>NC_052026.1:20758681-21070365 GCF_015832195.1 Motacilla alba alba | reverse complement strand
GGTCCTTTTTGAGTGACTGGGGGCGTGGCTGGGGGCGCGGTTAGGGCGGGGACCGGGGAGGGGCTTCTGGGGGGCGGGCTCAGGGGCGGAGCGACGTGACGGCATGGTGACGTCATGCCGAGGGGTGTGGCGTGGTGGGGCTGCACTGTGCGGTTTCTGACGGCAGGTGGCGCTGTGAGTACGTTGCGCCGCGGTCGCCACTAGGGGGAGGTGTGATTGCAGTGTGTGCTGTGTGCCGGCAGGTGGCGCAGTATGTGTGGTGAGCGGTGTTCGTCGGCAGGGGGCTGGGTAGGGTTGCTATGGGGTACTGGTAGCTGGGGAAGCAGGGTGGGTAGCCTATATAGGGTATATATAAAAAGAAGAAAAACTATATGTCCGGTGCAGCAGTAGAAAATTTCAGGCTCCCGGGGAGTAAATAATTTTCTTTAATGATTTAAAGGTTTTTTTTGTTTTTTTACTCCCAGGGAGCCTGAAAGTTTCTACTGCTGCTTTCTTATTCTAAAGCTAAAAGGGAAGACAGAGAGGAAAAGAAAGAGATGAGGATCAGAGAATATGAGGAGAGGGACAGAGAGAGAAAGATGAGAGAACTGAGAGACAGAGAAATGAGAGAGATGAAGAGAGAGGGAGAACTGAAAGAGAGGGAAAGGAGAGGGAAGCGAGACACAGAGACAGACCTGAGAGAGAAATGAGAGGGACACAGAGAGAAATGAAGGAGAGAGGAATGAGAGGGAGAGAGAGGAATGAGAGAGTGAACTGAAAGACAGAGAGACCTGAGAGACAGAAATGAGGGACGCAGAGAGAAATGAGAGAGACAAAGAGAAAGACGAGGGAGAAATGAGAGTGACACAGAGAGACATGAGAGAGAACTGAGACAGAGAGAGAGAGAACTGAGAGAGAAAAATGAGAGACAGAGAGAAATGAAAGAGTGAGATGAGAGGGACAGAGAGCAAAATGAGAGAGGGACAGAGAAATTATATATCAGAGAGAGAGATGGAGAGAAATGAGACAAAGAGAGAGAGGGATGGGGGAAGTGGCATCGAGAAAGGGGAAAATAAATAGAAATGAGAGATGGAAATGAAAGAAGACAGAAAAGGAAATTAAAGACAGAGAGAACAAAATGACAGCAATAGGGAGAAAAAAAAATGGAGTCAGAGAAATATAGAAATAGAGGGAGAGAAACAGAGAAAAAGAAATAGGGTTGAAAGCAAATGGGGAAAATAGCATTGCAGAATGACAGAGTTAGAAACGGTGACAAACGGGAGCACGGCTAGAGATGGACATAAACAAAGTTAGAAACTGAAGAGTAAAGTGAAGAATAGACTGAAGAGTAACAAGAGAGGCTAAGCAAGAAATACAGGGAAAACAAACACTAAAACACACCAAATAACCACAAGAGGCAAATGGGGCGGGGGGAGATGGGCAAAGGGTATGGGGGTTAGGGCTGATTCAACTTTATTGATTTAGAATTTTATTTACACTTCACCAAAACACATGTAAGCAACAGGTCCAAATGCAAGGAGAGATACAATATACAAATGAACACACATAGAAGTCCAACTTATAGACAGGGCAATACATCAAAATGCAGCAGCAAATGCAAATACAGAACAATACAAGGTAGCACAAGCCAAATACATATAAACACAATAAAACCATTTTTCCATTTCTGAAAAATTGATTACACTTTCTTCTATTGCTACAGAAAGCTCAAAACAAAAACAGCCAACTATGCTCAGCCACTGTACACACCACCTTCACATTACACACCAACTCACCGTCACTCTCGCCACAGCTCCTTCCCAACCCTCTGGCCATCATCTCTCCTCAGGAACGTTGTTCCCGGGAGCTTCCAAAAAAAATCCTCCTGCCTGACGAAAACCCCGGTCCCGGGACGGTCCGTGCCCAAACTTTGGCGATGAACGTCGCCTCGCAGACCGGCCGGGACCGAGGAAAAAAAAACCCAGCCGGGGGGAAAAAAAAAAAAACCCCCCGGCTGGGGATTTTTTATTCTAAATTTAAAAATGAGTTGAAAAACCTGAAAGGCAAAGGTCATATACGCAAGGTTAAAACCTGTCAACACACACACACACCTTCTCCAGTTGCCACACCGACCCACCCTGGCTCAGATCTAGACCGCGCTGCTAACCCCTGGCTCTCGCCACACACTCGTGCCGCTCCTCGGGAACGTGGTTCCCGGGAGCCTCCGCAAAATCCTCCTGCCTGACGAAAACCCCGGTCCCGGGAGGGTCCGTGCCCAGACTTTGGCGATGAACCTCGCCTCGCAGACCGGCCGGGACCGAGGAAAAAAAAACCCAGCCGGGGGGAAAAAAAAAAAAAACCCCCCGGCTGGGGATTTTTTATTCTAAATTTAAAAATGAGTTGAAAAACCTGAAAGGCAAAGGTCAAACATGCAAGGTTAAAAACAGTCAGCGCTCACACACACACATACATACACCCACCCCCCGCCTTCAGCTTCCGCACAAACCCACCCTGGCTCGCACCTCGACTGCCCTGCTAACCCCCTCCTATTGCCACGCATTCGTGCCGCTCCTCGGGAACGTGGTTCCCGGGAGCCTCCAAAAAAAAATCCTCCTGCCTGACGAAAACCCCGGTCCCGCGACGGTCCGCGCCCAAACTTTGGCGATGAACGTCGCCTCGCAGACCGGCCGGGACCGAGGAAAAAAAAACCCAGCCGGGGGGAAAAAAAAAAAAACCCCCCCGGCTGGGGATTTTTTATTCTAAATTTAAAAATGAGTTGAAAAACCTGAAAGGCAAAGGTCAAACATGCAAGGTTAAAAACAGTCAGCGCTCACACACACACATACATACATACACCCACCCCCCGCCTTCAGCTTCCGCACAAACCCACCCCGGCTCTCACCTCGACTGCTCTGCTAACCCCCGCCTATTGCCACGCATTCGTGCCGCTCCTCGGGAACGTGGTTCCCGGGAGCCTCCGAGAAATTCTCCTGCCTGACAAAAACCCCGGTCCCGCGACGGTCCGCGCCCAAACTTTGGCGATGAACCTCGCCTCGCAGACCGGCCGGGACCGAGGAAAAAAAAACCCAGCCGGGGGGAAAAAAAAAAAACCCCCCGGCTGGGGATTTTTTATTCTAAATTTAAAAATGAGTTGAAAAACCTGAAAGACAAAGGTCACACACACACAAGGTTAGAACCAGTCAGCACTCACACAGGCAAGCACACACAGACAGACACAATCACAGGCTCTCTCATATTCTTCAGCTTGCACACGGTACAACCCTTACTCGAAGCACCGCACTGAAGAACGTGCTTCAACGGCCTCTGGCTTCCGTTCCTTGATGTCAAATTGTAGACTCCGGGAAAATCTATAGCCTCGAGGACCTGTGAGACAACAAGAGGCGGTCAACGAGTGGCTATCTGACAGCTAGGAGGTCTCCTGACTCTGGGCCCGTAAAACCTTCTACCCAAAATCCCACGGAAGACAGATGAACTGTAAAGTTACATAACTGTTCTACCTAACTGTGACTACGTGCCAGGGCAGGGGAGCTCCGATCCTAGAGTGCCACAATGTAAGTAAAGTACAGACAATGTGAGCCAGCATAATTGCATACAATCTAAGCCAACACAGGTACATACAGGATAACTACACACAATGTAAACCAGCATAATTGCATACAATATAAGCGCACACAATGTAAACCAGCATCGTTACATACAGTATAAGTACATACAATATAAACCAGCATAACTGCATATATTATAAGTGCACACAATATAAGCCAACAGAAGTACATGCAATATAAGTACACACAATGTAAACCAGCATAATTGCATACAATATAAGCGCACACAATGTAAACCAGCATCGTTACATACAGTATAAGTACATACAATATGAGCCAGCATAATTGCATACAATATAAGCCAACACAGGTACATAGAGGATAAGTACAAACAATGTAAACCAGCATAACTGCATATAATATAAGCGCACACAGTATAAGCCACCATCGGTACAATATAAGTGATTTGAGATAACTCTCTGGAAGATTAATTCTTGAGCCCTCTACCCTTGGAGAAGATGGAACCTAGAGAACTAGTACAGTCACATGAGGGTGTAATACACTCCCTATGGAAGTCCAAGAGAATGGCACGGGAAAAAAGGCACTACCAAAGTTGAGAAGGAAGATGAATGAAAATATCTTGTGTACTTCTTCCTGGCTCAGAGAGTAAAAATGTAAAGATGCCGGAATAAGCGATATCCGGGGAGGAACGTGAGTAAAATGCGGCCGATATGATGCAGAATGATGCCAATAAAGCATCGAGATGTAACAAAGGCCTACAGCACAGAAGACAATGGACACGGACAATAACACAGACACGGACGACATAACACAGACACGGACGACATAACACAGACACGGGTGGAAACCGCCTGGCAGTTTCACCTTATGGACCCAAGATTCCTAGCACAAGATGAGCCACAGGCCGATGATGCCAAAGGAAAGAAAGCCCTATGACAACACATGATGATGAAACGTAACTCCTTAAAAGAAGGTAGTGGCAAAGCAGTTAGGAGGATGCTCAAAAGGCTCAGTACGCCTAGAGAAGGAAGCGAAGACTGCTGGGTGACCGTGGCTATAGCTCCGGGCCTGAAGGCGAGCTCCTCGGAGGAAAGATCCACGACGACGCTGAGAGTCGAAGAAGGCTGACGACGCAAAGTTCACAGAGAAACGTTCAAAGAGAATGCAGAGATGGATCGGAACTACCCTGCCCGCCAAAGGCGCTGCTGAGGCTGAGGACAAGCCCTATCCCTTTACTTCCTAAGAGCCCCATCCCCCTACAGACCTCTCCGCTAAGCTAACGTTAAACTGCCTCCTGTGATAGCAAAGGTTTTTCCCCTTCTCCCGACTACTCGCCCCAACACTTAGCTTTTGGAAGATGAGCGAACAAAATCCATCGTCGGTTGGATGTGGACATCGAGACGTGTGCTTTGGTGCAGCCGTTTCCAAACTTCGCCTACAAGCCTCCTCACGGTACCTAAGAGAAAAGAGAAAAGGTGACTATTGCCCTCAAAATGAGTAATCCCCGGGACTCCTCCACACCACTGTCCCAGCTCACCTCAAATCTTGATTTGACTCCAGAGGCTGGCACGAAGATACCTGCAAAAAGAAAAGGTACACGCTTAGCGTGCTGCTACGGAACACTCACCCACGAGTCATCCTGCCTAAACACCGACTCACCCGCTTGCCTCTCTTCCTTGGCACACCTAGGGCAGTGACAGCACCTGTAAGGAAACCAAGCAAAAAAGGATGCTAAGATACTGGGAAAACACAACCTCCCTGATCTGACAAGTATGCCAAACCTATACCTAAAGCTTGCACCCACCTGGCATTGGGCATCCTTGGCCGGGAGAAGTTGCAAGTGGACCACCTAACAAAAAAACAGTGGATGCTTAGAGTTGCACCAGAAATTGAGGCCTCAGCAATAACAAATGCTGGCATCTTTTGATCACTGCTCACCTTGCCCTCCTCAACTTGACTGCTGCTCTCTGGCATAACTTCCTAAAAAAGAAACAAAAAAAAAGGCAATGAACAGTGCTGCAGAGACACCATTTACACTTCCCCAGCAGACACAAACGATGACTGACCTGCTCAGGGGAATCCTTCTGCACCTGAAGGAAAGTTAAGGCAAAAGTCAAAGGGCTGCAAGATAACTTTACAGCTCCAAACAGCTTGTGTCAATCTAGGAATACCACCTAGAGTCCAACTACAGCCCACGCTACAAATCTCAAGTCCCCGGGACTGGTCCTATCGCACCAGGCTACGCAGCGGGGCAGAGCAGCTCCGGCACAGATATGTGCAGACACCCGTGACACAGGACGGGACGTGACAAACAATGGGGGACACAACAGGGACAGAAATCTCTTGGCAAGAAGAATGACTGCAAGGACCAAAAGAATGCAATATGAGATGACCGAGGAGAGAGCGATGGCGAGCTGATGAAGCTCAGAGAACCCTGGAGGAAGAAGGTGCTAACTGAATGATATATTCCAAGAACTGCAAAGATGGATGCCTGTGAATCCTACGGTCAGAATCCTCTACCAGTCCTCACATTCTTACGAGTCCTCATCTGCCACAATGGATCCTTGCGGGGCGCAGCTGTCCATACAGCTCAGAACAAGACCTGAAAAGACATCTGACCGGATGCTTCTAAAGAGAGATGCGATTCTGATGCCTGTCTGAGCTCCCGAGTCAAAAGTTCTATGGCATCGGTGCCAGGCCAAGGAACGCAGAGATCACAGATGCTAAGAATGATGCGTGGGTTTCTGATAGGCCCCTCAAAGGGCTAAGGAAAAAGGCATGAGATACCCAAACACACAGAATGCACAACAGACAAGTGACACGAGACACACCGGGACTGCTCTGCCCTGCGCACCTCAGCACTGTGATCAAAAGTGACACTTTCCCATTCAGTGGCCTAAGGGGCCGCTTCTTCCACATCCCCGTCTCCAAAGCGGACTCAAAAACTCCTCCCGGTGAGTCCCGAACCAGCACCCCACTTTCATCTCCTCTCTGGGTCACAGCCCTCTACTTATCTCAGACATCTGGGGATGCCAATCCATGTCTGGTGTGAAGGAAGGCAGCCTCCCTAGCTGGGAAGTTCCTGCTGTCACTGGGCCGTTGTCTCTTAGACGGCTACATTAAAGAAAACAGAGCATCAATGCATGATCTGGGCAGCACGTCGGCCAAAACCTAACAATTCTGCTGCTCACCGTTCTCCAGAGAATGCCCAGCTCCTCAGGCCACATGCTTTTGCTGCGCTCGGAGGCCACACCGTCGTTGCAGGGTATGCCTGGGTTAAGAGGAGACGAGGTGATATGGCATTGCTGAAATCTGAGCAGACCCTCCCTTCTCCTCCCTGCTTCCCCGACTCACCACAACTCCATGGCTGTTGCCAAAGGCGACCCAGATGACACCTTTAAGTAAAAAAGGCAAAGGCTTCATCACAGAGTCCTGTAAGACTCCCAGAAGGCTCACAAGAGCAGCAAACCCGGTCCATTGGCCGGTGCGTGATGGGAGCTTTGCATACTCAGAGTCAATTGCCTAAAGGACACAAACGAGAATGGAGGCTTAGAGCTGCAACAGAAAGAGAGACCTGAGCACTAACAAAGGCTTCATTCCACTGGACACTGCTCACCTTGCCCTCTTCAACCTGACTGCTGATATCTGGCTTTACTTCCTAAAAATAAAAACAAAGAACAGTGCTGTAACAGAGTCACCATTTACACTTCAACTGCAGACACAAACCATGACTGACCTGCTCAGGGGAACCCCCTAATCCAGGATGGGATGCTCTGCCATGGATTTTATCCTGCTGCATCTGAAAGAAAGTTAAGACAAGTCAAAGGGCTGCAGGAGAACTTCACAGCTCCAAACATCCTGTGTCAATCTAGGAATACCATCTAGAGCCTGACTACACCCCACCTTACAAATTTCAAGTCCCCGGGACTGGTCCTATCGCACCAGGCTACGCAGCGGGGCAGAGCAGGTCCGGCACAAATATGTGCACCCATCTGTGACACAGGACGGGACGTGACAAACAATGGGGACATAACAGGGACAGAAATCTCTTGGCAAGAAGAATGACTGCAAGGACCAAAAGAATGCAAAATGAGATGACCAAGTCGAGAGTGATGGTGAGCTGATGAGGCTCAGAGAACCCTGGAGGAAGAAGATGCTAACTGAATGATGTATTCCAAGAAACTGCAACGATGAATGTCCGAGAATCTTGCGGTCAGAATCCTCTACCAGTCCTCACATTCTTACAACTCCTAATCTGCCGCAATGGATCCTTGCGGGGCGCAGCTGTCCATACGGCTCAGAACAAGACCTGAAAAGACATCTGACCGGATGCTTCTAAAAAGAGTGGCAGTTCTGATGCCTGTCTGAGCTCCCGAGTCAAAAGTTCTATGGCATCGGTGCCAGGCCAAGGAACACAGAGATCACAGATGCTAAGAATGATGCGTGGGTTTCTGACAGGCCCCTCAAAGGGCTAAGGAAAAAGACCTGTGACATGGGATACCCAAACAACACATAATGCACGACGGACAAGTGACACGAGACACACCGGGACTGCTCTGCCCTGAGCACCTCAGCACTGTGATCAAAAGTGACACTTTCCCATTCAGTGGCCTAAGGGGCCGCTTCTTCCACATCCGTCTCCAAAGCAGACTCAAAAATCCCTCCCGGTGAGTCCCAGCCCAGCACCCCATTTTCATCCCCTCTGCAGGTCACAGCCCTCTACTCATCTCTCAGACAGGTGGGCATGCTAATCTGTGTCAGGTGCAAAAGAAAGCAGCCTCGCCATCTGAGCGGTCCCTGCTGGCACCGGGCTATCGTATCTTACTCTGCCAAGAGAAAGAAAACCAAACATCAGTGCACAAGCTTAGAAGCACATCGGCCAAAACCAAACAAGTCTGCTACTCACCACATTCTTAAGAATGCCCAGGACCTCGGGCCGCACGCTTTGGCCGTGCTCGGAGGCTGACGCCATTGTCGCAGAGTCTGCCTACATTAAGCAGAGACAACTTGATTTGGCATTGCTGAAACCTGAACGGACCCTCGCTCCTGCTCCCTACCTCCCCGACTCACCACAACTCCTTGGCCTGTCCTGATGGCTACCCAGATAGGACAGTGAAATAGAAAATTTAAAGGCTTCACCGCAGAGTCCTGTAATACTTCCACAAGGCCCACATGTGCAGGAAACCCGGTGCATGTGCTGGCTGGTGACAGGGGCTGGACATCTGCCGAGTCAATTACCTAAAGCAAACAAACGAGAATGGAGGCTTGGAGTTGCAACAGAAAGTGAGACTTGAGCAATAACAACTACTTCTGTACACTACTCAATGCTCACCTTGCCCACTCAGCCTTGACTGCTGCTCTCTGGCTTGACTGCCTAAAAATAAAGACAAAGAACAGTGCTGTAACATAGTCACCATTTATGCTTCCTCTGCAGATACAAACAGTGACTGACCTGCTCATGGGAACCCACAAGCCCGGGATGGGGCGCTCTGACAAGGATATAATGCATCAGCACCTGAAAGAAAGTTAGGATATACGTCAAAGGGCTGCAGGATACCTTCACAGCTCCAAACATCTTGTGTCAATCTAGGAATACCACCTAGAGTCCAACTACAGCCCACGCTACAAATCTCAAGTCCCCGGGACTGGTCCTATCGCACCAGGCTACGCAGCGGGGCAGAGCAGCTCCGGCACAGATATGTGCAGACACCCGTGACACAGGACGGGACGTGACAAACAATGGGGGACACAACAGGGACAGAAATCTCTTGGCAAGAAGAATGACTGCAAGGACCAAAAGAATGCAATATGAGATGACCGAGGAGAGAGCGATGGCGAGCTGATGAAGCTCAGAGAACCCTGGAGGAAGAAGGTGCTAACTGAATGATATATTCCAAGAACTGCAAAGATGGATGCCTGTGAATCCTACGGTCAGAATCCTCTACCAGTCCTCACATTCTTACGAGTCCTCATCTGCCACAATGGATCCTTGCGGGGCGCAGCTGTCCATACAGCTCAGAACAAGACCTGAAAAGACATCTGACCGGATGCTTCTAAAGAGAGATGCGATTCTGATGCCTGTCTGAGCTCCCGAGTCAAAAGTTCTATGGCATCGGTGCCAGGCCAAGGAACGCAGAGATCACAGATGCTAAGAATGATGCGTGGGTTTCTGATAGGCCCCTCAAAGGGCTAAGGTAAAACACATGAGACACCCAAACACACAGAATGCACAATAGACAAGTGACACGAGACGCACCGGGACTGCTCTGCCCTGTGCACCTCAGTGCTGTGATCACAAGTGAAACTTTCCCTTTCAGTGGCCTAAGGGGCACTTCCTGCACATCCCCATCTCCAAAGCGGACTCAGAAACCCCTCCGGTGAGTCCCAACCCAGCATCCCAGCTACATTAAAGAAAACCAAGCATCAATGCATGATCTGGGCAGCACGTCGGCCAAAACCAAACACGTCTGCTGCTCACCATTCTGCTGAGAATGCCCAGCTCCTCAGGCCACATGCTTTTGCTGCGCTCGGAGGCCACACCATCGTTGCAGGGTATGCCTGGGTTAAGAGGAGACGAGGTGATGTGGCTTAGCTGAAACCTGAGCGGACCCTCGCTCCTCCTCCCTGCTTCCCCAACTCACCGCAACTCCATGGCTGTTGCCAAAGGCGACCCGGATGACACCTTTAAGTAAAAAAGGCAAAGGCTTCATCACTAAGTGTTGTAAGACTCCCAGAGGGCTCACGAGAGCAGCAAACGCGGTCCATCAGCCAGTGTGTGACGGGAGCTGGACATACTCCGAGTGAATTGCCTAAAGCACACAAACGAGAATGGAGGCTTAGAGTTGCACCAGAAAGTGAGACTTGAGCAATAACTACTTCTGTACACTACTCAATGCTCACCTTGCCCACTCAGCCTCGACTGCTGCATCTGCCTTGACTTCCTAAAAATAAAGACAAAGAACAATGCTGTAATATAGTCACCATTTATGCTTCCTCTGCAGATACAAACAGTGACTGACCTGCTCAGGGGAACCCACGAGCCCGGGATGGGTTGCTCTGCCAAGGATATAATGCATCAGCACCTGAAAGAAAGTTAGGATATACATCAAAGGGCTGCAGGATAACTCAACAGGTGGAAACATCTTTTGTCAATCTAGGAATACCATCTAGAGTCCAACTACACACCACATTACAAATCTCAAGTCCCCGGGACTTGTTCTATGGCACCAGGCTACGCAGCAGGGCAGAGTGGCTCCGGCACAAATATGTGCACACACCCGTGACACAGGACGGGACGTGACAAACAATAGGGACACAACAGGGACAGAAATCTCTTGGCAAGAGGAATGACTGCAAGGACCAAAAGAACGCAAAATGAGATGACCGAGGCGAGATCCAGCCAGGCCAAGGAACTCTGAGATCACAGATGCTAAGAATGATGCCTGGGTTTCTGACAGGCCCCTCAAAGGGCTAAGGAAAAAGACCTGAGACACCCAAACACACAGAATGCACAACAGACAAGTGACACGAGACACACCGGGACTGCTCTGCCCTGCGCACCTCAGCACTGTGATCACAAGTGAAACTTTGCCTTTCAGTGGCCTAAAGGACACTTCCTGCACATCCCCGTCTCCAAAGCAGACTCAAAAACTCCTCCCGGTGAGTCCCGACCCAGCACCCCACTTTCATCCCCTCTCTGGGTCACAGCCCTCCACTTATCTCTGACATCTGGGGAACCCGGTCCATGTCAGGTGCAAAGGAAGGCCGCCTCGCCATCTGGGAAGTTCCTGCTGTCACTGGGCTGTTGTCTCGCAGTCTCCTACAGTCAAGAAAACAGAGCATCACTGTGTGATCTTGGCGGCACGTCGGCCAAACCCAACAATTCTGCTACTCACCGCTCTCCTAAGAATGCCCGAGTCCTCGGGCGGCACGATTGCGCCGTGCTCGGAGGCCACGCTGTTGTCGCAGGGTCCGCCTGGGTTAAGAGCGGACGAGGTGATGTGGCATTGCTGAAACCTGAGTGGACCCTCGCTCCTCCTCCCCGCTTCCCTGACTCCCTGCAACTCCTCCGCCATTGCCAAAGGCTACCCGGGTGCCACCTTTAAACAGAAAAAGCAAAGGCTTCATCACCGAGTCCTGTCGGACATCCACAGGGCTCACGAAAGCAGCAAACCAGGTCCATCAGGTGGCTGGTGACGGGGGCCTGGCATACTCCGAGTGGACTGCCTAAAGCACACAAACGAGAATGGACGCTTAGAGTTGCAACAGAAATTGAGACCTCAGCAATAACAACTGCTTCTGTCCACTGGACACTGCTCACCTTGCCCTCTTCAACTTGACTGCTGATATCTGGCTTTACTTCCTAAAAATAAAGACAAAGAATAGTGCTGTAACAGAGTCACCATTTACACTTCCCCTGCAAACACAAACCGTGACTGACCTGCTCGGCCGAACCCGTGCACCCGGAATGGGGCGCTCTGCCATGGATTCTATCCTTCTGGATCTGAAAGCAAGTTAGAACAAAAGTCAAAGGGCTGCAGGATACCTTCACAGCTCCAAACATCTTGTGTCAATCTAGGAATACCACCTAGAGTCCAACTACAGCCCACACTACGAAGTTCAAGTCCCTGGGACTGGTCCTATCGCACCAGGCTACGCAGCGGGGCAGAGCAGCTCCGGCACAAATATGTGCACACACCCGTGACACAGGACGGGACGTGACAAACAATGGGGTCTCTAAACACAAACATCACTTTATACTACAAAGTGTGACACAATGATGAGAAAAGAGTTCCTGGCAAGAATAAGTAGTGGCAAGGACCACGAGGATGCCAAAAGAGATGACTGATGCTCAGGGGACAGTGGATGGAGGCAGCTCCTCTAAGGAGCAGAAGACTAGAACAGAGTGACCTGTTATAAGACCTGTTGGTCACGATGATCAAGGCGGCTGTGAGACAATGATATGTTTAGAATGTTCTCCATATCATACAATCTTTCGTGCCCCAGGACCTTACAGCTCACAGCTGGAAAGGATGGATGCTGATACAGCCGGGAACAAGACCTCAAAAGACGCCTGAAGATGCGGCTGAGCCCGCCGGTAAAAGAACAAACGATGTTGCCATCCTGCTGAGAAGCGCCAGCATTCGAGAACCTAGACATGACAGCTGATGGTTTTGCTAAGGGCCTCAAGGAGAAAAGGCAGAGATATTTGATCCAAGGGACCCCAAAGACACACTAGGTAACACGGGACACCGAACAACACGACACAGACCGGAACTGTTCTGCACTGCATACCCTACAGCTGCAATCAAAAGCAGAGCCTCTCCCTTTAGCTGTCCCAAGGGGCCCCTTAGAGGGCATCTCTTCACCCTCTGCTAATTTTTAAGTGTTTCCCAGGAATTTCCAACCCGCTACTCTCCTATCATCCCATCTCCAGGCCACGGCCCCCAACTTATCTTTTGGATGACTGGTGATATGAATCCACATTGGAGCTGAAATGAGTCTGCCTCAAAGGGCCCTGTGATCCCTGTCAGCCTCTCAGTCAGCTACAATAAAGAAAACCAAAAACAATGTATGAGTTCAGTGTTATGTGGGCCAAATCCCAGAAAATCAGCTACTTACCCTCTCCTGAGTGTGCCTGGGTCCTCAGGTCTCCAGCTTCATTCTGAGTCCAAGGTTGTGGCACCTGGGTTAGAGAAAGGCAAAGTTACATGGCATTTCTGTGACAGCAGTGGATGAGCTTTTGTGCTGTAAGACATGTGAATGCCTCCACTACGCTTGTGAAAAGCCTTGGGGGGCCCTCAAATAGACACCATTTCTCACCTTGCTGCCTTCAAAACCCCCCACAATAACTCTTGAAAGGATACCTCCTCACCCTCCTGCTCCTAGTCACAATCCTCAACTTAATTGTAGCCTCAATCTCAAGCATCATCTTTGACACTGGGCGGATCCCTTTTGTGATGTGATGAATCTGCCAAAGAAAGTGTTGTACCTGACACAATCAGGAATTTCTGTAAGTTGCACTCCTCCTCTAACCTAAAAACAACCAAGAACAAAACTAGAAGCTACAAAAGCACTTTTCCACCCCTAAACACACAACCCAAAATCATGAGCTTAAATACTCCCTGTGTTCAATGCTGAATTCTTCACAGCATCTTCAAAGCCTCTATGACTTTAGATGCCCAAAGGCACCTGCTAGAAACAAGCTAAGATAAGCTGAAAGAGCCTCTTCACTGAAATGAGAGGAGAGCTCTTATCCCAGCAGATACCAGGGAGGGAATGAAGCCCTTCTGCAAAAGCTGGGGTTAATATACCCCTGATGGTGCCCGCCTCTCGTTCCCATGGCACCCAGGAAAAGGGAGGGGGGCAAATCTCACCAGGTATAAAAGCCCTCAGAGCAGCTGCAGCTGTTTGGCTCCTCTACCTTGAATTTGAGGGGAATAAGGGGCTTGATATAGGAAAACTCTTCAGAGGAATGACAATGCTTTCTTTTTGGCTACAACTAATTGGAGCAAGAGGGTGGAAAACTGGTAAGAAATAAAACTTTGAGTTTGGGTAGCACAGCCAGACAAATTGGGTAGTTGGCTGTTAACTACATAGTTATTCTTTAGTGACCACTAAGTAGTAATTCACGTGTGACTAAGTAGGGTAGAGAAGAATACTAAAGATATGAATAGTCTAAGTCTCCTTGGGACCTCTAATTAGGGCTATCTATATTATAAACAAAAATAAGAAAAATAATAGCCTCCAGGGCAGTGTAAGGGTTAGGTATGTGCCAGGCTCACCCTTCTCTGAGATATCTGGTCCTAGGGCACAGAAAGAAGTGCCCTGAAATGCACATTTAAACCCTTAAAATGCTGAAAAAGGCAGAGCTTCCTTCAAGTGAACCCCTTAAAATGAGAAAAGGGGGCAGTTACCTCCACTGAAACTGATACAATGGCAAATAAATGCCTTCCGCCCTTTAATTTAATCCCCTAACATATTGGGAAAAGAGGGGGCTTTCTTACTGTAAATCTCTCCAGTGATGAAAGAAATAGAGATTTTTCCCTCAATCCAAACCCTTAAGAAGGCGAGATAGCTGGGCATCCCCCTCAGTTTAAGCCTTAGGACAACAAAAAAGAGGGCGGTTACCCTTAATTTAAACCCATAAAAAACATTGTTAAGGTTTTCCCCTTCTATTTAAACTGGAAAATAATGGAAAATGGGGACTCCCTGTCAATTAGCACCCCCAACAGCATAGAAAAGGCAGGATTATTTCAACTGAGACCATTAAAATTGCAGGGGAAGCAGATTCCCTCACAATTTGAACATAAAAAAATAGGAGAAAGGGAAGCTTTTTCCCTCTATTTAAACCCCTTTTCTTCTAATAACCCCTCTCTTTTCTGGGAGTGCTGTGGAGGGTCTGGAGGCTCTGGGGAGGGACTGACACGGTAAAAGGGGAAAGTTGAAAGCTCTCCCCTGGAACCCCACATGCTGCCTGGCCCCCTCAGGTGCTGCCCCTTGGCGAGAGGGTTCTTCCCTGGGCATTTTCTTGAAGCGATGCTCCGTGCCCGAGTGGGTCCGGCTGCTCCCTAGTCCCTGCTGGATGCTCTGACCGTAGCTGAAGCGTTCAACCGCATCCCAAGCGTCCGGAGGGATGCTTGGGATACACCCGTTAGCCCCTCTGGACTAGCAGCTCCCTGCCCGGGTAACTCTCTGAAAGCAGCTGGTCACACAGGGTGCTGCTAGATCTTGGACTGGGGGGTGAGGTGAAGAAAGGTCCTGTGGGGAGTTCCCTCCCCTACACAGCCCTTCGTCTGCCCCTTAAACAATGGGGTGCTAGACTTTCCTTTCCAAGGACATTAACAGTCTTTCCCCTCTGTGTGCCCAGGGCCAAAACTGGGATTCTGCCTCCAAAATTGCAGACAGAGAACAATTTCTCACAGACCTAGCTGCCAACACCAAGAATTCTCGCTGCCCTTGGAGTGCCACGTGTCTCCTGTGAACAGACATCGACACACAGGAGGGGTGAGTTTGGTTTCACAGGGAAGAGGACCGGTGCAGGATTTCTCCAGGAGCAAAGCTGCCCCTGCCAAGAACTCGGGCTGCCTTGGCAGTGCCAATCACCTGCTGCAAACTAGCATCAGGAAACTTGGGGAGTGAGTTTTTCTGTGCAGAATTTCTCTCAGACCAAAGCTGAGAGCATCTAACCCTAACCACAACAACTTAGCTGGGTCTAAAACTTACAGCCTTTGGACCGGCTGCATGGGACCCAGCCCACTGTGCCACCACAGGCCCCTTTCTGAAGCATTCCATGGCAGTCTAAAAACTTTGCCTTTTCAGAGGGTGTTTCCTCTGAATCTGACCATGATCTTCAAAATATGCTAAAGAATCCTAAAACAGTTTTGAAAAAGCCCCAAAAATACCCTAAAAGATCCCAGAAAATGTTGTCCCAACATTAGAGTTGCTGCCTTGTGCTGCTGTTGGGGAAAACTGGTGTTTTCTTAAGGGTGCTGTTTAGGGTGAGCTTAGGGCTGGGGTGAGGGCTGCTGCACCTGCACCCTAACCACCCCCCCCCCCCCCCCCCCGGTACCCTGTGTCCTTTGTCCCCCTAACCCTCAGTGTCAGCTCTCCACCTGCCCCCCAGCCCGCAATGTCTGTCACCCTAAGCCCCCCGACATTGTCCCTTGGCCCCCTGACGTCCCCCGTGCACCCTCCACTTGGTCAGGGGTGGTTTTTAGGGTGAGGTTAGGGGTGGTGTGAGGGCTCGTTGACCTGCACCCTCAGGCACCCCCTGCCTTCAGCCTCTTTGTGTCACCCTCAAGTTCCCCACTGCAGCCTCGCAGCGTCTCTGTGCCACCCTGGACCCCGCCCTTTGCTCCTAAAGACCCCTTCTGCATCTCAGCTGCCCCCCATGCTCCGTGTCACCCTCCAGCCCCCTCCCCTCAGCCCCTGGTGAGACCCTGCAGCCCACAGACGCTATCCCTGCCTGTCTTATTTGGGTGTTGTCCTGCGGCGAGAGCTGCCCTGTCCCCCAGGGGCTCAAGCTCCCACGTGCTGCCGGAGGGGACTCGCGGGCGGGCGGTGGGTGCAGTAAGGGATGGAGCGGGGAGCGTGGTGGGGAGGGGTGAGGAGCGGAGTGAGGGCTGGAGCGAGGGCGGGCTGGAAAATGGAGTGGGGTTAGGGGCGCAGAAGGCAGTAGGGGGCTGAGGTGAGGAGGTAAGGGTTAGGAGGAAGCACCCCGTAACTCCAAGACCAAACCTGCAGCCAACGAGAACTCTGAGCGAGTTTGGGAGCGCCAAACGCCTTCGGCGAACTGGGGTCGTGAGTTTTGTTTCCCATGGAAAAGGGCCGGCATTCGTGTCCATGGGGCTGCGCCCTGCCCAGGCCCTTTGGTCCCGAGCGGGCTGCCAGCTCCTAAAATTTCAAACATCGCAGGTGAGACAGGAAGTTGGAAGTTTAACTTGGGGTAGAAACTAATTTTGGATTTAGCTGAAGTCGGCTGGTGAACTTGTGTAGTCTGTTACCTTGTGCTTGCAAAAAGGCCTGCAGAGAGAACAAAGGAAGTACAAGGCTACTTAGAAAGGAATGCAAGCATCCAAGCTGAAGAGAGATAAGGAGAGGGGGCCCCCACCGTAGGAAAAAGTGAACCTGGGTTTCCACTGAGTACACGGCCTTGTCCCTGTGTGAGTAAAAGTTTGAGGTTTTGCCGGCAGCCATCGCCGAGTGCTGCCGGCGGCAGAGGGGTCCCCTGGTCGACAGGGCAACGAGGGAGGGGATAATTTTAACTCAATTCTCGAAACTGATGGCTCCTTTAGGACAAGAATATTTACACGAAGAAGCAATTCCCCCACTTTAATCTCATTTTTATTTTACCCCCAAAAATTCGATACCTATCACGAGCAATGTGCAGTTCTGTTTTTTCCCTGTACACTGTTTGTACAAAGGACCTGGGCACAGCACGCAGTCGCGATTCAATTGAATAAATCCTGGTTTGCATTTCAAAGGTTCTCGCTGTGAAAAACATGATCACTCTCCTGTGAAAACTTTAAAAGTTTATTAAAGGACAATAGGAGACAAGGACCATACAGCAAAGGCTATTACAGCTGGGTGCATCTTGGCAGTGAACCAAGACCACACTTAGCTTTGGGGATACCCCTTGAATACCTTTTCCCTTACATCAGTCTGTTGCATATTCATAGACTCTTATGCATATCCATAAACTAGAATACATTTTCCACGTACTATTTAACATGGCCCGTCCTAGGGTCCGCCTTTTTAGAGCTCTTGGCTGTGCTTTTGGCTCCTTCTCTTTATGGCTTCCAGTTGGGGCCTTGGTCCATAGTCTCTTCAGATGGTGTGTGCTGATAGTTGGCATATCTGTAGCAGCTGTCCTCATCCTGTGTTGATTGCATTTTCAAACAAGCATAGCAGGCTTTTTAACAAAAACATAGCTATTTCAATACTATGTCTAAGCTTAATTAAAAGTCGAAATACAAATTATATCTTTACAACAAAGTTACCTAAATGCCATGCATGTAAATCCATTTTAATATTTATAAAAAGCGAATATTATAATACGTATCTGAAACATGGCACTAGAACTGCATGTTTCCAAATCTGGACTGGAATACTCAACTACAATTGTGGCCACATTCAAGAATGTCTGAAGTGCTGCACAGATAACAATCACAGCGCTGTAGACATGACAGCTCTACCTCCACAAGTCCCCTTTCCAGACCCAGTGATTTCAGCTCTTGACCCACAAGCTTTATTTCACTGCCAGCTCTGTTCTTCCAGCTGCAGCTGCCCGATTCCCCAGCTTCAAAGGGCAGCATCTTGCTCTTGGCTCCAGCCCTGCAGCACTTCAGCTCCCGCCCGAGGCTCTTTAAGCCCAGCCCACCATCAATACCTCAGCCCAATGGTGAGTCCAGCTCCTGGCCAAAAATCCCCAGTCACTGTACCAGCCTGTCCCTCAATTTGCCTCCATGGCAACGGCCCCCTTCTAAGGTCCACAGTTTGTTTTGCGTTTTCTTTCACAGTCAGGTAACCGCGGGACCCTTCCCTGCCCCACAGGGGTTTCAGCTCCCTCCCTAGAAGTGCTTTCACAGAGCCAGGCGGGATCCTGCCATCGCCGGGATTTTCAGGCGCAATGCTGCAGCCCCCTTTTCCCCTGCACAGGACCTGTTCTAGCTTCAGTCACAGTAGCCAGCCCCAGCACGCGTGTCTCGGGCCCACGGTGATTTTGGCGCAAGAGCACTACAGTCTGTGTGCCAGCCCTATGGCTCCTATGGCGTGTTCAGCCCCGATCCCAGACACGCAATGATGACACCTTGAGCCCCAGTGATTTCAGCTCTTGACCCACAAGCTTTATTTCACTGCCAGCTCTGTTCTTCCAGCTGCAGCTGCCCGATTCCCCAGCTTCAAAGGGCAGCATCTTGCTCTTGGCTCCAGCCCTGCAGCACTTCAGCTCCCGCCCGAGGCTCTCTAATCCCAGCCCACCATCAATACCTCAGCCCAATGGTGAGTCCAGCTCCTGGCCAAAAGTCCCCAGTCACTGTGCCAGCCCCTGCATCACGTTGCTTCGAAGCCAACAGCCCTGTTCTCAGGTCTACAGATGCTTTTGCATTGCCAAGTACAATCCCAGCCCCACAGTGGTTTCGGCTCCCTCCCTAGAAGTGCTTTCACAGAGCCAGGCGGGATCCTGCCATCGCCGGGATTTTCAGGCGCAATGCTGCAGCCCCCTTTTCCCCTGCACAGGACCTGTTCTAGCTTCAGTCACAGTAGCCAGCCCCAGCACGCGTGTCTCGGGCCCACGGTGATTTTGGCGCAAGAGCACTACAGTCTGTGTGCCAGCCCTATGGCTCCTATGGCGTGTTCAGCCCCGATCCCAGACACGCAATGATGACACCTTGAGCCCCAGTGATTTCAGCTCTTGACCCACAAGCTTTATTTCACTGCCAGCTCTGTTCTTCCAGCTGCAGCTGCCCGATTCCCCAGCTTCAAAGGGCAGCATCTTGCTCTTGGCTCCAGCCCTGCAGCACTTCAGCTCCCGCCCGAGGCTCTCTAATCCCAGCCCACCATCAATACCTCAGCCCAATGGTGAGTCCAGCTCCTGGCCAAAAGTCCCCAGTCACTGTGCCAGCCCCTGCATCACGTTGCTTCGAAGCCAACAGCCCTGTTCTCAGGTCTACAGATGCTTTTGCATTGCCAAGTACAATCCCAGCCCCACAGTGGTTTCGGCTCCCTCCCTAGAAGTGCTTTCACAGAGCCAGGCGGGATCCTGCCATCGCCGGGATTTTCAGGCGCAATGCTGCAGCCCCCTTTTCCCCTGCACAGGACCTGTTCTAGCTTCAGTCACAGTAGCCAGCCCCAGCACGCGTGTCTCGGGCCCACGGTGATTTTGGCGCAAGAGCACTACAGTCTGTGTGCCAGCCCTATGGCTCCTATGGCGTGTTCAGCCCCGATCCCAGACACGCAATGATGACACCTTGAGCCCCAGTGATTTCAGCTCTTTCAGCTCTTGACCCACAAGCTTTATTTCACTGCCAGCTCTGTTCTTCCAGCTGCAGCTGCCCGATTCCCCAGCTTCAAAGGGCAGCATCTTGCTCTTGGCTCCAGCCCTGCAGCACTTCAGCTCCCGCCCGAGGCTCTCTAATCCCAGCCCACCATCAATACCTCAGCCCAATGGTGAGTCCAGCTCCTGGCCAAAAATCCCCAGTCACTGTGCCAGCCCCTGCATCACTTTGCTTCGAAGCCAACAGCCCTGTTCTCAGGTCTACAGATGCTTTTGCATTGCCAAGTACAATCCCAGCCCCACAGTGGTTTCGGCTCCCTCCCTAGAAGTGCTTTCACAGAGCCAGGCAGGATCCTGCCATCGCCGGGATTTTCAGGCGCAATGCTGCAGCCCCCTTTTCCCCTGCACAGGACCTGTTCTAGCTTCAGTCACAGTAGCCAGCCCCAGCACGCGTGTCTCGGGCCCACGGTGATTTTGGCGCAAGAGCACTACAGTCTGTGTGCCAGCCCTATGGCTCCTATGGCGTGTTCAGCCCCGATCCCAGACACGCAATGATGACACCTTGAGCCCCAGTGATTTCAGCTCTTGACCCACAAGCTTTATTTCACTGCCAGCTCTGTTCTTCCAGCTGCAGCTGCCCGATTCCCCAGCTTCAAAGGGCAGCATCTTGCTCTTGGCTCCAGCCCTGCAGCACTTCAGCTCCCGCCCGAGGCTCTCTAATCCCAGCCCACCATCAATACCTCAGCCCAATGGTGAGTCCAGCTCCTGGCCAAAAGTCCCCAGTCACTGTGCCAGCCCCTGCATCACGTTGCTTCGAAGCCAACAGCCCTGTTCTCAGGTCTACAGATGCTTTTGCATTGCCAAGTACAATCCCAGCCCCACAGTGGTTTCGGCTCCCTCCCTAGAAGTGCTTTCACAGAGCCAGGCGGGATCCTGCCATCGCCGGGATTTTCAGGCGCAATGCTGCAGCCCCCTTTTCCCCTGCACAGGACCTGTTCTAGCTTCAGTCACAGTAGCCAGCCCCAGCACGCGTGTCTCGGGCCCACGGTGATTTTGGCGCAAGAGCACTACAGTCTGTGTGCCAGCCCTATGGCTCCTATGGCGTGTTCAGCCCCGATCCCAGACACGCAATGATGACACCTTGAGCCCCAGTGATTTCAGCTCTTTCAGCTCTTGACCCACAAGCTTTATTTCACTGCCAGCTCTGTTCTTCCAGCTGCAGCTGCCCGATTCCCCAGCTTCAAAGGGCAGCATCTTGCTCTTGGCTCCAGCCCTGCAGCACTTCAGCTCCCGCCCGAGGCTCTCTAAGCCCAGCCCACCATCAATACCTCAGCCCAATGGTGAGTCCAGCTCCTGGCCAAAAGTCCCCAGTCACTGTGCCAGCCCCTGCATCACGTTGCTTCGAAGCCAACAGCCCTGTTCTCAGGTCTACAGATGCTTTTGCATTGCCAAGTACAATCCCAGCCCCACAGTGGTTTCGGCTCCCTCCCTAGAAGTGCTTTCACAGAGCCAGGCGGGATCCTGCCATCGCCGGGATTTTCAGGCGCAATGCTGCAGCCCCCTTTTCCCCTGCACAGGACCTGTTCTAGCTTCAGTCACAGTAGCCAGCCCCAGCACGCGTGTCTCGGGCCCACGGTGATTTTGGCGCAAGAGCACTACAGTCTGTGTGCCAGCCCTATGGCTCCTATGGCGTGTTCAGCCCCGATCCCAGACACGCAATGATGACACCTTGAGCCCCAGTGATTTCAGCTCTTGACCCACAAGCTTTATTTCACTGCCAGCTCTGTTCTTCCAGCTGCAGCTGCCCGATTCCCCAGCTTCAAAGGGCAGCATCTTGCTCTTGGCTCCAGCCCTGCAGCACTTCAGCTCCCGCCCGAGGCTCTCTAATCCCAGCCCACCATCAATACCTCAGCCCAATGGTGAGTCCAGCTCCTGGCCAAAAGTCCCCAGTCACTGTGCCAGCCCCTGCATCACGTTGCTTCGAAGCCAACAGCCCTGTTCTCAGGTCTACTGATGCTTTTGCATTGCCAAGTACAATCCCAGCCCCACAGTGGTTTCGGCTCCCTCCCTAGAAGTGCTTTCACAGAGCCAGGCGGGATCCTGCCATCGCCGGGATTTTCAGGCGCAATGCTGCAGCCCCCTTTTCCCCTGCACAGGACCTGTTCTAGCTTCAGTCACAGTAGCCAGCCCCAGCACGCGTGTCTCGGGCCCACGGTGATTTTGGCGCAAGAGCACTACAGTCTGTGTGCCAGCCCTATGGCTCCTATGGCGTGTTCAGCCCCGATCCCAGACACACAATGATGACACCTTGAGCCCCAGTGATTTCAGCTCTTTCAGCTCTTGACCCACAAGCTTTATTTCACTGCCAGCTCTGTTCTTCCAGCTGCAGCTGCCCGATTCCCCAGCTTCAAAGGGCAGCATCTTGCTCTTGGCTCCAGCCCTGCAGCACTTCAGCTCCCGCCCGAGGCTCTCTAATCCCAGCCCACCATCAATACCTCAGCCCAATGGTGAGTCCAGCTCCTGGCCAAAAGTCCCCAGTCACTGTGCCAGCCCCTGCATCACGTTGCTTCGAAGCCAACAGCCCTGTTCTCAGGTCTACAGATGCTTTTGCATTGCCAAGTACAATCCCAGCCCCACAGTGGTTTCGGCTCCCTCCCTAGAAGTGCTTTCACAGAGCCAGGCGGGATCCTGCCATCGCCGGGATTTTCAGGCGCAATGCTGCAGCCCCCTTTTCCCCTGCACAGGACCTGTTCTAGCTTCAGTCACAGTAGCCAGCCCCAGCACGCGTGTCTCGGGCCCACGGTGATTTTGGCGCAAGAGCACTACAGTCTGTGTGCCAGCCCTATGGCTCCTATGGCGTGTTCAGCCCCGATCCCAGACACGCAATGATGACACCTTGAGCCCCAGTGATTTCAGCTCTTTCAGCTCTTGACCCACAAGCTTTATTTCACTGCCAGCTCTGTTCTTCCAGCTGCAGCTGCCCGATTCCCCAGCTTCAAAGGGCAGCATCTTGCTCTTGGCTCCAGCCCTGCAGCACTTCAGCTCCCGCCCGAGGCTCTCTAATCCCAGCCCACCATCAATACCTCAGCCCAATGGTGAGTCCAGCTCCTGGCCAAAAGTCCCCAGTCACTGTGCCAGCCCCTGCATCACGTTGCTTCGAAGCCAACAGCCCTGTTCTCAGGTCTACTGATGCTTTTGCATTGCCAAGTACAATCCCAGCCCCACAGTGGTTTCGGCTCCCTCCCTAGAAGTGCTTTCACAGAGCCAGGCGGGATCCTGCCATCGCCGGGATTTTCAGGCGCAATGCTGCAGCCCCCTTTTCCCCTGCACAGGACCTGTTCTAGCTTCAGTCACAGTAGCCAGCCCCAGCACGCGTGTCTCGGGCCCACGGTGATTTTGGCGCAAGAGCACTACAGTCTGTGTGCCAGCCCTATGGCTCCTATGGCGTGTTCAGCCCCGATCCCAGACACGCAATGATGACACCTTGAGCCCCAGTGATTTCAGCTCTTGACCCACAAGCTTTATTTCACTGCCAGCTCTGTTCTTCCAGCTGCAGCTGCCCGATTCCCCAGCTTCAAAGGGCAGCATCTTGCTCTTGGCTCCAGCCCTGCAGCACTTCAGCTCCCGCCCGAGGCTCTCTAATCCCAGCCCACCATCAATACCTCAGCCCAATGGTGAGTCCAGCTCCTGGCCAAAAGTCCCCAGTCACTGTGCCAGCCCCTGCATCACGTTGCTTCGAAGCCAACAGCCCTGTTCTCAGGTCTACAGATGCTTTTGCATTGCCAAGTACAATCCCAGCCCCACAGTGGTTTCGGCTCCCTCCCTAGAAGTGCTTTCACAGAGCCAGGCGGGATCCTGCCATCGCCGGGATTTTCAGGCGCAATGCTGCAGCCCCCTTTTCCCCTGCACAGGACCTGTTCTAGCTTCAGTCACAGTAGCCAGCCCCAGCACGCGTGTCTCGGGCCCACGGTGATTTTGGCGCAAGAGCACTACAGTCTGTGTGCCAGCCCTATGGCTCCTATGGCGTGTTCAGCCCCGATCCCAGACACGCAATGATGACACCTTGAGCCCCAGTGATTTCAGCTCTTTCAGCTCTTGACCCACAAGCTTTATTTCACTGCCAGCTCTGTTCTTCCAGCTGCAGCTGCCCGATTCCCCAGCTTCAAAGGGCAGCATCTTGCTCTTGGCTCCAGCCCTGCAGCACTTCAGCTCCCGCCCGAGGCTCTCTAAGCCCAGCCCACCATCAATACCTCAGCCCAATGGTGAGTCCAGCTCCTGGCCAAAAGTCCCCAGTCACTGTGCCAGCCCCTGCATCACGTTGCTTCGAAGCCAACAGCCCTGTTCTCAGGTCTACAGATGCTTTTGCATTGCCAAGTACAATCCCAGCCCCACAGTGGTTTCGGCTCCCTCCCTAGAAGTGCTTTCACAGAGCCAGGCGGGATCCTGCCATCGCCGGGATTTTCAGGCGCAATGCTGCAGCCCCCTTTTCCCCTGCACAGGACCTGTTCTAGCTTCAGTCACAGTAGCCAGCCCCAGCACGCGTGTCTCGGGCCCACGGTGATTTTGGCGCAAGAGCACTACAGTCTGTGTGCCAGCCCTATGGCTCCTATGGCGTGTTCAGCCCCGATCCCAGACACGCAATGATGACACCTTGAGCCCCAGTGATTTCAGCTCTTGACCCACAAGCTTTATTTCACTGCCAGCTCTGTTCTTCCAGCTGCAGCTGCCCGATTCCCCAGCTTCAAAGGGCAGCATCTTGCTCTTGGCTCCAGCCCTGCAGCACTTCAGCTCCTGCCCGAGGCTCTCTAATCCCAGCCCACCATCAATACCTCAGCCCAATGGTGAGTCCAGCTCCTGGCCAAAAATCCCCAGTCACTGTGCCAGCCCCTGCATCACGTTGCTTCGAAGCCAACAGCCCTGTTCTCAGGTCTACAGATGCTTTTGCATTGCCAAGTACAATCCCAGCCCCACAGTGGTTTCGGCTCCCTCCCTAGAAGTGCTTTCACAGAGCCAGGCAGGATCCTGCCATCGCCGGGATTTTCAGGCGCAATGCTGCAGCCCCCTTTTCCCCTGCACAGGACCTGTTCTAGCTTCAGTCACAGTAGCCAGCCCCAGCACGCGTGTCTCGGGCCCACGGTGATTTTGGCGCAAGAGCACTACAGTCTGTGTGCCAGCCCTATGGCTCCTATGGCGTGTTCAGCCCCGATCCCAGACACGCAATGATGACACCTTGAGCCCCAGTGATTTCAGCTCTTTCAGCTCTTGACCCACAAGCTTTATTTCACTGCCAGCTCTGTTCTTCCAGCTGCAGCTGCCCGATTCCCCAGCTTCAAAGGGCAGCATCTTGCTCTTGGCTCCAGCCCTGCAGCACTTCAGCTCCCGCCCGAGGCTCTCTAATCCCAGCCCACCATCAATACCTCAGCCCAATGGTGAGTCCAGCTCCTGGCCAAAAATCCCCAGTCACTGTGCCAGCCCCTGCATCACGTTGCTTCGAAGCCAACAGCCCTGTTCTCAGGTCTACAGATGCTTTTGCATTGCCAAGTACGATCCCAGCCCCACAGTGGTTTCGGCTCCCTCCCTAGAAGTGCTTTCACAGAGCCAGGCAGGATCCTGCCATCGCCGGGATTTTCAGGCGCAATGCTGCAGCCCCCTTTTCCCCTGCACAGGACCTGTTCTAGCTTCAGTCACAGTAGCCAGCCCCAGCACGCGTGTCTCGGGCCCACGGTGATTTTGGCGCAAGAGCACTACAGTCTGTGTGCCAGCCCTATGGCTCCTATGGCGTGTTCAGCCCCGATCCCAGACACGCAATGATGACACCTTGAGCCCCAGTGATTTCAGCTCTTTCAGCTCTTGACCCACAAGCTTTATTTCACTGCCAGCTCTGTTCTTCCAGCTGCAGCTGCCCGATTCCCCAGCTTCAAAGGGCAGCATCTTGCTCTTGGCTCCAGCCCTGCAGCACTTCAGCTCCCGCCCGAGGCTCTCTAATCCCAGCCCACCATCAATACCTCAGCCCAATGGTGAGTCCAGCTCCTGGCCAAAAGTCCCCAGTCACTGTGCCAGCCCCTGCATCACGTTGCTTCGAAGCCAACAGCCCTGTTCTCAGGTCTACAGATGCTTTTGCATTGCCAAGTACAATCCCAGCCCCACAGTGGTTTCGGCTCCCTCCCTAGAAGTGCTTTCACAGAGCCAGGCAGGATCCTGCCATCGCCGGGATTTTCAGGCGCAATGCTGCAGCCCCCTTTTCCCCTGCACAGGACCTGTTCTAGCTTCAGTCACAGTAGCCAGCCCCAGCACGCGTGTCTCGGGCCCACGGTGATTTTGGCGCAAGAGCACTACAGTCTGTGTGCCAGCCCTATGGCTCCTATGGCGTGTTCAGCCCCGATCCCAGACACGCAATGATGACACCTTGAGCCCCAGTGATTTCAGCTCTTTCAGCTCTTGACCCACAAGCTTTATTTCACTGCCAGCTCTGTTCTTCCAGCTGCAGCTGCCCGATTCCCCAGCTTCAAAGGGCAGCATCTTGCTCTTGGCTCCAGCCCTGCAGCACTTCAGCTCCCGCCCGAGGCTCTCTAAGCCCAGCCCACCATCAATACCTCAGCCCAATGGTGAGTCCAGCTCCTGGCCAAAAGTCCCCAGTCACTGTGCCAGCCCCTGCATCACGTTGCTTCGAAGCCAACAGCCCTGTTCTCAGGTCTACTGATGCTTTTGCATTGCCAAGTACAATCCCAGCCCCACAGTGGTTTCGGCTCCCTCCCTAGAAGTGCTTTCACAGAGCCAGGCGGGATCCTGCCATCGCCGGGATTTTCAGGCGCAATGCTGCAGCCCCCTTTTCCCCTGCACAGGACCTGTTCTAGCTTCAGTCACAGTAGCCAGCCCCAGCACGCGTGTCTCGGGCCCACGGTGATTTTGGCGCAAGAGCACTACAGTCTGTGTGCCAGCCCTATGGCTCCTATGGCGTGTTCAGCCCCGATCCCAGACACGCAATGATGACACCTTGAGCCCCAGTGATTTCAGCTCTTTCAGCTCTTGACCCACAAGCTTTATTTCACTGCCAGCTCTGTTCTTCCAGCTGCAGCTGCCCGATTCTCCAGCTTCAAAGGGCAGCATCTGGCTCTTGGCTCCAGCCCTGCAGCACTTCAGCTCCCGCCCGAGGCTCTCTAAGCCCAGCCCACCATCAATACCTCAGCCCATTGGTGAGTCCAGCTCCTGGCCAAAAATCCCCAGTCACTGTGCCAGCCCCTGCATCACGTTGCTTCGAAGCCAACAGCCCTGTTCTCAGGTCTACTGACGCTTTTGCATTGCCAAGTACGATCCCAGCCCCACAGTGGTTTCGGCTCCCTCCCTAGAAGTGCTTTCACAGAGCCAGGCAGGATCCTGCCATCGCTGGGATTTTCAGGCGCAATGCTGCAGCCCCCTTTTCCCCTGCACAGGACCTGTTCTAGCTTCAGTCACAGTAGCCAGACCCAGCACGCGTGTCTCGGGCCCACGGTGATTTTGGCGCAAGAGCACTACAGTCTGTGTGCCAGCCCTATGGCTCCTATGGCGTGTTCAGCCCCGATCCCAGACACGCAATGATGACACCTTGAGCCCCAGTGATTTCAGCTCTTTCAGCTCTTGACCCACAAGCTTTATTTCACTGCCAGCTCTGTTCTTCCAGCTGCAGCTGCCCGATTCCCCAGCTTCAAAGGGCAGCATCTTGCTCTTGGCTCCAGCCCTGCAGCACTTCAGCTCCTGCCCGAGGCTCTCTAAGCCCAGCCCACCATCAATACCTCAGCCCATTGGCGAGTCCAGCTCCTGGCCAAAAATCCCCAGTCACTGTGCCAGCCCCTGCATCACGTTGCTTCGAAGCCAACAGCCCTGTTCTCAGGTCTACAGACGCTTTTGCATTGCCAAGTACGATCCCAGCCCCACAGTGGTTTCGGCTCCATCCCTAGAAATGCTTTCACAGAGCCAGGCAGGATCCTGCCATCGCCGGGATTTTCAGGCGCAATGCTGCAGCCCCCTTTTCCCCTGCACAGGACCTGTTCTAGCTTCAGTCACAGTAGCCAGCCCCAGCACGCGTGTCTCGGGCCCACGGTGATTTTGGCGCAAGAGCACTACAGTCTGTGTGCCAGCCTTATGGCTCCTATGGCGTGTTCAGCCCCGATCCCAGACACGCAATGATGACACCTTGAGCCCCAGTGATTTCAGCTCTTTCAGCTCTTGACCCACAAGCTTTATTTCACTGCCAGCTCTGTTCTTCCAGCTGCAGCTGCCCGATTCTCCAGCTTCAAAGGGCAGCATCTGGCTCTTGGCTCCAGCCCTGCAGCACTTCAGCTCCCGCCCGAGGCTCTCTAAGCCCAGCCCACCATCAATACCTCAGCCCATTGGTGAGTCCAGCTCCTGGCCAAAAGTCCCCAGTCACTGTGCCAGCCCCTGCATCACGTTGCTTCGAAGCCAACAGCCCTGTTCTCAGGTCTACAGATGCTTTTGCATTGCCAAGTACAATCCCAGCCCCACAGTGGTTTCGGCTCCCTCCCTAGAAGTGCTTTCACAGAGCCAGGCAGGATCCTGCCATCGCCGGGATTTTCAGGCGCAATGCTGCAGCCCCCTTTTCCCCTGCACAGGACCTGTTCTAGCTTCAGTCACAGTAGCCAGCCCCAGCACGCGTGTCTCGGGCCCACGGTGATTTTGGCGCAAGAGCACTACAGTCTGTGTGCCAGCCCTATGGCTCCTATGGCGTGTTCAGCCCCGATCCCAGACACGCAATGATGACACCTTGAGCCCCAGTGATTTCAGCTCTTTCAGCTCTTGACCCACAAGCTTTATTTCACTGCCAGCTCTGTTCTTCCAGCTGCAGCTGCCCGATTCTCCAGCTTCAAAGGGCAGCACCTGGCTCTTGGCTCCAGCCCTGCAGCACTTCAGCTCCCGCCCGAGGCTCTCTAAGCCCAGCCCACCATCAATACCTCAGCCCAATGGTGAGTCCAGCTCCTGGCCAAAAGTCCCCAGTCACTGTGCCAGCCCCTGCATCACGTTGCTTCGAAGCCAACAGCCCTGTTCTCAGGTCTACAGATGCTTTTGTATTGCCAAGTACAATCCCAGCCCCACAGTGGTTTCGGCTCCCTCCCTAGAAGTGCTTTCACAGAGCCAGGCGGGATCCTGCCATCGCCGGGGATTTCAGTTGCAGTATGGCAGCCCCCTTTTCCCCTGCACAGGACCTGTTCTAGCTTCAGTCACAGTAGCCAGCCCCAGCACGCGTGTCTCGGGCCCACGGTGATTTTGGCGCAAGAGCACTACAGTCTGTGTGCCAGCCCAATGGCTCCTATGGCGTGTTCAGCCCCGATCCCAGACACACAATGATGACACCTTGAGCCCCAGTGATTTCAGCTCTTTCAGCTCTTGACCCACAAGCTTTATTTCACTGCCAGCTCTGTTCTTCCAGCTGCAGCTGCCCGATTCTCCAGCTTCAAAGGGCAGCATCTGGCTCTTGGCTCCAGCCCTGCAGCACTTCAGCTCCTGCCCGAGGCTCTCTAAGCCCAGCCCACCATCAATACCTCAGCCCATTGGCGAGTCCAGCTCCTGGCCAAAAATCCCCAGTCACTGTGCCAGCCCCTGCATCACGTTGCTTCGAAGCCAACAGCCCTGTTCTCAGGTCTACAGACGCTTTTGCATTGCCAAGTACGATCCCAGCCCCACAGTGGTTTCGGCTCCATCCCTAGAAATGCTTTCAGAGAGCCAGGCAGGATCCTGCCATCGCTGGGATTTTCAGGCGCAATGCTGCAGCCCCCTTTTCCCCTGCACAGGACCTGTTCTAGCTTCAGTCACAGTAGCCAGCCCCAGCACGCGTGTCTCGGGCCCACGGTGATTTTGGCGCAAGAGCACTACAGTCTGTGTGCCAGCCCTATGGCTCCTATGGCGTGTTCAGCCCCGATCCCAGACACGCAATGATGACACCTTGAGCCCCAGTGATTTCAGCTCTTTCAGCTCTTGACCCACAAGCTTTATTTCACTGCCAGCTCTGTTCTTCCAGCTGCAGCTGCCCGATTCTGCAGCTCTTGCATGTTAAGCTGCTGCCCAGTTGAGACAACAGCTTTTTTGCTTTGGCTGCAATTGGTGAGGTTTTTCTTTCCTGTCCAGAAACAGTATTTTTACCCCATTTTGTCACTCGTTTGATTTCTGACTCGTCATTTTGTTTCCCATTCTATGATTCCCCTCCAGGTCTACAGTGTGTATCCCTCTGAGTAGTGATTGATGCTGCATCACTGCAGTCCCCACCCTGGCCCCAGTGATTTCAGCTCCAGTCCCACAAGCTTTATTTTACTGCAAGCTCTTCTGTTTCACTTCCTGCTCAACATCTTCGCCGCAGTGCCACATAATGCTACTTGTGCTTGTCAGGGCAGGATCTTTGTTTTAGCTCCAGCTCTCTGTGGTTTGAGCTCAGCTCTTGAGGCCATATTCCAGCCCCAATATGACTATCCTCCCTGCAGTAACAACTCCATAGTCCCTCTCGCAGCCCTTACAGCAACTGAGCTCTGACCATGCAGTTCACCTCCCAGCTCCACAGTCCCTATCCCCGCCCCACAGTAGTTTTATCCCAAACCCTACCATATTTCTGTCTCCTCCAGCTCTTCTGCCTCAGCTCCAGCTCCTCAGCTTCCTACTGCCTGCAGCTAAGAGTTTCTTCTGCTTCTCACTGCAGCTTGGGGCTGTTGATAAGGTCACAAGTCAGTTACTGTCATTATTTCAATGACTCCAGAGCTGTCCCACCCACCCTATGGGATCCCAGCTTTGGGGACACCTGAGGCCTGAAGCCCAATATCTACCTCCCCCCTCGCCTGGGGTCTCAGCTCAGCACCTGCCCAAAGGCCCCCTCACCTCCCCCAGGCAACTCCAGGGGCTGGGAGTAACCACCGGGCTGATGTTCCCCCATCCTGAAAGGTGCCCTTAGGCCAGTTCTTGGGCCCTGGAACCCTCTGAGCCCTCACACCCTCTGCCTGTTTGATACCACGGGGCAGGGGCTGGGAAGCCTTAGGCACGTCCTGCAGGCCCGGCGCTGCAGCTCCGTGCTCTTCTCCCATGGCATTTATCTAGCCCCAACATTTCCACTGCTCTGCATTGTTTTGGGCCTTATGCCAAAGTCTTTATTCCACACCCTGTGGCTTTATGTCCCCACTGATCTCACAACTGGTGTTTCAGCCCCAGTCCCACAAACCTTACTGAATTAACATCAGATATCCAGTAAAGAAAACAAAAGCAAACAAAACAACGTAATAAAAGGAACAAAATAATAAAAACAAAACATAATTAAGGAATCATTATGATCACAAATAAAACCAAAATAAAATAATAAAAATGAAAAAAGTCAGCTTTATTTCCGGTATACGTTACTTTAAATCCAGAAACCGCGAAACGGTTACTCTCCGGCCCCCAGTAACAGCAGCCGGTACCCCCTGCGCCACACCAAGCCCCGCACCAGCCGCCGGCTACCCGAGCCACGCAGGGCGCGGCACAAAGAACTGGGCACCGCCGGCCCCCAGACGCTGCCGCAGGCCTCGCGTCCGTGCTCACCGGCGCCCCCCGGATCAGCTGCCGCGGGGGTCCCGTCCCGGCGCAGCGGCGCTCCCCGCATCGCGCATCCGCAGCTCCTGTCGCTCCCAGCTTCACCGCCGAACTGACGCCTAAGCCGCCACGACGCACGGTATTTATGCCCCAGGGCCGGGCCAGCCAGCCAATCACAACCCGAAGCCGCGCCGGCCCCACCAATCCCAGCCCGCCCATTCCCGCCTCGCTCGCCTCCGCGACCCCCCGCGGTCCCCTCAAGCGCTGCTACCACCGCCGCCGCCATGGAAGGGGCCGAGTTCGCCCCCTCCCCGCCGTCTGCCCGTTTCCCTGGGAGAAATCCCGGCCAGGACCTGAACTGGAAGCTCCCGCCCGCCCTTCCCGGCCCCAACAGCGCCTGCCGAGGCTGCGGCGGCGGGGACACAGCTCCGCCGGCTCCCAAAGCGGCGGTGGCGGGCTGAGGGGCCGGGCCGCGTGTGGGCGGGCTGAGATTGGCGGGACCGCGCCCGGATTGACAGGGCGGTTGTGATTGGACAGGGCGGAGGAAGGCGGGCCCGGATTGGCCGGCTTGGGAGCTGTGAGGCTGCGGCTGCGGGAGCGTGAGGCGGAGCCCGGGCTGCTCGCAGGGCCCGCGGGCGCTCTCGGTCGCGCCCCCGAGAGACCCCGGCCCCTTCTCCGGCCCTCTCCCGTGCCCAGGTCCCGGCGAAAAGACCCCCGCAGAGCCCCTACCGGAGCGCCCCATCGGCACTCGGGACAGGCGGCGGGGAGGGGCGCAGCCCGGGAGTGGTTCCGGGTCGCAAAGGCGGACTCTGCGACAGCGGCGCGGGCCAGGGAGCGGCGGCGACATGCTGAGGAGGGGGCTCGGCAGCGGGCAGTGGGGAGGGCGTGCAGAGCCCGCTGCGGGCCCCGGGCGCCTCTTCCCCCGCAGTGCTTCCGCTTCTGCCGGGACTTGGCCTGCCCCGACTGGCCGAGATCAGCACCCTGACCAAAATAGTTAAGTGCCCGCGTTCCCCTGCTCACCCTCGTTTTCCCCCACAGTCGTCGGATGTTATAGATGATAAAACAATATTGGCTTTCACTTTCATAGATTGGCTTTTTGCATCACAAGTATTTTGATATGGTACAACCTATACTTACTTTTGACTGCTGCTTTGTATAGTATAATATGCCAGTTAATGTACGCATTGTATATTTCACGTGAATAGTAGTGTGATAAATATATCATAGACCTTAGCAAAATGTTAAAACAGAAACTAAAATACTTGTATGTAACTAACTCAGAGAATGGTGTAAAGCAATTATTCTCTTTCTTATATCTGCAGACTCACCCTACCAAGTGATAAGATAACAGTGACAAAAACAGAGCATAAGCATCCAGGAAGGATTTATCGATTCCTATCAGCATTATCAGGGAGTGTGAAGCAACAGGATAAAACTACAGGAAGAAATAAAATATGTAGACCTAATTTACAGAATGTTCTGCAGACAAGTCAGAGGTTAAAACCAAACGAGAGTTCCCAGACCATCAAAAACTCAAAGGAATGTTTGTATCATGTATAAGCTAATGAATATGCATGTAACCCTATCAATGTAACCTACGTAGTGATCATGATTTTAAGCTACCTCTGTGCTCTTTGGCCGTGTGCCAAAAGCACCCCAGTACTGGATTATTTTGTCCTTTTATCCTTTATTAAACTTTTAAAAATTTTAAAGAGTGAACTCTGTTTATCACATCTGTGAAGCTTAAGCTGATCTGCATCGAGGTGCTGCGGGACCTGCTGGGGGAGGCCATCGAGGTAAGTGTGGGGCTACCGCAGTGGAGGCCAAGTATTTCAACACTACAATAGCATAATCAGCAACACTAAATAATTCTGTGTTCTTCATGCAAGCCTCAGCGTTAAGAATGCTACTGGCCTCCACTAGCATTAGTAATAGGCATGGTAAGCATTATTAGTATTCATATTTGGGTAAGAATTGTTAGTGTTAACACTGGTAGTGAGTGTGTCAGCTGGTCTTTACTGTGAAGCTCTGCTCTCCCACAGATTCTGAAGCTGACCTCAGATGCAAAGTTAGGTGAGCACTGCTGTCCTTGCCACGATCTCCCGATGGAGCCATGCTCCAGAGAGGGGCAGCAGTGAGTCTGCAGAAGCCTTCCCAAGGCTCACCCTCCCTCCCATCTGCAGTCAGGGGATGTGAAGGCAACCTTTGCTGTCCTGTGCTTCATCCTCTCCAGTGCAGCCAAGCACAGTATAGACAGTGAGTCTCTGTCAAGTGAGCTGCAGCACTTGGGACTGCCCCAAGGCAGGGGAAACCCTCAGCGTGGCACCATGAGCCAGACCTGGTGGGATGTTGCTGACAGTTCCCAGCCCTGCCTTCTTCACACCCAGATGGGAGGGCAGGCTGCCTGCTCTGCTGTCCTCCATCAGGGCCTGTGTATGGTAGTTTTGAAACTGAAGGTGCTTACCTCTGCCAGTGAAGGCTAATGGAGGCTCTTTAAATAATAAACAGGTTTGTAAAGGTGCAGGTTGTCTCTGTCCCCATGCTGAGCCAGCTGGAGGCCAGTGGCTACAGCCAGTGGTGCCTTGGGTCTGGGCTAACTCACTGTCACACCTTCTCCACCAGGCAAAGTGGCACCAATTCCCTGTGCTGCCTGAAACAGTCACCCCTGGCCAGGCTCTATGCCCTACACATCCCTTGGTCTGGAATTCCAAGGCACACTGCAGGACAGATTTTAGGCAGTGTAAGAGCAGCTTAGAGACAGCACAGCCACGGGTCCTGCTATTCGCACCTCTGCTGGGGGAGGAGTCCCACCCCATTGACTCCTCCTTTGAGCAGGACACTTTAAAGCCCTGTCAGCAGCAGCAGCAGCAGCAGCAGCAGCCGCTAAACCCTCCCTGCCTTTGTGAGCACCAGCTCCTGGCCGTGTAATCCACCTGGCTGGGGGTGATCAGCCACCAGCAAAGGATTTAATGCCCTGGCAATTACACCTCGCAGATTAGACTGGGGCCTGATGACACGGAGCTAAGCATGCCTGTGGCAAACAGCAGCCTGTATGGCTTAGGGCTGCTTGCGAGCGAGAAGGGATTCCCCTGTCCCACAATACTATGTGCTCTTACCTTCTACAGAATGATGAGCCGCAGAGTTTTTAAGAGAAGGAAAGAATTTTGAAAGCTCCTGTTACGAAGGAAAGATATCTGAGGGAAAAGGGAATGATAGCCAATATCCCTGATAATCCCATAGGAGTAGGCCACAGAAATATTTTTATGGGCGTGACAGTTTGAGAAAGAAATAAGTGCAGACAGTGTAGAAAGAGATAAATTCTAGATTTGATGTGTTGGGATGAACAGGATCTTTAGGACTTCTCCATGTGTCAAAGTCCGTGTGGTCTTTGTGGGAACGCGTGGAATGGGGATTGCTCAGCTCAGGTGACAGATCTGGGGGCACAGCAAAGCAACCTGGCCAAGGGGAAGGTGTCCCTGCCCAGGACAGGGTGGGTGGAACTAGGTCGTTTTTAAGGTCACTTCCAACCCAAAGAGGTCTATGGTGTGACAAAACAGGAGAGTTTTAAGGGAGGAGAAGGATGAATTCCTTTGCAAAGATAATTTTTTGCCTCTCTAGTAGCAGGCTTTTGTTGGAATATTGGTTTTGCTCTTACATTGACCTTGGCTGAAGGTGTTTCACTGTGCAGAGAGTGGTAACAGCCTGGTGCACCTGCTGTTCTTGGCCAGATCACACAGAGCTAGAGGGGAAAAAGCCCCCAGTATTTCTGTAACAGGAGCAGATACTCCTCCCCACCTTTGGAAATATCCATGAGGGATTTTTCCAGCAGATGGCAACAGCAGACCAGTTTGTAGTGCAAGGCCAGACTTTGCAGACTGCCTAAAACCTGGCTGGGCTGCACCCAAAGCATCTTTCAGGTCTGCTTCTCCTACTGCTGGTATTGAACCTACCTGGTACCTCAGGGTATGGTTACTGTCATATAGAATAAATCAGTGCTCCAGAAAACTGCACTACAAACTCTGGAGCCTTCCGTGTGTTTTCAGGGCTTAAAACACACTGGTGCATCTTAAACAGATGAAAATTATGGCTCTCCTTGAAAAAAACCCACAATTTCTCTCCTAGATATCTTTTTGAAAAGTAATAATTCAAGGGGTGATCAGAATGGGAGCACAGACAAACACAAAGAATAAAAAATACAGTGTTTCATGTTTTATCAAAAGGTGCGTCTTCCCTACCATGTCCAGAAACTGGATTGATGTACCAAACTTTTCACCACATCTTTGCCACCCGCTTCGGCCCGGCGCCGTCCTCGGGCAACCCCCACTGCCCGCTCCCGCACGGCACTGCCGCCTGCACCGCTCGGCTCGTAGTCAGCCCCCGTCGCCCGCTGCTTGTGCCGCGGACCCCGCCAGCCCCGCCGCCCCCAACAGGCATCGTCGCCCTCCTCGGGTCTTCCTCCGGACTCGCCACGCGGTCGCCCGTTCACCGCCCACCTTCAAGTAGCAGTAGCAGCGTGAGGCAGCGCGCAGCCACGGAAAGCGCCACTACGGGTTTCCCACCTGGAGCTCCGGTCAACAGCGGGCACCGGCGACGTCTCCAAAGCGCCCCGGGCGCGCTGCACACCCAGCGGCGGGGCCCTACGGCCGGGGACAGCCGCCGGCTGCGGCTGGAGCCTCGCCGGAGCCCCGCGGGTTTCTCGGTCGCGGCACCGAGCATTAACCGCACACGAGCATCTGTCTCTGCTATCGAAGTTGAACGGATCACTTCCATGCAGCAATATAACCGACAGGCAAATTTTCGAGGCTTACTAAATTTCTCAGTGATCTTCATAAATTGCTTATAGCTCTACAGAGAGAGGATAACGGTAGGGAGTGCGGTGGCAGGAGCAAGCATGCACTTATTCTGTGTCACAGTATTAGAACATAACAGGGACAGCATTAAAACGTTATTTCCACTGTGATTCCACTGAAAGTTTCTTCATATCCTTTGGTTTTTGCACTCCAAGCAAACATCACATTCAAGTATCTGATTATAAACATTGCCATTCCAAGGAAACCGCTAAGAAATCTATCAATAAATGAAGTTTCCATTTAAACCTTTTACAACACAGCTACTGCAGTTGCCCCACCTTTTGGGAAACTTCTATGTTAAGATCTAAAACATCAAAAGACGTCTGAAAAAAATACAGAACTGCAAAACAACTTTAAAAAAGCAAGTCAAGTGAAGGAATTTAGTATATACTTTGTTCCATATATACAAATAAAGAACTCTGATTCTTAAATACTTAAAGCATGAAAAAAAAGAAGTGAAGTATTATCAATAAAGACATCTTTGAGAATCCATCTTTTAATACAAAGTGCTGAAATTATATTCTTAAAACAATGCTGTGAGCAGCACAGTAACAGGCTGACCAAGTATTTTGCTGTCTTTTTTTTTTTTTAATATGTAAAAAACTCATGGAAAAAAAACCTTCTTACATTAACAGAAAAGGAGTAGACGAAAAGATAAACTCATCAGCCAAGGATTTTCCAATTACTATATGCTGCACAGTATAGAAATAAACAACTACCCTGCCCCACCTCCCCAGATTTCTCAAAAATGTCTCAGTGCTTTGGATTAAATGATGACCAACTGAATTGGTTTTGTCGTCTTGGCAACACCAAATCCAATGTCAGATCTCTTTGTTCTTTTTCTGAATCCACTAGCTGATAACCAAGAATGTTTATAGCACCTTTGCAAACTTCCTGTATTTTCTTAACTTTCTGAAAGGAAAGAACATTTCTCCAGGCCTGTGAAACACTAACTGCATCTCGGGATGTTATTTTGAAGGCTTCTTTTTTTTTCCCCGGTCCCTGTCCATGTGTGATATTATAGATCCAGCTTTTGAGCCTGGGAGTCAAACTAAGATCTGCAAATTTATACATTTCTGAGATTTCAGATAATGGATCTCTTACCAGATCTTCAAAACGGACCATTAAATAGCGATCTTTCAGGAAATTAGGTGGTTTTAGAGTAGCTGTTTCATAAATCTGAACATGACTTCTACAAACCTCTTGCATTACTTTGTATTTGCTATCTTCCACTTTAGTGCCATTGGTACTCAAGACAATTCCATTGTCACGGGCTAATGCTTTCACGGATTGTTCCCTTGACTTAACAACTGCCCTGGGGTCACGTACCAAGTGAATAATTTTGAGATTCAGGGACGGATCAGTGAGGAGGGGGTAGAGGACCTTCAAGTCAAAGAATCTAACTTCCTTGATGACAACATGGCTGTAAGTTTTACAGGCTTCCTCCACCTTGCTGAATGGATACCGTCCACAAAGAGTCTTGCATGCCAATTCACTGGTTATGTCAGTTCGTTGAAAAGAGTCACAAGCAGGAGCTGAACACAGAGCCCGACTTGCTGCCCACTGGAAAAGATCGGATAAGTTTCTTTTCCAAGGCATGTAAGCATCAAACACAGACATGTCACACAGAAAGACCGACCTGACTAAGTCCCGCACTGCCATGTGTAAGACTTTGGCACTGTTCTGGTACATTGTAACCCACACATGCCATGCAGGCTCCATCAGGTAGAAGACACTGGGGTGCTGGCTGAAAAGCTGACCAACAAAAGAAGATCCTGACCGCCAAGAGGAGAGAATAAGTATGTGGACTTGCGATGGTTTCTCCTCAGACTGAGGCATGAAGCTACTGTACCGAGCATACATGAAGAGTAAGAATCCAGTCTGAACTGTAACAAAAATTATAACAATTGTGCTAGGAATCCGAATCCTTGCCATTTTCACTGAGGAAGGGCAATGAAAAAAGCTGAAAAAGAGAAGGGAAATACTGGTGAACCATTGCTCCTGTGGCACAATAACAATACAACTTAGACAATACAAACTCTTGCATTAGCAAAACCTTTCTTCAAATGTGCATGTATGTATGTGGCATTAACTGCTTCCTTAATCAGTTGCACTTGGGGATGATCACTGCAGGTGACAGCTGCTGGGAAAAAAAAAGGAAGTAATGTGTGATAGTAAGATCACTGCAGAAATAAGTAAATGTTTAATGTTGAAGAAAACCTTGGGTTGATGCAGCTCAACCCTTGGATTACAAAAAAACAAAACAAAACTACAAAATACACAAGGCCCTCAAATTGAACACTGGTAAACATTGCACTAAAAAAAAAAAGAAGAAAAAAATTTCTGACTCCCTCAACTGTATTTCTGTTTCAATTTCCCATTACAAGGATTTCTATCCCCTAAAAGGAGTGGATGCAAACATTGGTAGCTGTGGGTGCTGAAATGAAAAGAATCTTATCTAATGTGAGTGCTGTACCCTACAGTGGCCATAGGATGCTATACCAATTGGTGCTTGTCCACAACCCTCTATTTTCCAAACCACAGAAGGCAGAAGATGGATGAAAACTCACAACCTGAAGCCACACCCGACCACAGATGATAAAATGAAAAAGCTGCTGACACATATCTTTGGTCTGGAGTGCATACACCCCAAGACTGAATACCCTGAGTTTGCATTCAGGAACTACCAGTTTGGGAGTTAGATTTGTCTGCATATAACTCCTAGAAAATCTTAGGCATGGCAACCCCAAGTGGATTTCTGCTTTACTTTGCAGTCAAAGTTCAAGACACATGCACTCCCCTCCCCCCCAGTGCGTCATTTTTCTTTTTACTAGATTTTTGGCACCTACCCTTTTGTGCTCTCCGGCAGATTCCACTTGCAAGCAGCAGTAAATGCTAGCAGGCAAGGTTTTAGGAAAGTAAGAGTCCTCATGTATGCAGATCACCTCAGAAGTTCTACATGTACCTATTTGTTATCTAGCTCCATTTACAATTTTCAATTACAATTTTTTTCTTGTTACAGTGAAAGATACATTTTTCAACACACTCTGAACTCTTGAAAGAAAATCATGCAGACTAGTAAATATAGATACATATTCATTTGACATAATAAATTGAATTGAATTAAATGATCACCCATTACAAAACCTTTATGTACACTGCATATTAAAAATGTGAAACTCTGCTTCAAAATTCTGTGGCAGCAAAAGTATACAGGAGTTCAACAAATAATTACATCGATTTAAAGTAAGGGAAGAAAAGCCTTCCAAGGACTGTTAAAGGCAAAAATGAGGCTACAGCCCATGGCTTAGCAATTCCCTAAACCATGGATAGCCCATGGTATACGCCTGTATTGCGGTGACACACTACAAGAAACAAGGCTTAATGCATTACTTCCTCCTTAGCAGTCCACTACTTGCTACTCTCAGGCACAAGAGCAGATAGATCGATCCTTAGTTTAGTTCAGCTTGGCCATTCTTCATAGATAAAATCTGCCTTGTTCAAATACTGAATTTTTACATATTACATCTCCAGAAGCATCTACAAGTTTCCCTGTGCTGTGAGGATCACCAGGAATCCAGCAGCCTGCATTGACACTTCACCAAACAGAGGGGATGAAAGAATCTAAGCTGAAGTCAAAGCTGAAGTTGCATTTGCTAACTGAAAGATTTTTCTTGAAACAGGTTCTGTGCCTGAAAGTCAGCCAGACACAACTATCTCGGATCTTCTTCTTGAGTGCAAAACGTGAGTCATTATCTACACTAAGACTGCATTCTGCAGCTCCTTGCAGTCTCACTTATTATGTAGCTTTCAGAGACTCAATTATGCTTTTTAAAGAATTAATGTGTTTCTACTTTAGCTATGCAGAACTGTTGCTCCACTCTAATCATGCTTCAGAGCTGCAACACTAACTGCTCTTTACATGTTATTAGCAGAATGTGGGAGACTGAGGAATAAAAGCCAAAAGCTGTTTTTAACATCTACTTTTGCCTTGACTCTCTCAGACCTCTACTTGCTCCAGTTCCCATGCAAGTAGTGTTGCAGACAACACTGTGCCAATGAAAAAACAGATAATGTGAGTATTAGTCCACAATATGTGTCTGAACTAATCAGACTCAAGTGCTAAAAATAACATCAAATGACTACAGATGAAGCATTTCCCTACACTTCATTATGACAGAAATTGCAAAAAAGGTGCCATACCGAAGTAAAACACTTAGTAGATACCAGTTTTCTATATTTAAAATTAATTTTCTATCCTTTTAGAAAAGTTGGAGTGTTTCTAAGGAATATATACACATGTAGACATCAAAGGAAAAGCATCATGACACAACAAAATACAGCATCTGTAGAAGTATTCTCTTGGGTGGCTTCCAGTACATAAGGCCAAATGCACCACTTTCTCTGTAAACAGTGCCCTTTATTTCTGCACTTCTCTTGTTGGGCATGTATAATTCTATTTTCATGTAAACAACCATTTACCATTTCCAATTGCATTCTGCAGTTAAGGTGATTTTAGCCCAGATTAAACTCACATTCCCTTAAAGCACAATTTTTTTAACCCAACAAGGTCCTCTGTGATTTTTGATGAACTTCAGCTGAGGCAGAAAGCAGCTGTTGAAAAGCCCATAGAATAACCTTCTCATAGAGCTGCTGAAGATCTATATATGTATACACATATTTATACATCTACTGAATAGATTACATTATATCATTGCCTTAGTTGTGGACTAGGCATTGTTGGATTAACAGCTGGACTTCATGATCTTAAAGGTCTTTTCCAACCTAAATGATTCTACAAGTCCAAATGCGAGGAACAGGACCTTGCGATACAGGCTACTTCTGATCCTCTAGCTACTCCATTGCAGGACTCGCCAGATGGTGCTGTTAGACAAGTTTGCTCTTTCAGCACAGGAAGGCAATATGCCAAAACTGCACACTGAAGCTGCATGCTGAAACACTAGTCTGTGACTTGCTTTGCATTGCCTCTTTCTGCTAGAGCCCTCCTCCTCCACCAACAGTTCAGTGGCACCACCTGCTCACCCCAAGCTCCTCTCTGGAAAGCAAAATTGGGGTTTGTTGCACCTCCTTTTATCCTGCTTTGTTCCACATGTGCTTCCTCGTAGTGCACCTGCCTGACTATAGCATGCCTGCCAACTGCAAACACGGTGGGGAAAAAGGAGAACCAGCAGAAGGGCCAGATGTTCTAGCATTACCGCCACTTCAGCTGCCATCTCAGTGACAAAATCAGACTGACTCCAAGTGGCAAGGGAGCTACAGCAAGCAGAAAACCAGGCTGTAACCTGGGCCTCAAGTTGCAGCAGACAGCACTCTGATACCTCTCACATCTCTCAGCTGAGACTCATGAAGTATAGCAATGCTCAGTAGCGTCACAATATGTGTTTATGTAAATAATGAATACCCTTAATGTAAGTTATTTTACTAACAGTTACACTGTTATTCCTTTTCTGTGATAGTAATAGTACTTCTTTGGTGATACCATTTCTTCAAGGAGAGCTCTGGTAAAGAGAATAATCAGAAGTTTCTCAAATTCTTGAGGCACAATCATCTCTTCACAGGGCAATGCAAATTTTCAAAATGTGATCTGAAAAGCATTAGCTTATATGGTTTAGTTGCTAATCCTGAAATCAAGCTCTGTTCCTGGGCTTCCCTGCTAACAGCTACTAATGGAAACAAGATCCTAGACTAGATGAGCCTTGGGACAGTTCCACAGTAATTATTCTTACATATTGTCCAAAGGAAATTAATTACACAAACTGGCCAACAGAGCAATCATTTCCTTCTTGACTTAAACTGTCTCTGATAGACTGCTGAGCTGCAGGGCTACTAGTATCTGCTTGCCAAGAAACTAGATACATTACAGAAAGCTATCTAGTTTTACCAAGCAGGGTAAAAATACAGTCAGTGCTAGTATTGATCCCAAAAAGATCTCATTTCTAAGATGAGCACTTTTCAGACCCAGAAAGGCAGAAGAGAAAGAAAGAAATTGTCCACTGGATGATCATTTAGCTCTTGCTTCCAGGGACTTTTATTCGTTCGTCACATAAGACATATAATGTTGGAATCGAGTAACCAGATCTTTTCAGGTCAGCTCTGAAAGGAGTACAGTTTCTTAGTAACTTCCTTTCAGCACAGAATTCAACCTGAAGAGACTTAATCAAGTAGCAAAAACTAACTTTATAGCTAAAAAAGACACTCCTATTAAACTGCTCATTTTTTTTCCTGGGATATTAAAAAGACTGTAGAAAGACAGAGTGCCTCATATTAGAGCTGTCAAGAAACCTGCTCTGTCTTTGAGCTTTGAACAAAAGGCTGGGATGAAACACTCCCTTAGAACAAACAGGTCTGGGTCTATTGTGGGAAGACTGAAAAGCCAGGCTGGATTAAAGCAAAAACATTTCAGTGAAGAATTATGAATACCTGCTCCCCTACAATGACTTCTGAGCAAATGAATCTTAGCTGTCTTTGTCAAAGCCTTCCCTGGCCATATTCTGTCTGAGTAAATTTCCAGCATACTTTCATTTTTAACAGTCTGTGCAGCATTCTTAAAGTCAAAGAACTTACAGATAACACAGAAATTACTTCAAATAACGTACTCAGTTGTGGGTCCCTTCCAGCTCAGAATATTCCATGATTCTGCTGATTTCCCAGATTGATTTCTTCCACTGAAAAATGAATACCCAATGCTGGATTATGTGCACAACATTTTGTTACCCAAAATTGATTGTCCTGTATGCTGACCTTTCAGAGCAATCATATGAGATGAATGTAATTATCTCTTATGTACTTAAAATTCACCAAATGCAGCAGTACTGACTGTAAAAAGAATGGTAACAGTAAATGTCATCATGCATTTTATAGAATTAATAGAAAAATGTTTGTTCATGGCATGATAAATAGAACAAAGATCACCTAAAGGTCTACTTTTGGCCATCAAATTTACTCACTGCATTCTTCACCTATAGGACCTTGCACCAATGCAATCACCACCAAAATAGCTTCTGTTAGCTAATGTTAGAAACATAGTTTGCTACTCAAAAAAGTAAAATGCTGGAACATGACAAAGTTGGTCAAAGAGTAACACACAACAAATATACTAGTAATTCTTGCACTAAATCACCCCAATGACAAATCATCACATTCTTCTGCAGCTAGAAATCACACATTTTCATAAGGCAGAAGCTTACTGTATGAACAATATGCAGATTGGTATATGAATGGGTATAGAAAAAGTTCATTTGGAGGGTGTGTTCTAGGATCACTGGTAGTCCTAAAAGTTAAAAGACTTTCCAATACTAAATAGGTGAAACTCATAAGCCCGCCTAATTTTTTTTAATAGAATAGCAAAGCTACAACTAAAATAATAAAATACAGTAAATGTACTGTAGTAATTCTGAATTATAACATTATATTAGCATTTCAGGTGATACTACTAATTCAGCTTTTGGAAATATACTTATTTTTAGAATCTAGTGCTAAATGAGATTTGAAGAACTGTTTCCAGGAAATCACACAATTAAAGACTTTACAATACAATGAAACATACCACGCATTTAATTATATGATAATTAAAGTTCTTTTTCTAAAAGATACTGTTTCCTTTGGGAGATTTTAAAATATATTTTAGAGTTAGACTGTGTTGTCCAGCCTAAGCAAATGGCACTGTCAAAGCATAGCCCTATAATACCTATTTCTCTATGCATTGCAGCTGAAGATCACTAAGTGTTTACAGCTACCAGAATTACTGGTGTTCAAGAAATGAGGTCTGCTTAGTTGCAGCTTTTGTTAGGAATTTTTACGATGGCAAAACTTGCGTGACAAAGAGACACCCGCGGTGACTGAATGCTATTCACTTACTTGAGACTCTGCCTGCACTGGTACAATAGCGTCCTCAAATTCAAACAGTCCGAGGACGACTGGGCTGAGGTGCGCCCTGTGTGCCTCACTTGAAGCAACTGTTGCAGCTAAGAAATACTGACAAATGCTTCCGATCAGCATGTCACCTTCACCTAGAAAGAGGCAGGACACAACAAAAAATGGGAAGGCATTTCCTGAAATGATGGGAAGGGTTCTCTAAAATCTCTCATCTAACTCCAGCAAAAGAAACCACCTTAACCTGAATCAGCCACCTTCCCTAGGGGAAAGGAAGAAATGAAAAGAAGAAAAAAAAAAAAAAAAAAAAAAAAAAAAAAGGGGGGGGTAGAGGAAAGGAGAGAGAGGGGGGAAAGGAAAAAAAAAAAAACCAAACAAACAAACAAAAAAAAAACCCCAACAACAACAACAACAACAAAAAAACCACCTAAAATAACCAGGCTGATTTTCGACAGCTTTACCTCTGTCAGTGCGACATCGGCTCCGCCGCAACTGGTATTACCGCTAGTCCGCCGCCACAAGCAGGGGTGTGCGTGACCCGCTCAAACACATCTCCTTTAAAGTACCGTTGTTTGAGACCGGAAAAAAAAAAAAGGTCTGACCGGGACTTCCAGTCCTGTGGAATAACCGCACCCCCACCCGCATCAGCCTGCCCGTACCTCGTCGCCGCCTCTCGCCACCGCCGCGGCTCCGAGCCGCCAACAGAGACAATGAACCGCTTTCAGACGTGGCCGAGGCGCCGGGGCAGCGGGAGGAGCCCGGGAAGCTGACCCGCCCCGCCCCCGGAGCATCCCCGAGCAGAGGCGGTCCGCTGGCCGGCCCCGCCCAGCACGAGTGGGACGGGCGCGGCGGGCAGCGGCGCCGCCCCGCAGCCAGGCACGGGCATCGTGCGAGCGCCCAGCCCGCGGGCTCCCGGCTGGCTCGCCGAAGCCGGCTCGTGGCAACACCGCCTGGCCGCCGCAGCAGCAGCCAGCGCCCCGCCGCCTCCCCTCCGCGGGGTCCCGCGTGCCTCGGGCCTGCCTGTCGCAGCAGCCCCCTCCTCCCGGCCCCCGCCTCCTCCCTCCATCCCGGCCCAGCACCCCCAGGCGAACAGAGCTCGGCGCGGCCGCGTCCCGCTCGCCTCGTGCGAGTAGAACGAGAGGATAATGCCCCCTGCACAACGGGCTGCTTGGTGAGTTAAAAAGCAGCGAGGTGGTTTCTTTTCTCCTAGTTCTACCTCTTAAAACACTGGCTCTTACACGGCCATGTTCCCACGTCAGTTTACGCATAGGACTTTTAACTTAAAGCTGCTTTCTTTTTCCTTCTTACAGAACCTTGATTAATCCTAGCGAGCCACCACGTCCTTTCTCAATGACGAGCATTTGGATTGCTCTGTCATATGTATACAGAGAAGATCTGTGTAGTAGCACGCTGGTGCATGGTGGTGGTTTTGACTTTTTGTGTTGCTTAGCAGCTTGCAGATAGCTTTCTGAGAAAGGCTCTTCCTTCCTAAACCTCTTCTAAGTCTGGTTGCAGTGGATCCTCAGGTATATATTTTTCCCGTGTAGTTCAGTATGTTGCTTAACCTATAAAATCTTGCTTTTTTTCTATTGCTTGGTTACTTACAAAAGTAGAATGTCTCTTCAAGCTCGAGAAAGGAGTCAGAACTATGAACCAAGAACTACGGTCATTATAAAAAGTCATCCAGGAAGTGACCGCAGCAGAGGTATCACAGGGGCTTTTTCCCTGCTGTGGTAACATCTGCCTTTACTGCTCCTTTTACCCTGCATTCAGTTATTAGTCCCAGTCATCAAACTCCTCTTTGACAAGAAATGGAGGGATGGCTTCAGGTCATATTAAACAATTACATGCCACCTGCAAGTAAATAACTCTTTTGATTGCCTCCTTTTAATGTATATAGTTCTTTGCTTACATTACTGTAGAGGATTTGTTCCAGTTTTCTCCATCTAAAGGAAAAGAGAAACTTAAGGATATTTTTCTCTTTATTTCTGGAACTAGGCCTGATCTCCACTTCTTATTTCACATGCATTCACTAAACTGTTGCTCTCAGCAGCATCACTTGTTCTAACTTAATGTGAAAGGCTACAACAGGAGAGAAAAGTGAGAGAGGGATTAACAGAGTCTCCCAGTACTGGGGCTTTTGAGCATTAGTCTCTTCCATGTTTCTGTTGCTACCTAAACAGACTTCTGTTCAGCTTGGAGGAAGATTCTTGTGCATTTCATTTTTGTGGGAGTAGAACATTCAAACCCTTAAACTGCGGTCCTGTGATCTCTCCAGAGATTTCTACCCCTTGCTCATGTCCACCCTAATGCTTGTGCAGATACATACCAAGTTCAGTCAGGGAACTGACTTGTCTGAAAAAGTGATTATCTATTTGGTAAAGATCATCTTCACCATAATGAACTCCCTGAATTAACTCATGCAGTCACACAAGCACCATTTCTGCTGCAAGGGAGAGCACACCAAATGTACACCAGCAGGAGATATGGGGGAAACAAGCTCACAGCCCCTTCATTCATGCTGTGCAGTGGCTAGAAGCACAAAAAAGCAGTAGATAGTTGCTTTGACTGGAGATGTTGATATGAAGCCAGTTATCAGTAGCCCTATGCTGCCACATAGAGACTTCAAAGATCCAAGAGCAAACTGGAGATTTCTGGAAAAGGCAGCTCTCCCAGGTGCCAGGATGTTCAATTCTAGAGGATGATGGCCAAAAAGTGGCATACTGCTCAGCTGCTCTTTCATATTTCATAGCTGCACCGTGTCTTAACAGTTCAAGAGAACCAAAGACACTTGGAATTTTTTTGCAGAATTTTAGCATCTAGAATTGTTTTAAATCCTAATTTAAATGTCCTGCCATAACACTGCTTTGCTAGAATTAATTCTGTAATTCAAAACTGAAAATATAATGGAAATTTTGTTGTTTTCTCCTGTAAGCTTGTCTAGCGTAAAATGTAAGCCCAGAAAAAGAAGATAAAATAATCTTCCCTATGACCACCACCATCAAAAATGAGGGACATAGTCTTTCAATATCTGCCAGGTGATTATAATTTTTATCTGTTCTAAACTATTTAAGCTCTGAAGGTAATTATTTACTTGCTTTGAAACTCTTGAGGCTTCCCTGGTAGAATTTTTTGTTAGTTTTCAATAGATACAAGGATTCTCTGTTTTACTATTCACAATTCACAATTAATGGTTGGGTGCTACAGTAATAATACCACTAGTAAATCGTTGTGCAAATTTTGCGCACATTATCACCCAAAACTTGATTTCTCACATCAACCTTGAATTTATTCATCATCCAATTTAATAATTAAACTGCTGAGTATGTATAGACACAGTTACAGAAGTGCATCTCTGACCTTAATTCATCCATGCAGTTTTTCCACTTCATAGTCCACATAAATGCAGGTACAAATAACTCTAGACAACTCTAAGACTGCAGTGAATTGATTTACAGGAAGTAAAATCAGTTAATGTTGTTACTTTTAGCATATTATTTTCAGTTTTCAAGATGGTTTTTGAGGCATGTTCCAGTTGCAAAAAAATAACTAGGCTCTTTTTAATGTCAAAAATATAAACTTTTCCAGCTCCAAAGCAGTGTCCCTAAAAAAATTAGATGAATGAACAGGTATTTTAAGAAGTATGCACAAACAGAGCATACTTGGAATATACTTACAAAATTCTGATCTTCTGAAGTAAGAAGTGTATAGAGAATAAGATCAGGTAACTATTTTTGAATGGCATTTCTATAAAGTCTTCTCAGGCATCTCTTCAGGACTGGTGCTGTTTGTAGGATAGTACTGGAGATACAGGCAGAACTGGTGATACTGGAATTGTTGTCAACACCTGATTCTGGAACAAAAACATCTTAATCCTACCGAACACCCAAAGAAAGATAAGGAGGATGCTGACATACTGGATCCAGGCAAATTTAATAATTTCCCAAAATCCTGGCTGATATTTAAAGAAAGTCAAGGAGTGTAAATAGAGAACCTTCTGATGCTACCACTGCAATATCTAAACAAGGAAACTCATAGGCAGAAAGGGACACACCTTGTTAAGACATCGGTTTGTGTCACAAATGCTAAGCCTCTGAGCCACAGAAACACCTAAAAGCCTTCCACCATGGTAGTCTGTCCTAGAAGACATTTAAACCAATTCTGGGTAAAGTACTTACTGTGTGCCTGAGTCATCAGGAAGTATTTATTGTTAATATTCAGGCAGGTAAACACATCTTGTAAGACGTATGCTCCATACAGATTCTTCTAAATGTAGACTTGTTCTTGTCTCAGAAAAAGAACGAAGAACATAACAAATGAAGAATTACTTTTTCAAAAGAAAAAAATTCCGGTCTGTCTGCACATGAACAGATGTAACAACCTCCCACTGCGGGAGTTATTATTTGGTGAGATGATCTTGCATACAGATTTCTAATCATTTGCTTTAGGTCACAGGCTACAGTATCATGCTTTGTGAGTGGCATGTGTGACAGATCGGGACAGCAGGTACTGCAGAACCAAAGCAAGATGTACTACGAATATTCCCTGACAATAGCTAACAAACTGCTTTAAAGGCCTTTAAAGGCAAAGCTGAAAAGCAACACAAGTTGCCAATAAATAAAGGCAAAAAGTGATTATGAAGGCATAGCCATCTGAAGGAATGGGCAAACAGGTATCTCATCAACTCCAGAACTGTAACATTTGCTTAGCTAACAAAAAAAAAAAAAAAAAAAAAAGTTTAGCAACACATCTAAGAGAAAACATTTTCATTTGGCTTGCATGTGGTGGAGGCTTACATAATATAACCCTGTTATGTCGCAGTTTGTGCAGTTTTTGAAGGATATAAGATAACTTCCACTGGGTAATGAATGGTGGCATTAATGATAAATGGTGTATCCGTTGCTCTTCCAGTCATCCAGACAGGGCTGGGATCTGAAAAGACTGTTGTCACTATAATGGAGAAAGGAAATGTCCAGGTTAAGGGGCTTTTAGGTATTAATACAGAAGCCATATACCTCACAAAACAGCTGCCAATATGCTAACTACTACTGTCCTGTAGCTACACATTCAGGCTTACCATTTCTATCCCAATATGCTGCAATGATGTTTGCTAGATCATAGTCACTTGCAAAAGGACTTGTGCCATTGACCACAGACACCTGTTACAACAAGGAGACACTTTAATTATTTGTCCACTCTTCAGGACAGTAATTCTACTGAGTTTCTTACATAAAGTAACCACGCCCTTCAAGGAATGAACGTAAACATCAGACTGAACATCTTGGCAGAATAACCTCTTCCCTCTTGTAGTCTAACAAAAAAACATCAGTTCCAAAGTCTTACAGTTCACTCTGTGTAGTAGTACAAATAATTAGGGTGTCACCTAGGATACTAGGAGGATTAAGAGGTCAGGGGGGTGAAATAATAGGGAAGGGAAAAATGTTTCCTCACATTGTATCTGGTATCCAGTCCACAGTGGTTAAGTAATTGCCTCTGGTTTAATTTCAAGTCTCCATTCACATAGAGCTGAGACCCTGGCACAGGAGAAAAAAACTGAAGAAAAGCCATGCTCTGCATCACAAATGTTGACATTCTCTGAAATAGTGAACACAAAAAAGGAAAATTTAGCAGGGGGAGGAGGGACACAACATACTTTTCTACCTCTAGGTATCTACACATTTTTCTACACGGATTTGATTTTTCTAGTACTCCCAAGTTTCAGATCATCATCTTAGTCTAAACAAGAGACCACCAAATAAAAAATACCATTTTTTTAAAAAGTGAACTACCTTAGTTAGTAGTCAACTAACTTTATTATCTCAACAAAGTTCCACAGGAGAGTCAGTGAAGTCTAATGTCTGTGGCCAATGACAGAAAGTTTTGACTAGCCATAACATGTAAAAAGCAGCAAGGTGACTAAACACATTCATTGGAGACACAATTTAATCAAGGACTTGTACTCTGCAACAAGAACCAAATAAAGAAGGGAGGTCCTTAGTTCTATCAACCACTCAGTCTGAAGGAAAATTTCCACATTTACAGTGGGATAAAAAAAAGTGTTGTGAATATCATAACTCTCTGTGATACTAATACCTGACCAAATACTTCAGCCCAAAATCAGGACTGTTGGGCCTTTATTCTGGGCCTCAGGCTTAAGAAGTTTTCTACACCACATAGCTATGCTTGCTAAGCTTCTCCATCTGCAATCAGCAAGACTCTCTAAAGAAACAGCCTAATCTCCCTAGGAAAAGAACTTTTTGTCTGTGTGGCTGCACCCAACTCAGCTCTGTATTATTGCTCCTTTCAGATGTATCCCTGTGTTCTCTGTGCTGGTGGTTTACACTTTGCTTTAAGGTACTAATTGCACTGCCATTTGAGGTACAATGGCAGCAGAATTGCATTGTCTTGTCTTCCTATAACACTTCCTAGTCCCAGTTACAAGATACAGAAGATCCTGGCAGATGATTACTGATGCTTCATGAGCTGTTAAGAAAAAAATCTAAGGAGTTTTAGGCTGCTGCAACAGCCTGGCTCTCCACCTCAGAAAATGAACTGATTATGTGGAGACGCAGCAGTCTGTAAGAATGCACATCCTTCTGCCTATTGCAAGACTCTCAGTTATTTTCAGGTGCCACTGATACTCACTGTTGTGCATTTCTGTCCTGTATAGTGCACTACAGCCCAAGACAATATAGAGCTTAAAAATATATTAAAAAAACAACAAACAAACAAACAAAAAACCCTAACAAAGTGTATCAAAATACACAAGAGAGCTAGACTAGGAATGACACAGCAGAGGAGGAGAAAATTAAATATTTTTCAGTAAAATACATATTTTAGATAGGAATTTCAAATGTGGAGGGTTTCTTTTCATCTTTTGTATAACCACTACTGGAATTTTACAATGGGTCTATACATCACAACAAACAAAACTAAAAATGCTCACATAAAGCTGGTAGGAAAAGAGTAGAATCAGCTGAACGCCAACTACATGCTCTGTTGGTTGTAATGGAAGTTCCAGTTTAAAATGCAACTGATCCATTTTGCCATCTTGATTTTTGTCTTCTTCTCTAGTCTAAATAAATTTTTTTAAAGACAGGAATTTCTGTTAGAAAGAAAAACAAAAAAAAAAGTAAAACCCTAGGGGACCCTACAACTGCAGCACACACACACATACCAAGGAAGCAAATAAACTGCATACTTAGGAATGCAGTAAAAGGCTACTTGACTATTTACAGACAGAGCACTAGAGACAAACAGAAAACCAACACTGTTGTCTGTTATACAAGGTCTCATACACCCCTCCAGGGAGGAAAAGTTTACTTCAAGGTCTTATCTGCCCTAGACCATTCCAACCATCTGCCTTGCATGCCACAAAGCGTGCCTTGGTGCTGGATCTTCTGTGTAAGACACAGTGCAAATATATGACTGGTGGTCAGGCTTGTGCCTCCAGCCATCATAGCATGCATCTTAAATGGCCTCTGTATGCTTATTCCTGGCTGTAAGCCAAGGCTTGCTATGCTTGTGTGCCAGAGTGTCCAGTACTTCAGCTACTTGAAAAATATAGCAGGGCTCATAAAGAGGCAGACAGAGGAATAACTGCCACTGTGAAATCCCAGAAAGAAAAGAAGGTGACTGCAAGACAGAGATTATGTGCTTCTGAAGGCACATATCTACTTCCAAATCTAGGGATACGCTGCAAACTTCACATCATGATAAGCCATGTGGCCAGGGTAGAGGGGCACAACTAATTAAAGTAAACCGACATGTTCACGCAAACCACCAGTGGTGCTTACGGACATGGTTTAGTAGCAAAACTGGTAAGATTTGATTAATGACTGGCTTTTTCCAATCTAAGTAATGCTACGATTCAGTAACACTGAGAGGGAGTGAAACGGGACTCATTAAAAATCCAGCAAATCCCGATGTGAGGCATAAGGTTATGCATAAAGCTGCTGCTACCTGAAGGCAGCAGTGCCTGACGGGCCACCCGCTCAAATGCGCCATCAGCACTCGTGCCCTGAGCCGGCTGCCGGTGCACTGGCCCCACTCTGCAGCCTCGCTTCTCGCCAGTGTTGCCGGGCCGCCCCAGGCAGGCCTACCGACAGGAGCGGGACTCGGAGCCGGTCCTCCTGGAGCCTGTTGAACGCAGGGAATGTGCTCCACGCCAAGAAGCTGCCCGGGCCGGACCCGATGGTGGCGACGAAGAGAGCCTCGTACCGGAAACGAACAGTGGGCTGCTCCAGGTACGCGCTCTGCTTCAGCCAGAAACCTGAGGGCAGAAACAGCACGAGGTTTCAGGACTGTGCCAGGCCCGGCCGGGCCGCGTGGGGGTCCAGTGGCGCTCACCGTGGCTCCGGTAGGCCACCAGCAGCGGCGGCACATAGGTGAGCGCCGTGATGAGCAACAGCGCCATTGCAGCGGCGGAGCAGAACCCAGCCCGGTAGCGCGTGTACAGCGCGGGATGCGAGTACAGCTCCACGCCAGCCATGGCGAGCGGCCCTCAGAGCCCGGCAGCACCACCCCGGCCCGCACTCGCACCGGCCGCCCCCGCCCGCGCCCTCAGCGCGGCACTGGGCGGAGCGTCGGACTGACGAGACGCGGCGCCAATCAGCGCCGAGGGGACGGGCACATCAGCCAATGAACGCGCACCGCTGCCTCCCGGGGCCGTCGGCGAGATAGCGCCCGGCAGCGGGACAGGGACACACGGACGGGGACACCTGCCGGGGCGATGAAGTCTGTGGAGTGGCTTCGAGTGCCCCAGGAACCCTGCGGACGGCTTCGCACCCGGCAGGTGATTCCGTGTCCAGACGCCACAGCCCCGCCCCGCGATCCCCGGCCGGAAGCGCGGCTGCCCAAGCGGTTGCCGGGGAACAGGCGAGCCGGAAGTCCCGCCTGCCGAGCCGCGGCTGTTGTTGTGACAGGGACCGTGACAGCGACAGGCCTGGCACGAGCCCCCGCCCCCCGCACACGGGCCTCGCCGCCTCTGGCTTCGCTCCCTGCCCGCCTGCACCATGAAGTGGATGTTCAAGGAGGACCACGCGCTGGGTAAGGGTGGGTCTGGGCCAGGCGCTGCCTGGCAGCGGCCTCGCTGCCCTCCGTCTCCCGTGTCGCCATCTGTCGCGGTCGGCTTCCCCAGGCGGTCGTCTTGTCTGTGGGCGGACAGCCGCTGGCGGCCCTCGCCGAAGGGTAATGCGATGCCCGGGGACGGTCTCCCCGAAAAACTAGAGACCCGCTTGGAGGCGGGAGTATGATCGCAATCCCCGCAGGCTCACGGCCCTGCCTACGCTGCCCTCTCGGCCTAGGACACCAGCAATGTAATTACTATGCAGTGACTAATTACGAGTTTTGTTCACAGAGCACAGATGTGTCGAGTCCGCAAAAATCCGAGCCAAATACCCCGACCGTGTCCCGGTGAGTAGCCGAGCCAGCTTCAACAGAGTACTTACAGGCAAAGGTGGATACAATGTTTCCATCCCGCCCACTCTGATGAGTTCCTACTAAGAATATTCATTTTCCTTTTTGTGTCCATAGATGTCTTAAAGAAGCCCCTAACACATATATCTACTCCAACATTTCCTCTTCTGCCCCAGTGCATATTGACAAATAAGCTTTCTAAAAACTTTCCAGGGATTTTTATGATATATCATGGTCCTGTTTTCTTCTAATGGCAGTTATATCCCAGCAAGTACCATCATTGTCTTGAAGATTGTGCCTGATCCTTAGAAAGATTATGAAGACTATTGAAACCTTGATCATCCATTGAAATCTTCCATCCTGGCTAAATTAGTTAGATGATATCCCTCATGTATTCCACGCCTGTAACCTGTCATCATGGTGAATTTCCCCATGCAAACACTGTTTGAAGAGCCAGTGCAAGTGGTGACCCCTCCTTTCTCCGTTAATACCTACCAATCTGCTAAACAGTGAATGAGCTCTCTTCTCTCCGCAATCCCTTTTACCATGTTTCAGTCTCTGAAAAGACCACAGTCAGTTCACATCCTTATGTAACAGCTAGAAACATGTCCACATTCTCAACTGACTGGCTTGAGTGTAAAATTTCCCACATCCCATCTGACCACGTGCCAGTTAGTGCCACTCCTGCCTCTCACCTTTCGGTAAGTAACTTTTCTGTTAGCACAGCCCAGAGAACAGTCTTCATTCATGACTTTTTCTGCTGCTCAGTTGCACCTAGTCACAAGATTTTCTCCAGTTCCAATCTGGCGAGCTGATATGATCCTTGCTGTTCTCTCTTGACTAACTATTCCCTCACACCGAGACTGCAGCATCCTTAATGATCGTACATCTTCACATGTGTATGTGTTTTCTGCTTGATGATTCAAATTGAGCCGCATACCATGGATACCAAATAGTTGGTATCAATTTAACAGTCAGAAGTGTTTTTCAAACTTAAATGTTTCAAGTGAAATATAGAGCTAAGGAATGGAGACCCTGGAACCTCTTGTAAACCCCATTTCCTGACCTGCTATATTTTTCCTTCAAGAATCAGTCTGTGTAGTACAATGAGCATTGGGTCTTTCTCACAAGCAATACTTAGTTATCCTTGCCCCTGCACCTGTTGCTTTCTGTTTGTTTACTTTTGTTTGGTTTTGTTTGTAGCCATCTTGCTATCTTTCCTTTCTATAGTCAATTTCTGATTTCCGAAGCAATGGTGGAATACTCCAAATGTCAGTTCAGCAGAATACAAAGGTAGCCTCACCAGTACCAGTACAGAAGAAGGATCACCTCCCAATCCTTTGCCTAATGCAGTCCAGGACACTATTAGCCTTACTTGTGTCTAGGGTACACTGCTGGTCCATTTTCAGCTTTGGGTCCACATTGCAGTAATTTCATATCATCAGTGTACAAAAGGTTAAGTGATATGCATACTTTCCTGTCACAGGTGTCTTTAAAGCGTAATGCACCTTTTTACCCCATGACTGCCAAACACAGGCACAGCAAGTTTCAAGCCATTGTGTATATAAACGTAGGTTTCAGTGCAGCTGTAAAATCAGGTTTTACAGTGCTGAGCCAGTTCTACCTCTGATTTGGTTGTGGTCAGGAAACCTTTTTGTTCATCCCGTCTACTCACCGCTGTAAGCCTGTACGAGCAAGCGATCTACCAAAGCTGTCTGTTCATACCAATCCTGAACAGCCTGACCTTCACACCTGCACTTTACAGGTCATAGTGGAGAAGGTCTCAGGATCTCAGATTGTTGATATTGACAAGAGGAAGTACTTAGTTCCGTCTGACATCACTGTGGCCCAGTTCATGTGGATCATCAGGAAGAGGATTCAACTGCCATCTGAGAAGGCAATATTCCTCTTTGTAGACAAGACTGTCCCACAATCCAGGTGAGAGGCTATTCACTTGGTATTCAGAATCCTTACAGCAAGCCTGTGCATATTAGAGGGTCAGTAAGACCACTCCTCAATGCTCATTTGGTGATTTTAGGAGACGTCTGTCACATCTTAATCTCACTAAAAGTTTTTTTTTACTCATGAATTTGATAAATGTCTTATTTCTTGAGCTAGGCTGAAAAGAAAGGTGACTGAAAAATATATTATGATTTATTTCCATAGGAGAAGGGTGAGCTTTGCAGTTGTTGCATTTGGTTGAGTGCAAAAACACGTACATCATCAATATCAAGAAAACAATGGTTCTCAGTGTAACAAAAAATGTTGCACATTAAATACTCAATAGCAAATGCCATAAATTATTCTGAAAAAAATCAATAACCTGTCAGTTTACAAAGAAATTGTAACATTACACACTAGTTGCTGGTTATTTTTAAAAAATTTTCTTCTATGGAAAAAAGAAAAATTGCAATAGAAAGGTTTCTCACTTTTATATAGGAGTAAGTTTCATTGTTTTCTGCTACATACAGAATATATCAGAAGCAGCAACTACAACTTTCTACACTAGATACTTTAGTAGCATTTAAGGAAATAGTATGTTGTTACATGCCTTAGATGTGATATTATTCTTAATACTTAATTGTAAAATAGAGTCCCTCCAGGTAACCTGATACACAATAGGGACCATCCTTTGGCGAGATGGTGAGAACCATCCTTTTCTGCTTGTTTTCTTCAAACAGTACTGAGAATGACTAAGTGTCATCTTTATAACAGTATTACAGAATTGCTAGGAGCAGGAAAGAGAGATCCATTGTCTCTTCTAACATGTTCATAATGAGATGTCACATCTCAGCTAGAAAAACAGAGCTTTGATCATTCAATATTAATGTAAAAATGGTAACTTCTTAACCAATAAACAAACCCACAATTTGTTCATGGCTCTGCTCATCTCACAGGCTTCAGTTTATGTAATAAACTTCTGTATGAAGAGGGAAGGATGTCAAGGATTGGTGATCTATCTACTACTCACCAATTCTCTTCCATTTCAAGTACTGTTTACAAATCTTCCCAGCTCCTCTCTTGGGCAGAATGATGTCATTGTTTTCCCTGTCACTCACATCCATCTCCATCTTTCAGTTCATTAGCCTTTTCTCAGTTTTGGGAAGTCAGAGAAAGGTGAGCTGAGGAGGCTTCATTTGTGCACCCAACTGATGTCTACTGCTCCAGCCATCTGTAGAAAGATGGTTGGAGCAGTTGACCAGCCAGGTAATTGCTAGGGTTTCTTTTTGTTTTCCAAACAGAGACCAATTTCCAACAAAATAAGGAAGCATTCTGACAAAGGCATTTGTGAAGAAATATAAAAAATTTACTCTGCAGAGAGTCCAGGATCATTTCTTAGGAAGAATCATAACTTAGGAGTTATGATCATAACTTAGGAGTCAACTGCTTTTCATTTACCCTCATTTTTTGTATTCTAACCTATACACAGACTTACAGGTTTCAGCTTTTATTAATCCTTGTTTATATGAAGTTCTAGCTGTTAACACTGACAACTTGCATGAGCCAAGCAAACCATTTCTCTTTTTTTCCCCTTCAAGCTTAACTATGGGACAACTTTATGAGAAGGAAAAGGATGAGGATGGATTCTTGTATGTTGCCTACAGTGGAGAGAACACATTTGGTTTCTGAATGGTGGGTCTTGGCTACCATACCATCCTGCTGTGTATCTTGTAAATAGCTGATCATTTTCTGTTCTGACATCCTCAGAAGTTCCTTCTATATACATGCATTTGTAACTGGATTTATTTCTTAATATATTGCTAGGTCTTGTTTTATTAGACTGTTAAATTATAAAAAGAAAGTTTTGTTAGTTTTGTGCATTTTTTTTTCTCACGGCTGTGAATTCCCAGAGCCTCAGTTCTTTGGCGGGATACATTTGATGACATTGATTAAATAATAAAAAAAAAAGTAGTTGGGCTACTAAAACATGAAGAGAAGAACACACATTTATTCTGTTTTGAGATGTCAGTTTAAGAAAAATAAAAATAATAAATTAGTATTGGAAACACTGGATTTGCTAGCTTATCCAAAGCCAGGAGCAAGATGCTGATCGTGTTGAATTGAGCTGGTATGTTCCTTTCTCAATTAACAAACAAGTACAATAAAAATTCCTGTCACAAACAGGCAGTGCTGTCATTTCTTTACCTTCATTTTGACCAGAAAGTTACTCATCACATTTACTAGAGGCTACACAGCTGCTTCTGTTACTTACTAGACATTTTACAGCTTCTCAAGCTTTACTGTGTGGCTGCTGATACCAGGAAGAAACAAGGAGCTCTTTGTAGGTTTCAAAACCAATAGCTTCAGAGCTACTATATCTTACAGCTACTTCTTTTTACAGGCAAATCCTTGGATTGTGTGGGAGAGGGTGGAAAAACCAGCTAATTGACCTAATTGCACAATGCTGAAGTTCGCACTCTGATACTAAAGGATAACACTGCGTTGAAGAAGTAGCATCACTCTGACCTTCCTAAGCCAGCAAGGAGACGCTAAATACAGTTTAGATTCCTGTTAACAAGTTTTAATTCATTTTCACACTGTGTGGTGCCTAAGAATCCAGTTTTTAAAATGCTTCCAGTTACAGTGGAAATTTACCACTTTCCAAACTTCAATCAAATTCATACTAACTCAAATCCCCATGAAGATATACATTATGCCGAGAATTGTTTAGCTCTGCAGTCATTCACAAGTGTTGGCAAAAGGACTCAAAAATACGAACGTAGGAGCCTGTGAAAGGTTGACACCCTATTACTGCGGCTTGACCCAGTAACTGTGATGCATGTGCTTACTGCATCTGAAAATGTGCTGTTGATCTCAGTAAGCCTTTCATTAGTCAGAATAGCACTGCACTGTAAACCACTGCTTTAGGAAACATTCTGTCAGTACTTCCATCCTGAATTACTTCTAACTCCCTTTTCACACATTAATGTTTACTCCTAACAATTTTTGATTCAGAATGAAGAAAAGTGGTTTCACCTGTCATTTTTTAATTACCTTGTATTATTGGAAAATGTTCTGTTTCCTTTGTGTTGAAGCGTTACCATTTTTTCGACAGTTACAGTTACCAAATAATATTTTTTCTTAGCTGTTAACAGAGGAGTAAGAAACACTTAAAAATGCTTAAGTTAGTTACCTGCTAGCAAACAGATGTATCTAAAACCAAGGGAAGATGCTATCATTGAGGTAACTTTTGGATTACCCTTCATAAGCTCCTAAAACCCCCACATAACTGCTCTCTTTAACATTTCTGTATTTATTAATTTAGATTTAGGAACCCAGGCACGCAAACAGTTCCAGAGAATGTAAGGAAAAATATTCTACAGCAGTAACTTCACTTTTCATCTGCAGGTACACATTAAATGGCAATAAAACATCAAGAGGTTTCCTTTTGAAATGCAGAAGGGAAATGCTTCCCTTTAGATAGAACACTCCTGTAAAATGATACAAAGCATTTGAGCCCATATGATCTTCATTGATGCACTGAACCAAAAACAAAGACAGCAACATCTCTACGTCACTTATCTTTAAGCTAAATTGAAATGTCATCTCCAGTATAACTAAACCAGTACTGGATGAATTTAGTATTCAGTCAATATTTAGTATATTATTATAGACCATTATTACATTATATTTAGACCATTTAGATGGTCTTTCCTCAAAAAGTATCTTGCTTCTACATGCATATTGTTAGTTATACATGTATATATACATATACATGTATATGTTAGTAGTATATATTACATACCTATTGTTGCTGCAGCCCTCTTATGACATTATCAGCTAGTCTGAGAGAAAACTCCCAACACCTGTCATTCCTCCTTGCCAACAGAATTCTGCCCTCAGCAGCACAACCCCAGCTCTTCCTTTCCTCTAGTGCTTAATGGGATTTATTGCAGAGGTCTTTTAACTCCTAGTGAAAATCTGGATCTTGTTTTGGGCTCAAGGCTTGTTTTCTACAAATACGGTAATTTAAATAGTCTTCAGTTTACTCGCAATGTACTAAGATCAGTAAGCCTTCCAGCATGCGTTAAGGTGAGCAATGGAAGCACACTGTGAAGATCAAAACCTTGCTTTTCCAAAGACAGTGGGATGCTAGCATTTGGTCTTGTGCAACTGCAGCCTCAAGGTCAAACATGGATACTCCTACCCTTGGAGAATACCACTTGTTTCTATGCTCTGGTTTTGACTTCCTTAAAGATAACCAGGCAGTCTGTCCTGCCTTCTTACTATGACTGAAAACAGAATGACACCTCTAAAAGTGATGCTGCTAAAGACATTCCACTCAATGATTTCAGTTTCTTTGTCCTGGCAATTAGGAGCCATTAGTCCCCAAACAAGTCTGGGACAGGTAAGGACCTATCTGGCTAATACAGATGTGCTTATTTTACACATGTGGTGGGAATCTTGGCGCCCTCCTGTGCTCTGTCGCTCCCACTGCCAATTGTTTGCTTGTCCTCATTAACCATGCACTGTGGGCACTTCATTCCTGCTGCTTCCCTCCCTGTCAACTCTGCTCTCCTGTGGTAGAGTCTCTGCATTCTGCTGTCCTCCCCGTGCCTTGCCTATCTTTGTTTTTCGGGGTGTCAGCTATCCCAGCGCAAAGGAGTGATACAGGCTTGGAACATGTCAACTGTTCCTTTCAAGGAGCAATTCTTCCAAAGACCTGCTGACAATGATCCAAGTTTAGTTTGCTACCAATTACAAAAGCAGAGACTGTTCTTTCCTATCTCTGCATTTTTCCCTTCTGATTTTCAGAGCAGTGTCATGGTACTGCCAACAGCATTTCCTGACATTTTCAAATGAAACAAATGCAGCATTTAAATACTGATTTTCCATCACAGAAATGCCATCCAGTTGAGGATGAGATCCCACAGGCTTGGCCCCTCAGCCTTTTAAATGCTGTTCTGTTTCAGCTCCTTCCTTCTCTTTGCATATTCACTGACTTACTCTAGGCTTAAATATGTCCTCAACTCCATCCAAGAAGTGAGGTTAGCATCCGTGTTCAGCACGTCAAAAACTACTTTTAAACCTGACAGGTAACAGAACAGCAACAGTCTACAGTTCACAAGTATTTTAGAAATTCACAAAAAAATCTTACCAGGAGCAATCCTAACAGCCAGGCTCAAATTTTTAAAAAGAGTTAAAAGAATTTAAGCCATATAACTGCTTATGTGAAAACTGATGCATGACTGCAGAACTAGTCTTATGTAACCCATTTTAAAATTACAGCTGGGCAGGAAATGGGAACATTCCAGTCTAGTCAGCAGGTTCACTGGAGACATTGTTGATTAACTATGAGGAACTAGGTATGGTGAGTTAATAGTTTCTGCAAGATTTCAGCAAAGAACAAAGGTAAATTTCAGGAATCTGGAAATCTACTGATAGCTCTTTAGCTCTTTGTACACTACAGAACTCTGCCCTTGGAATGCTACTTGCTCGATTACAGGAACAGCTACTATTTATCTTCAGCAGTTCACCCTGTAACCCATGTGCAATGGCATCTGGCCATTTTTTATCCTCTGATGACCACTGCAAGTCCCTAATCTCCATAATCCCTTGCCCTCTACAAACACATAAAATTACTTCCCCCTCACCAGTACAACTGGTATTTCTGCATGTTACTGCTGGATTTGAGAGAATGGGCATATACACACAGAATTCAAGTTGTTACTTCTTCAACAAGAGAACTATTCTTACTTGACAAGTCAACCTAAGTGTGAAGTAAAAAGGATTTGCTGCTATCACTTCTCATACTGTAATGTTATGTGTACTGTCTGGTCCCATATGTAGCTCAGTAGGTTGCCAACAAAGGCTGTCTGGAGAACTGCTGTGCCCATTTTTCAAATCCAAAACTATAGGACAACAAAGAACAAAAAATTCAAATCACTAAGGAATTTTTAAGTTCTAAATTATCCACTTCTTTCATCCTGACATTGCCTTGTCCAAATATTTTATGAATTGTGGTTTACAAGAGAAAAATACAAAAGGGGAATGTGCTCAGGAGCCGTTACGCAGTCCTGAAATTGCTCACAAAAGGCAATAACTGGGACAGAAGGTTTAAGGGGGATTACACACTGCTTCCCCCACAACTGCTCACAGTGTTGACTGTCTTGTCATACAGATGTTAGTTGGTAATAAAGCATAATGACAAGAGAATAGAAGGGACATGCCAGAGACTACTTTCCATACACCCCAAAGCATCTCCACTTTTGCCAGGCTATTCATGAACACAAGGACCAGTGACATAAATGGCTGAAGCAGTTCTGCTTTTAATTGACCATTTCCCACAAGGAAGCATGGAGATGGACAGTGCTTGAAACACTGAAAAGTAGGTAAATGTTTGCCTGTAATGACACAGGATTAGCCAACTTGAACCAAGTCATTCAGGAGTTTTCTCTCCTGCCTACAGAAGCAAAGCAGTTGAAACGTTATCTGGCAAAGTCCTGAAACTGAGATGCACAGAGTATCATAAGTAGTATTATTTGACACAGACTCCTCCTTCAGTGCTTTTGCTTCTGCTGTGGCAATATCTGTGGCTATGTTTAGTAAATAGCAGTGTATATGAAGGATTCCCCCAAAAAAGAGACACTGTAACAGAACTAGTTTTTCCAGATAGAAGCAATGGGGCTGAGTGACATAGAAAATTCTTGCAAGCACCAGACAAGAAGAGCTCAGTTATGAAAGTATTACTTATTATACATGAGGGTTGTCCCAGCAACAGAAAAACAACCACAACATTATGAGAAGGGGAAGAAAAAAGTGGCACTAAAATTTTCCATAGTAATGTTTTAATTTCAGTTGACATTTCTTTCACTGCAACGACTATCGCTGTGTCATACCCTCAGATACTAGGATAGTACAGCACTGCTTTCTTTCTTTTGGAGGCATATTGTTTCATGCAGCTCAGAATTTTAAGTCAGCAATGATCCTTTTCTATATTTAGATAAAAAAGGGGCTTAAACTCAGTAAAAATAGAAGTATTCTCTAAATTGCTTTCCTTTTCACTACTGTCTCTTTACAGCACATAAACTAGAGGGCATATTTTTCTGGCCCTTGAACTGCAGAGATATCTGCTGTGGACCAGAGCTTATTCCTGGATTCACATAGTCACATGGATTCTCATGTGAAGTGCAGGTATTCCTTGGCATTCTTGACCCAACCCAGCAGAGCTTGGCTACGCAGCACTCTCCAGGCTTCTTGATAATTTAATGCAGCTTCCTTGTAGTCCCAGTAGGTTTTTAGCGTCTTCATCCTGACAGAAAATGCACAAAAATGAAAACAATTCTATGATCCTATTGAATATGAGGTCACAAAATGAAAAAAAAAAAAATCAAACATCTAAGGACCTGATGATCTCCTATGAACTTTTCCATACTACTTAGTGAAATTCTCTTCTAGGGAGACTTGGAGACGCTCAGGGTTTAAAGCTAGACATCATCATCAATCTTACAAAAGGAAGCAAAACAACTCTTCTAGCACTAGAAATGTCTGTGTTTGACTGTGTGACCACAGGTTACAGAAAATTTCCATGACAGCAAAAACCACTGAAGCAGAGCTGAAAAGGTAGCTAGGGTGCTTTGAATTGGGTGGAAGTAGCCGTAGTGTGCTAGAAAACTGGCTGGAAGTGAAAAGGACAGAATGAACTGGACAGTTTTTCTTTTCCAACAAAAAACTAACAGGGAAGAATGAGACAAAGGAGGAAATATTCTCTTTTCTTTCCCTAAAGCAAAAGAGACACGTCAGTTTTGGTGTTATTCCCCTTCCTCAAGTAGCAACTATGCTCCACAATCTCAGCAGAACAATTGGTCACTCTGCTGAGTACATTACACCAGTGATTTTCAAAACAGGGAAATTCAGGTCTAGAGTATATGAACACAAGTGCCTGTAAGACAATCTCATCAAGATTTTTAGTCCTTTCCTTGCATTCCGTTCCCAACCTCTTTCATCTTCTTTTGCCAAAACATCTGTCAGCCACATGTGATAGGCAATGTTTATACATTAAATCCAATATGAAGGGAAGATATAGGCTACATGACCTTCACCAAGAAAGAGAAAGAGCCAAACTACTACAGGAACCCTAATCTGTGAGGTCTGAGAACTACTGCACTAACTTCAAAAACAGGCTTTCAAGCTCAAAGGCAATTATGATCACCCTCCCCCCAAAAAACCCACAGCTCTACCATAACAGCAGACCATCAGAAGCTGTATTTGAGGCACTCAGCATTCTGCCATGAATTTATTTCTGTAATACCGTGACATGCAAAGGAAGCCATATTATCTATCCTTCAAACCTTGTGTTCAGAAAGGTGCAAGAGTGGAGAACCTGTCTATGCCATCGCTGAATACGTGAGATATATTCGCTCTTAAAAAACCTGCCTAGCGCTCTTATCACAGCCAATACAATTTGCTTTCTCCACCTCTTTCACACTACTCATGCTCTATGAAACTAACCTGTGAGCTGCTCTCAAAAGTCCCACGTAAGGGCCCCACTAGAACTCTCCCCCACCTGGCCAGTGGAATGGTCACGGAACCCCATTATCTGTAGTGGATCTGGAATCGGAATCCTCCATATTGTGAACTGAGCAGGAAGGAAGAATAATAGTACAATCTTAATTGTGATGGCTTCTGACTACAATTTAAGAGAAAAGAGGATTAGTCATTCATTTAATAAGCCCAGCAAGAAAGTCAGGGCAGGTTCATTTCACAAAATCTCCCTTAGATTCAAACAAGGAGCCATACAGCCAGCCACACCTTGTACAAACAGCAATGCCTGGAGACTCTCTATGGTGGATGCCACTGTTTGACAAGAAAAGGTTTTCACTTCCCCATGTGGTCACTAAGGCATGTTTTTTTTCCTAACAGCAGGAAAAAAAAATAACCCAGTAATGCAAAAAATCTTCTTTGCCACATTACTATCAAGTGATCTGCAAACAATACTGCAGAGGATTTTATGTAACAATTCAGATTAGCAATAGCACAACACTGTCCAATGGTGTGTCACCATTCCCTTACAGTGAGCACAGAAAACATGAAAAGAAAAAAAAAAAAAGGATTTATGCACCAGTAATTTCAAAATGATAACATGTGAGAGGGAATCAACAGAAACAGGTATGATAGGTGGCAGTAACAGGTAATAAATAAACAACATTAGTCTGCCTAGTGACAGGAGTGAGAATTTAAGCAAGGCACAGAAGACAGATCATAAGAATTACTGCAAAGGAAGAAAGAAGGTGGGACAGCATTATACAGTACTATCTGGTTCTTGGTAAAGTAGATCATACCAGCCAAACACCACCTCCTTCTCAGTCTCATCTGAAAGCAAATAAACTAAATCCTGAAAAAAACCAAACTGATGAATGTAATGCTTAACATCTTAGATAAGCTATACTACTATAAATACCTAAATTTGCCTTTTAGAAGAGCCGGCAAAGTTCTGGCCCAGTAGGCTGTCTACCTGTTCCAATTTAACAGCACCCACACAAATCCTCTGTGTGAAGAATGAATAAGAAAGTCACAAAAAGCAGGAAAAACAGATTTAGATACACACATACCAAAAAAAAAAAAAAAAAACAAACCCAAAACAAAACAAAACCAAAACAAAAACAAAAGAACATCAGAATAGAATCAGTTCCATGTAAAGCTTTAAATTTTCAGTTCCCAAGTCTGACAGTGGACAACAGCAAATGAAGGCAGCATTACATGAAGAACAACCCTTGTCCTAATATACCCTACAACTACAAAACAAGCTGTTCAGCAAATTTGAAAGTACTACAGAATGAGCATTCCTTGATGGATCAGAAAAGATGGGAGGCAAGAGAAGTGGACTAGAAGAGTCAGGGAAGGAACTTAGGGTCAAAGTGGAAAAAGGAAACTGCGTGATAGCACAGCTTTAGAGCCAACCATTTGTGGGAAGACATAACAAGATACATTTGAATTCGAAGAAAATACAAAACTGGTAACAGTTAAATACACAGAGGTTTAAAGAAACAATTTGAGAGTGTAGGATTTCTTATCTGAAGTTCACTCAGACTCCAGTGGGGAAAGAAAAATCAAAACATCAGAATACCATGTAGGGGGAAAAAAGGGAAGATGAAGGAAACAGCAACACGAAGACACTTTTTAATTTTGCTTTTTAAGTGAAGAGGAGGAAAAACAGAAGACTTCAAAGGCAACCAGCTGCACAAGCTGACTGGTGAGCTAGCACCTCCTCTGTGTAAACAGAGTTTGTGCAGTGAAAAAAAACAATGTCACATCTGTGAATCAGCTGGACTTTGTCAGGAGAAGCCCAGACAGACAAACAGTAGAGGACAAAAAAGTCAAAGGAAACAACAAGGCCAGTTTTCTAGAAAAGCCCTGAGGTGAAGTGACTTTATGTAAGCAGCATGTGATCGGCAAAATGAGTCACCTACCCAACAATGCACAAGTTCACAGACCTCCATTTTGAGGAAATTATGATGGCTAAACAAGTGAGGACAAACTCCCACCCAAAAGAGGCTAAAAATTTTATATTTCAAACTGATATAAGGACAAAGTATCTCTACTTATAGAATGAGTTGAAAGCATCTCAGCAACAGCATGGTCCATATTGACATCAAAACTTTGAAACAATTACAAGACACTTCCATAGACACAGAAGGTAACTGCAATCTTTAATTCAACAAAACTCAAAAGCAAGCAAGATCCATTAATTACAGATCCAGGGTGCACTTTGGCTAAGTTTGTTGCATCTACTGTCTTAGTACCATGAAGGGCTGAAATGGCCTATCTCCCCTACTTTCAGTCACATATGCCTCCTACTTCCTTGGCATGGGTTTTATCTGTTTCAGATTTCCATTAAGTTCATTAGTTCGAGAGAAAACACAGAAGACAAGGAAACTGTTTTCAGCCACATTACCTAGTTATGCTGGCTCATCATGAGATTAGAGAAGTGCTGCTGACACAAGAGAGAAAACAGGAATCAACAGCCAGTAGCAGCACTGAACTGCTGTGGGACCATCTCATCAGCAGCTACAAGCAGTGAAACTGACTCAACATTTGGGTAACTGCATCCTAAAGCTGGTGAAATTATATCTGTAAGTCTAAAATAAAATAAACCTTCCATGGCAATGGATTTGGAACCCTCTACATCTCCCAGAGTCTCTAAAACAAAGAGAACTAAGTTTCTGTACATGTGAAACTATGCTTTACTTTATAGAATACCACCAAATACATAATGCACCTAATGCTATGTCATACTGATTACTGGAAGTAATTAACTCCAGTCTCATAAACCAAATTTGTTCTTAATAATGTAAAGGAAAATTCCAATTATGGCTTCCTCAGACAAAATCTGCTTTATTTTCTTCCCAGAAGGTCTCTGTTTATGCAACATATGCATTGCAGAGAGCCCTATCTATCCTTACCAACCATATGAGAGAAAAACGCAGAAAGCGCACTATCTCACTTTACTAGCTCTTACTCCACCATATGCTAAGATGAAAATTGATTTTAACCTAAACTTAAAGAAAAAGGGTGGGTTTTTTTTTCTCAAACTCTTCCTTCTTGTGAATCAAAGAAGTGGAATTTGACAGAATTACTGAACATCAACTAGATATCAATAGCTCCATGGCAATTTTGGGATGCAGGATTTGAATACCACCAAGGGAGAGAGCTGCAAGTAGCTGATCCAATAGCTCATGTTTTCAAATAAAGATACCACTTCCTCATCTTGTGTCTCTTTCCACATTTTTCAAGTATCAAACTTTAACAATGGACTTATTTAAAATGAGATTCATGAGCAGATACTGTATCATTACAGTTTTCTTCAGTTTCATTAAGATAAATTCATTCTTCTAAAGGCAATGATAATGTTTTTACCGTAGAGTGTCTGGTAGATCCTCTTGTGAAATACTTGTCACCAGCTTTTGGAATTTATGGAAGAGTTCCACTTTACAGATTTTGGATCTGATATAAAAAAAAATTAAAAATTAGGAATTCTGATGGAAAAAAAAATCATAAATTCACTCCACCTTACAGCAGCATATCCCAGCTAAATATTTTTGATAGAAAGCATTATGTTCACTTCTCAGAGAATGTAAAAACTTCTCTATAATTTAGCTTTTTCTACCCCATCCAAGCTGCCCACATGCCTTTTCCCTTAGTTTTAAAAACTATATTGACAAAAAGCTGCATTGCCCCATTCTCCCAGCCAGCACTCATCAGTTTGCAAAATGAATATTTTAATATCACACTGTTATCTGCATGAAATTGCACTGTCATCAGTTCACAGCTGAAGTAAGGTTTAGCCAGAAAGACTAGTCCCAGAACAGATCAAACAAGCGCACAAATCCAAAGGCTTTTTCAAACTGTTAAATTTTGTATTATTCAAAACAAATAAAAGAAGGAGCAGAAATATCTGGAACAATGCTGATGTTTTCACAATGGTGATGAGGACACATTCAGCAACAGCTGCAGGGCAGTTAAATAAAAGAGGCTCATCAAAAATATAGTGAGCCAAAGTTTTAAAAATCTTTAGAAGATACTATATACATCCGGCAGGTTTGAGCCCTTCTACTTCCCCAAATAGATGGCAACCAAAATCGAATCACTGTTTATAAAGTGTAATTTTGTTTTGAATGGTCCAGCTGTTTCCTCCATTTAATTATCTTTTTATAATTAGCAATGACAGATTCAGTTCTCCAACAAATGCAAAGTGATTCTCAACAAGCACTGAAAACAGAATCAATTAAAAAAAATTTTCCTATGTTGCTAGCATGTGTTTTAAGAACATCAAAAATGGCATAGTATCATAGAATCTCCACAAGGATCATTGAGTCCAACACCTGGCTCAGGAAAACCCCAATAATCCCAGCATGTGCCTGAGAGCATTGTCCAAACACTCCTTGAACTGTGACCACTGCCCTGGGGAGCCCGTTCCAGCACCCGACCACCCTCTGGCAGAAGAACCTTTTCCTAATATTCAGCCTAAACCTCCCCTGACAGAGCTCTAGCCATTCCTCACGCCCTGCCACTGGTCACCAGAGAGCAGAGAACAGTGCCTGCACCTCTGTGTCACCCCACAAGGAAGTTGTAGCCTGCTGTGAGGCCTGCCCTCAGTTTGCCCTTCTCCAGGCTGAACAAACCAAGTGACCTCAGCTGCTCCTTATAGGGCTTCCCCTCCAGACCCTTCATCATCCTGATGGCCCCCCTCTGGACGCTCAGAGCTTTATCTTCTTATATTCCTGTGCCCAAAACTGCCCCGGGAGGTGAGGCCGCACCAGAGCGGCGCAGAGCGGGACAGTTCCCTCCTCCACTCAGGCACGGTGCTGGCCCGGATGCCCCCAGGATGGGACTGGCCCTCCTGGTTGCCAGGGCACTGCTGACTCATATCCAACCTGCCATTAACCAGGACCCCTAGGTCCATTTCCATGGCCCTGCATTCCAGCCTCTCATTCCCCAATCTGTCCATACATGCATGTCACCCTGTGCCACAGGCAGAAACTGGCATTTGTCTTTGTTAAACTTCATATGGTTGGTGACTGCCCACCCTGTTATTTGTCAACGTCTTTCTGCAGGGCCTGTCTTTTTTCAAGGGAGTCAACAGCTTGTCCCAATTTAGCGTCACCAGCAAACTTAGTGTACCTTTAAGTCCCGCATCCAAGTAACTTATGAGGATGTGAAAAGCACGCGCCTTAAAACAGAGCCCTGCTGAACCCCACTGGTGATGACAGCATGCAAAGATGCTCTAAAATTTAATACTCAATTTAATCTGTCAAAGATTAATCTTGTAGTCTTTGGTGGTTTAGTTAATTAAGCATTAACAAAAGCACGTAACAGACATTTACCTACAAATTCCTTTTAGTCAGTCAGCCTTACCGTCCTTGGTATTTAATGTTATCTAACATATTGAAAGGGGGGGAAAAAACCTCAAACAACACTTCCCAGCAATCACCCTGAGATTCCTTGAGAGGAAAAAGAATGTTGAAATACAAGTCTTGTTTGTTATTAAGCACCACCAGTCCCAATAAGGCTGTAAATTCCTTCTTTTCACTATAAAAGTTCCTTTTGTGACTGTTTACCTCAAAAGTGTAAACAGTTTACTTGTTCATTGACATTGTTTTTAATTCTGATTTCCTAAAGAAACAAGATGTTTGTAATTACACAGTCTTGTATGCTCTAATAACTTTTGAAAGTTTTAGTGAACTTCAAGCACATGTTGAGAAGAGGATCTTTCAACAATAATTGAGTTCTTACACTTTTGTGCTAATTGCCAATTAGGAGATGGCTCTCAAGCTTTAGAGCTGATGCACAAATGCTATGTTACAAATTTAATCCTACTGAGAAAAAGGGGTTAGCTGGTTTGTGCAATCTTTCACATGTCTTCTGGAATACTTACATATTGCATATTGAAAAGAAATTTTCTACAGTGCACATGGAGCCTGTCTTAAAAGATGCACTAAGTCACCTAGGTCACCTATGTTAGCAATACCCCAGACAGGAATACTGGTCACAAACCCCAAAGTTCCTGGTCCTCTTCCTTCCACTGAAAATTTGGAAATAGGATATACTAGGATAAACTTCAGTCAAATCAGGCCTAACTTCAAGAAGATCAGAATGGTCAACTTGCAGACAAATGAATAAATTCTCCACAAGAATTGTCTGAGCTGTATTTGCTATGCTATTCAACCCTTGTCAGGATTGTCATCATCCTTCCAGAAAGTCTGGGAAACATGAACAATATGACCATTAATAATGTGGTAGTATAATCAGCCAACAGCTAAAACATGAACACCAATCCTTCAGCTGAATTTCCACAGAACAATGATAATTTTGGCCACCTCACCTAAAATGAAGATAACATAGAGATGGAGAAATTTGTCTGCAGCTGCTTGTAAGTAATTTCTCTCAACCTCAAGAAAAGTAAGTAACTATTTCTTTAAACTATGATTGTTGATAGAGGATTTCTTAAAGAGCCAAGTGACAAGCTGGCTGAACCAAAGTGCCAGTTGGAAAGGTGTCATGTTCATGTTAGGAGTGTGCTGCCATCATTTCAACACATTTTCAAACTTTAAGGCAGAAAGTCATGTTTCAAAGCTACACTTTTAATGATCATATATCATTAAAAGGATGGACATTAAATGAAGGACAGATGGATTGACTATTCAAGTAAAAGAAATCTCTAGAAAAAGAAAATGCAATGCACACATTTCCTCCACAGTCAAAACCAGAAAGCAAAAATTCTGTTTCCTTCAAGAGTAAACATCCTTTAATAAAAACTGACCACAGTTCCTCACCGCCATTATCTACAATGTTCTCAACAGGGATAAAGAAATAGGATAAACTTGTTAATTCTTATGTAACTTCCATTATTCCAACTGCCCTTTCTCCCTTACACAGTGACTCTTCCTTTCCCCCTGCTCTCTACCTTCCTTCTTCTTCACCACTCTCTAGATTTCCTCCTGCTCTGACAACATCACATGAGCTGACAAAGGCATGTAAGCTAACAAATGAAACGTGCCTAGGTATTACAACACTCTCACACCTGCTCTGATGGCTCCCAATCCCCTTCTTCGTTGTTCCCTGGCGGAAGCCGTCTGAGGTGACATCCAGAGGTTGTTCAGGGACCGCACTCCAACTGATAGCTGTAGAAGACATTGTTATGAACAAGGGAAGACGCTCTTGTCACAAAAGCAGAACCTAACAGTTCCTTTCATTCTATTTGTTCAGGTGTTGCTTCCCAAAATAATTCAAACTAGAAAGAGGACCATGGTTTTCTAGGGCCAGAATTCTATGTAAAAGAATGTTTACTTTAAAAAAATGAAAACACACCCACACAGAGCTTTCATCTTAGTTAGATCATTTAACAATCCATGCCTCTAAATATCTGGCCTTCAGCTTTGTAATTCTCCATTTCTTAGGGAGATTTTACTTTCTTTTGTGCATCCTGTCCAGACAACACATGAAGAAATTTCCAAGTTAGATGGCTTATTTTCACACCAGGCTGTGAAATACTGCCCTAAACTACTTGCACCAGTCACTCTGTTTTCCTTCTTAATTTATCGTCTGCTATTATTTTATTGTGTACTCTAAGTAGTTTCATGTTTGATAAGTGACATACACCAAATATTTGCAGACTTTACTTGAAAAACATTATTAGGTAGTAGTCAAATAAAAATAATTTGTTAAAGAGATAGCAAGTGCCAACAGCCTTAAACTCTACCCTGAGAACTTTGTAATCTTCTCAGACTGTAAACTTCTTAATGCTGAAACTCTGCATACAATACCTTACAATTTCAAAGTAATGAGTAAAGCATCAGCAGCATGTCAACAGAAACTGACATGACATATCCAATCTGTCCCTCCATAGCATAACAGCAGATTCTTCAACTTCTACTACCATGAAACAGTTTCCGTTTCCCAAATTCTCCCTCTTCTCTGTGTTCCTAACAGGCAAAATAGTTGCACATGCATTCACTCCTAAGACCATCTTGTTACTCAAGATGCTCAAAGACTGCTTATGTTACTCACCCTTGTATTAAAATTCAGCTGTATGCTGCCAATTCAAGTACAATGCTGTATCACTCCACTAAATTACAGTCCCATGTAACATGAAATAACATTAGATACATATGACTGGTATTAAATCCTTCACATGTGAAATAACTAAAAATCACCTGGTTAGAGAATATCAGTTTCTGACAAGCAGATACAAAATTACTTAAAAATTAAAATATTTTCCATTCTTTCACTTTTTCATCATTATGTCAAACTTCAAAGCACTAAACAGAAAGGATACTTTCTTCAAATAACAGCTGAAATGTTCCTATCAAGCATCTTTCAATACTCTGTGTAACTGCCCTAAATTTAGAGTTTACTCTGATTTTTACTCCTTCAAGAAAAGAAACTACCTGGCATAAAAAAAGCCAGGTGAATGATGCTAAGGCACCATTCATCTTTATTTAACAGAATGACCTGAGAAGTGTACAGCAAGAAAGACATACACTGAATTTAGTCACAGCTGCTTTCAGGCCTTTTTTTGGTAACTCAACTGGCACTACTTTTCAATGATGAAATTTGTTTCCTGTCTCACAAAATTCAAGTATTTTCCTTCCCGGTACTTGTAAATAACTCAAATTTAATGAATGTGAATTCCATTAAGGAACCCTTTGTCTCCATTCTATTTTATCATCAGCTCTATTGTAATAGAAAACTTCCAGTTCTGATTCAGACAGAAAAGTCTGAGCAGAAGCAGAAGGCAGGCATGTCCAAGTTAAAGAAGAGTAGCAGTTCCTTTTTTTTTTTCCCAAATGAGACCATGTTGCAAAATCACATTGAGCCTTAAGCATTCATTCATCACCACGGCAAAAAATGCCATGCCTAAAATATCTATCAATACAACTTTTACACTACACTACTATGTATTCTTTCTTCATTCACAGATTTTTGGAGCAATTACAAACATAACTCAGCATGGCAAGTCTTTTGTTCATTACCAAAGAGAATGCAAAACTAACTGAAACAAGGAGTCTTTTGTTTTCTTCTTGTACTCAACTTTTGTTTCCCCTGGTTATTTTCTGTCTGTGTTTAATTATAAACTCTTAATCACATCAATCAAGTGTTTATTCAGCCTGAAAACTCCCTACTGGAAACTAGAGGCTGACACAAATCTTATTAACAACTAAGTCATGACCTGAAAATAATTTCTTGCTTTTTGTACTTTGCCACTAGCATACTGGCAAGGAATGATATTCCATTCCAAACAACCAGACCCATCTCATTTCTATTTGGACACGGTTACGCAACTAGCCCAAATTAACTCACCTGCACTACAAGGAACAAGTTTTGTTTTGCTGTTACTTTGAACTTCCTGAATTGCCTGTCGGCTATGTTCAAATTGAAGATCTGATTGCAGCAGCTTAACCTCCTGAGTGAAAAAACCATCCGGTAAAGATGAGATGTGCTGACACCTACAGTAAACACAGAAAAATGCAAGTGATTTTCAGTATGCTCTTCCCAAACAAGACCATTTTGCACCACTTGCCTTCATTATCTAAATTACATTTCTTTTACATTAAAACTGAATTCAACATGAGTTATATCGGTGAGACAAGGAGTTTTGGAGGGATTTTTCCCTTCAGAAAAATATTTATTAAATAAAACCCCAAAGTCACATTAGTTTATTAGGACTTTATCCATCCTAAAAAAATATAAATTGCTTTTAAAAAGGTCTAGTTAAAAGCTACTATAATCAATTAAGTATGCAGGACAAAAACTGCAATATACTTCTGCAATCACAAAATTAAAACAAAAATCATAAGGTATTTACATAGTCAACTGCATTACATCGGGAATTGTTTTATGAGGCTAAAGGTTTATAATCAAAGCCTAAAAACACACAAAGTACACATAGGTATTTACATAGTCAACTGCATTACATCGGGAATTGTTTTATGAGGCTAAAGGTTTATAATCAAAGCCTAAAAACACACAAAGTACACCTACAGTTCCATGTATAATCATATCTTTGTTAACTTAAATTATGGTTGCGTACTAAATGACATTAGGATCATATAAGGAAAAACAAGAAAGTGTTTAATCACTACAATATTTACTCAGAGCAGGAATTAAGACTGAGATTCATACTGCCAGATTCAATAGCCTGAAAAAGTGCCTGACTGCACTAGGACTAACAAGGCTTGACAAATTCTTGTTACATGTCACAGAATGAGGAAAGGATTATTCAGAAAGCTCCACCAGGTATGTCACTAGAGTTTCTCCATTAACAGACTTATGACCACTTTTATAATTATTCTAGAAGGATGGAGGGGTATAGAGAAGAGGAGCTACTAAACAAAGTCAAACCTTTCATATGAACTGGTCTAGTAACTACCATTTAAAAAGAATGGTTCAGCTCCCTGGGGTTTTTTTTTTTTCTTGATCTCCCTTCCCTTCACTCTGCCCAAATCCATTTACCATTCTCTGCTGCTCTACTCTACTGATTTAGCCTCCCAAGTAAGAAAAATATTCACTTCCTATCCTTGTTGCTGGGATAGTTTTCATCAACTGAAGAATGTGAGTAGAAAGAAGGCCAGTGCACAACAGATAACCTTCCTCATTTTGCAGCAGTGCAGTTCATCTCTCACATCAGATCTCTGTGAGGTGACACTTATGAGAGCTCCACTACTCACAGCAAGGAAAAAGATCAGCTCTTCGATGTAACTGAGATTAAAGAAGCAGACAAATTTTTACAACCGTGAAAATGCATATAAGCTTTGCCTCTCCAGTGTAATACAACTGTCTTCTTCCAGCTGACCAGTACAATCTGTCACATACTATGTGTCCTGAACCACTGTAGTAGATCAGAGAACAGCTGAGGTGGGAGGGGACTTCTTGAAGTTCATCTAGTCCAACCACCCCTCCTCCAGACGGGCAACCTACAGCCACCTGCTCAGGACAGTGTCCAGATCACTTCTGAGTAACTCAAAGAGGGGAGACTGCACAAGCTCTCAGGGCAACCTCTGCCAGTGCTCCATCACCCTCAAAGTAAACAAGTGCTTCCTGACATTCCAAGGGCATCTCCCATGCTTCAGTTTGTGCCCATTACCTCTTGTCCTATCACCAACACCACTGCAAACAGCCTGGCTCCGTTTCCTCTGCCACCTCCCTTCACGTATGTATACAAAATGACAGGATGCCCACAAGCCCTCTCTTCTCCAGGCTGACTAGTCCCAGCTTTTCTTGTATGAGAGATGCTGAAAATCCATCATGCATCTTTGAGGCCCTCTGCTGGCCTCTCTCCAGTATATCCACGTCCCTCTTGTACTGACAGGCCCAGAACTAGACACAGCCCTTCAAATGTGGCCTCACCACATTTTAAGGGGAAGGATCATTTCCCTGGACCCGCTGCGATACTCTGCCTAAAGTGGCCCAGGACACCATTAGCCTTCTTTGTTGCTAGAGCACACTACTGGCTCATTTTCAACTTCACGTCTAGCAGGAACCCCTAGTCCTTTTCTGTGAAGCTGCTTTCCAACCGGGCAGCCCCCAGCATATACTGGTGCATGGGACTGCTTCTTTCCCAGGTGCAGGTTTTTACTTCCCCTTGCTGAACTTCATCAAGTTCCCACTTTTCTTCAGCCTGCTGAGGTTGCTGTGGATGGCAGCACAATGCTCTGGTCGATAGCCACTCCTCAGCCTTGAGTCTTCAGCAAACTGTCTGGGCATACAGTCTGCACCATCATCCAGATGACTGATTAATGAAGATATTAAGTAAGTTTGGACCTAGTATTGATCCCTGGGGTACATGGCTACTTACACCTTTAATGACACTTAGCCCAATGATCACTACCTTCTGGGCCCAGTCATTCAGATAGTTTTCAATCCACATGTCTGCTCATCCAGCGCACACTTTAACAGATCCTCCATCAGGATTTTACAAGACACATTATCAAAAGCTTACTGAAGTTCTAATATTTGTATGACACGCGTTGTCTTCCAAAGCTCCCTATCTCCATATGCACCATCTGAGGAGAGCACTTACCTTTCAATAACTGCTCTCTGCATAGCTTCTTGGCTATATGGACACTTCCCCACTATAACTGCTGACAGATACACTGGATACTGCAGAAAATGCATCAGAAGAGCTCCTTGACACCCTAACACATTCCAGCGAGCCAGTTTATCACTGCAGGACATAGAGCATGTTCTGTCTCCTCGACCTGGCTTCACTCGTAATAATCCCACACAGTGGTACCCCAGCCCAGGTATTCGGGCATCATCCAGCTCTCCAGGTACACATTTTGCTCCAGTTCTATGAACATCTACTACCTTTGGTCTCACTAAGCCAGTCTCCTTATTAGCTGTTTGCATCTCTGCCGAACATTCGCAGCTCTTCTGATTTGCGTTGTCTTCTCGTTTCACAGATTCATGCTGAACAGCCAGGTCTTCAGTGATTACTGAAAAACAACCACCATCATCAGTTTTCATTCTCTTGATTATACAATTTCTTGCCATGTTCTCTGATTTTCTTTTATCTTCTGGACATAAGTGATTATGGTTACTTCTACATTCTGCTGATTGTCCAGCTGCATGACCTTCACTCATTGGTTTAGGAAGCTGGTTCTCTGGTTCACTGATTGGAAAAATAGAAGCATCTCCACCTGGAACAAAAGAAATAACATAAAAGTGGCCAAAAACCCACCTTGTGACTGGAATACATCATACCAGTAATATTATAACTACTAGTAGCTTTCACAGATCTGCACTCAGGAAAACTTAACTATGAGAACACATTTTTTAAACAACATTGTCCTGTGCCACGCTGAATCAAATCTCACTGAAATTTGAGACAATATATGCTTCATTTCAAGTTCTGCATTCTATGTAAGAGGTAATCAAGAAAGCAAAATTTAAAACCTATAAAGTAAAAGGTAACAAAGGCATTTGACAGACTACAAGAAGTATTGAAGACTCACAAGAAAATCAGCCTGATCCAACCTAACAATATGAACCTCAAAAGATCAATAAAAGAATAATCTGCCAAGTAAGGGTGAAAACTTTAATCTGTATCACTGAAACAAGCTCAGAACCAAAATTCTGAAACTCAGTTCAAAGCTAAGCAAACCTGACAGGCCTGCTGATTTATGTGAAAAATTTCTCACAATGTGAGAAAAAGAAGGCAATAAAATTATTCTCACTAATAAATCTGGAGACATAATTTCTATTCTCAAATGCACTAATGAAGAAAAATAGTATTGCATATTCCAGCAATGGACTCAAAATCATGAAAATGTATGAGCAACTAACTCGCTCTGAAGTACTGAGGAGGCATGTTTTGAGAGTCCTTAAAACTCCTTTGCTCTGTAACAGACTAGCAGTTAAAGAACACACCAATGAGAGAGCATGGTAACATCATGACGCCCGATATGCTGACAGACCATGAGGCTGCATTCCTTCTTTCTGTCAACAGATCTTCATCTTTGCGGTGCTGTTTCTTTTAAACACACAAAGAATGTTTTCCATGACACAAATTTCATTACATTCCCAAAGAAGTTTTGTGTTGGGGAGCTAGTAATGTTTCATGAATGGGGCTTTTTTCCCCCTGTTTTTCAGGAGCATGGTTTTAGTTTGTTGGGGGGTTTTGTATGAGTCAGTGATGGCTCTTCTCCCTCATTTTTCTTTTTGCTTGGTTTTGGGTTTTTTGTTTGCTTGTTGGTTTGGGGGTTTTTTGGAGTTCGTTTGGGTTTTTTTTTCCCTTTGTTTGCTTCACAGGGTTGGGGGGTGATTGTTGGCTGGGTGTGGGCTATCTTTCATTTGGTTGTTTTTAGGGATGGTGGTAAATGTCAATAGTTTTGATTAAAATTTTAACACAAGGAGATAATGTTTGAAGCAAAGCAACTAGGCAATATGGCAGGACCTCTGATATGTTGCTTTCTGGAAAGAAAAATAATATCTACTGTTTAAAATGAAACATTCCACTATATAATGAACAGTACATCAGACTTACTGACTTCTCCTGAATCACATTCAGTGAGATAAAACGTCAAATCTACCTGTGGAGTCAAATACATCTTTGGGCACGTATTGGTAAATGTGAATTACTGCCTCACTCTCAATCCAGACCAAAGAGAGACAAAGAAAGACATGGGGCAGGAAAAATTCTACAAGTGGGAGCAATGTACTTGGTTCACTCCAGCATACTCACATGGGGTATGACTGGAGAAGAAAATAAATATGATATTTGGTTTGAGTTTCCATTTCCCAGTTTCAGTTCCCGGACTAAAGATACATTGCTGATGGGAAGCTGCAAGCCACAATTGATGGAGAAGATACCTGTTAGGCAGAAAGTTTTCATGAAACATTGACTTCCTTTCTGATACACGAGAGATAAAACAAAACTTAAATGTCCTCTAGCGTCTGCTCTTTCCTGATGGGAGTCTATCAGGAGCCAATCAGTTACACTTCTACAGAGAGATGGCATCCAACATAACAAATGTAAACACATCAGTGGAACTTTAACAACAGACCTCAAAGAGTTGGGTTCAGTGGAGTTAACATTAACCATCTCGAACGGTATAGATAAGGTTCTCTCCTCCCATTGTGTGTGTTTTTATCAACTGTAATTCATCATTCTACAAGACTCAGTTTAGTGACATTGAATTGCAAGAAACTTACTCATTTCTGCATAATTACTGTTCCCCTGGCTCAGTTCCCTGAACCAGTTTATCCCATGTAAACAAGAGGACTGGCATGTGGGGAACAGCAAAAATTCTGTCCTTGAATAATAGTCATCAGATCTGATTTGATGCCACATGAAATCAGATCCTAATTCTTCATACAGAGGCTCCAGAAGAACAAGGAAGAAGCAAGCTTTTGTGAAAAGGCCTTAACACTACCTAGAAGTATAAAAATTAGGCTAAAATCCTGCTGACAACAGGAAAAAGAGTGTTGCCCATACAGAAGTAATGCAGTCTTTCACTACATTCTCATACGTGAAGCTACAAAATTTGGCTACTTCAGCAATAGGTCAAAATGATTTGTATCACAACAACCTCAGGTGGCACTGAGTAACAACAGCACTGTTACAGCATTGAGTAAAACTACATTCATGCCTCACCTCTGGAAGCTCCTCTTGGCCACAATTTCAGCATGGCTGTCATTCAGAATGTCTCCTAAACCAAAACCCAAATGCAAATACTAAATCATTACTAAAAAAAAAGACAAAACAAATGGAATTTGACATAGGACAGTTCTCCATATTTATTAATATCTGAAGGTTTCCCATTGGTTTTAAGAGTACTGCAAGATATTTAAACTTCCAATCACAACAAAAGAAGGTTAACAGCCTACACAAATGAAGGATAAAAGTACTCAGTTTGCTGCAAGTCAAAGACTTCTTCGAATACCAAATTTTAACTCTTCTGATACTGGAAACCCTTTGAGTTGAATAAACACTACCATCCTTCAAAATCTTTCTGACTTTTGTTTTCAAGGGTAAATCCTGATATTCTCAAAACACATTCCACCAGAAAATTTCAACTGCTTGTTAAGCTTTTGGTTGAAGATTCTTTTTGAACTATGTCCTACAATTTAAACTATTTTTCCTGCAAATAATTCTGATACTTACTAAGTATGCACGTCTCATCTTCAGCTTTCCTGAATAGTATCTGCCTGTTATGCTATGTAAAGGAACAGGAGCTGCAGATCATCTTTTATTTCAGAGGTAAAAGGCCAAATGACGAAATCCTCCTTAACAGTTTTAAAAGTTTAGAGGTGATCTAACAGATAACCATTAACATGACCTACTGCCACGTTAAAAATGTTATCATAAGAGGAGAATATTTTCTAAATTTGGGATCACTGAAGACAACCAATGGCAAAACAAACTAGTGTTACTTTTTCCTAGTCAATTTTCTACTTAGACCCTTAATATCTAGATTGTAAATGATAAGACAGTTTGATCATAATTTTCCTAAATCAGTCAGAAAAATGTCTATATCAAAACTCTTCTGAGATGGCCAAATCACAAGACACATGCAAAAAATCTAAGATATAAAAACTAGTTTCTTCTCTTTTGCTCCAATAATTAATTTCAAAATTAAGGACACTACAGAGAACATGAAGCAGCCTAAACCAAATACAGGCAAAACCCTTTCTCATACCTCAGTCTAGTCCTCCTCTGAAGTCTAAAGAGGATAGAAAGCCCTGTACCTGCACATGCATGACCACTTTGCCCCCTTAGCCACTTTTCAGCATTCTTTGTTACTACAGCTTCTTCCCTGTCCTAGCAGAGGAGAGAGATACAGCATGAATCAAAAAATGGACACAGAGAGCAAGGAAATCTCCTACAATACATAGTATGAAACGGTAGTTGAGAGAAGCCGTGTATCTATCCCATACATTTATTGTACAACACTTAAAACTATCTAGCAGTAATATGCAGTAAGAAAGAAAAACCCTATTAGTACCTTCCTGCTGGTTAGTACCAGCAGTGGTAACCTCTTGCATCAGACCCCAACAAAACTACACTGCAAAAGGTAACCAAAGCACAATTATTTTGCTTATGTTTTGTTTTGCTTTTCGTTATGAAGTCTTTGAGTATGCAGACTCAGGGCCTAAACTACACATTTCCAAATACACAAAGTTCATTCACCTTTGAGGCAGCAAATGCAGCAAACCTTCGTGGCAGCCACTGTGGCTGCCTAAGCTCCTCTCTCAGTGATGAAGGAAGGTTGCCTTACACTTCTGGCTTCAATCCAGAACAAGTCTGAGCACTATGCCTTGGACATTTTCATTGATTCTATGACACCAGCAAGAAAGAAGGTAGCATAGGCAGTCTGTTCTTGAATTTAATACCATACTTACCAGTTTTTCGCATTTTGTTTTGGCCAATACATTTTGTTCCAGTTCCCATAGCAACAACTTCCTTAGTTACTGAAAGAGAAACAACATTAAGTGAAAAACTATCACCTCTAACTATTGCCAGAAGCATTGCTCTCATACAGTCATTCTAGTAAGACAACACACAGAACACTGAGTAGAAGGGAATGTACAGAGAGGCAGATCATGCAACCTTACATAACGAAACAAGATTGAGAACTGAAAACAGCAGGCAGAAGCACTAGTGCTAGGAAAAGTCTATGACCGCACAGGAGGAATGCTAATACAGGCCTGATATGCTAGACAGCACACAGCACACACTGCCATAGCATTCCTCAGGAATACAATCTGCCTAATAACACTGAAGCACCACTATGGCAAAAGAAGATAATGACAAATTAACACAAACACAGGATGTAGTAACCTGTCACAGGACAGCAAAGCTTTCTTGGATTATATCAAATTAAGCATGTTTTTTCAAGAGTTGGTATTAGGAATTCAGGCCTTGCCTAGACTTTCACCACATATTGAACAGCCAAATGAAGGCTTTCATTGTCTTGTTTACAGTCTGGGAAGATTTCACTAAAACCACCTCTTTCCAGACAGAAGTTGTGAATCACAGCAATTGCAAAGAGTAAAGAATTTGGGTGGAGACCAATGGAATAGGAAGGGATGTATGTTTTTTTTAAAGGCATCTTAAAAAGAGGAAATTTAAAGAAAGCATCAAGAACCTTCTCCGCCCCTCCCTTCCCTCCCACCCCTATCCCCAAAACTCATTCTTACCCTGCAAGTTTCCTGGACTATCAAGAGCCTCTCTTTGGGCTGCAGATTCCACTTTGACAACAGCTGCCAGGGAAGTCCATTCCCTGTTTGGATCTGGTTTTCCCTGCTTAGGAAGTCTGGTCCTGTAATGCAGGTAACATAACCCAGCGATTTCATCAGCTGACCACATGGTTCTTGATTCGAGTGCAGGTTCTACACAGAATTGGAGTCCATCACACCACTTGAATAACAACCCCCATCTCTTCAAATGCTACCATCTTGCTCTGCATGACACTTTTCTACACATTTAAACAACAAAGACCTAACTGCATCATCCCTTTCAGGACTACTTATAGGAAATAAGTTCCTCCAAATTGCAAGAACTAAAAAGCAACGCTAGAACCCTTAAGTGCAACAGCAGGTGGGTCTGCTGGGTTCCCAAAGCTCCCACTATGCAGCAACCAGCAGCATGCATTACGCCGCCACCCCGATGAGTGGGTGCAGCACACCTGAGGCGCCTGGCACCACCAGCCTCCTTTCAAGGCCTCCCCCTCGCCGAGACACCCGAGGCAGCCCACGCTCCGAGGGCGCTGCCTCCGCGCTCGGGCGCACCTCCCGCCGCCCCGGCTGCAATACCTGCAGGCCCCTCCCTACCCGCCGGGACACCGGCACCGCTGCTCCTCGCCAGGACGGGCGGCGACAACCGGGCCCGCGGCGACAACCGGGCCCGCGGGGCCGCGCCGCCCGCAGAGCGCCCCAGGGCCCGCGCACGCGCAGCCGCTCCTCGCGCTACTGCGCAAACGCACAAAGACTCGGAGACGGATGCAGAGAAAGCTGCCTTTATTGAACGTATACGCCACTCCTAAGCTCAGGCGGAGGTGCCCTCGCCGCGCTCGGGCTTCACGCGGAGGTGCCCGCGGTGGTCTGAAGGCTCACACAGAGGTGCCCTCGCCGGGCTGCGCCTCCTTTTTGCTGTCCTCCGGTTTCATGGCGGGGAAGAGCAGCACCTCCTGCAAACAGCGATAGTCAGCGGCCGCGCCGACCGGCAACAGCTCATCCCGCGCGCAGGTCTCGCGAGAGCTGCCTGGCGCGCGCTCCGCCCTCAACCGCGGGCCTCAGAGAGCTGAGCGAGCGCACCAAGGGGCCACTCCCAGGTGGGATTCCCCGGCTTAAAAAATCTCACACAGCTCCATTGTCAGGCACTGGTTCCATCGAAGAGATGGCCAGCCTTGCTGAATCCCATTCCCTGTTCCTTGACAAAGCCAGCAGTACGAAAGCACTGCCACTGCTTATGCTTACCTTGATGTTATTGGAATCTGTAAGGAACATGGTCAAGCGATCAATTCCCATGCCCCAGCCAGCTGTAGGGGGAAGACCGTACTCCAGTGCGGTGCAGAAGTTTTCATCAATAAACATGGCTTCATCATCACCTGCAGCTTTTGCCTAAATGAGGAAATTAATAGTAAAATGTGAGCTGTACAGAGCTAGACACTCCTGCTAACCCCTACCAAAGAGGAGGAATACTGCTATTTGTAGCAGCCATGTAACTGATGAAACCGAAGCCCAATAGAGCTGTGCAAATGAGTAGATGAAGAAATCTCAGCACAGAGAACTCTGAAGGTCCTTTGTATAGATGCTCCCAAAATAGCTCTAGACTCAATTCCTTTCTGATATGTAAGTTTCCTATCTTGGCAAAGGCCCAGGCTCTCTACATCAGTAAAAGCCATCTTTCAGAGCCATATGGCAGTAGATGACAGCAGAATGAATTGCTTTCAAAGGGTTATGAGGTTCTTTATTGGTAGCAACTCTCCTTTCAATGTTTGCAGAAACAACAAAGCAGCATAATTGGTGGAATCATCAGTAGCTGTTCCACAAATAGGGCCTGTTTTTTTCCTCTCAAGTAGAAAGACTAAAAAAACCCTACACTGAGATGTTAATTATATACCTGACGCTGACAGCCTCCAAGTGACAAAAGCCGTAATAATAAAAATACAGATTAGCCAACCATTTCAAATTGAGGAAAAAAGCCAAAAATAAGTGTCAAAACAACAGCAAACATTTTTGCTCACAGGTTCAAGGAAGAGTTTGCAAAGACTGTTACAGCAAATTTTTATCCTTGAAATCCTAAAATTTGAAATCCTGAAATGAAAATCCTACAGCAAACTGTTATCATTTATCTCAGTCTCCACCTTTACATTAAATTTTGAGGCTAATTTTCATTCAATACATATAATTGTATGTCTGCAAAGTCTGGCTATAATCATGAGGGAACTGCAGCAAGCACAAATACAACAGACCAAAAATTAAAGGTATCTGTAATATTATTCATTCTGACTGAATATTTTGAAATTTACTGTCAAGTTCGTTAGTTAACATAAATCTATTCTCCTGGCTTTGACAATTGTTTAAACCTCTCAGGCACTGTGAAGCCATTAGAAAGAATATGAAGATCAGGAACTCTTTTTCTGCAGACCACATCATTTGACCTCAGTCATGTGCAGCCAAGCATGCATTCATGGATGTGTATACCAAATTAATAACAAAATGAGTTTCAGTCACTCCTTTTGGAGGCTTACATAGAGAAATCTACTATTATAAATCTACAAGCCTAATAGTTCCCAATGTGCACCTCTATCCTGTGAGTCAACCTAATCTATCAGTACTCTGCTCAGGAAATTAAGATATTTCTTAGACAGCATTCAAAGTCTTAACGGACATGAAAATTTACTTAAGAACCTAAAAGTATGATGTTGTATGACTACCTAAATACTTAACTAGGGAAAAAAAACCACCAACCTTTCAACCCAGTAAAGACACAGAGAACTTTTTGCACATTTGTGTTTTTCCAGATTAGTACTTTGGGTGGAATAAAAGGGAAGATATTCCAAAACAAAGTTTCACTAAAAAAAACCTAATTAACAGCAGTATTTCACCTTGTTTACCTTAAAGAGCAAGGTTCCTAAAAAGGAATTGCATTTTAATGACATACTTTTACTTAAGTGACAAACACTCAAAGTAGTAACAACTCTTTTAAGCAGTGGGTACTAATGACAGATTTAGGACAGACTTAGGGAATATTCTTTGCTTACATGCCTGTATTACATTCACTATCAGCAAGACACCATACCTTGGCCTGATCCTCAAAAAGCTGACGCTGTCGGAAAGGATCATTAAGTTCTGTGTATGCATTGCACACTTCCTTCTTCATTACAAAGAGTTCAAAACGTTCTGTTAGTCCCGGAAGAGAGCGATGCCTATGTGAAGGAAACAAAACAGACATACCTTAAAATAATCTTACCTATAGAAGCAAACAGCACATACATTACTTAGGGGCATTGCTCACACTTAGCACTAACAGCTGTCAAAGTTTCTAAGTACTAAGCATTGACACACCTCTTCCTTGGATGATGGGTTTCACAGCTAAGGAACCAATGTCTATCTTGGTTTGTATTAGAATTCCCAAGCTAGTACACAACATCAAAATCTGTTTTCACTCATGCAACTTTTTTTTTTTTTTTTTTTTTATTAAGTAGAAGATTTGAGTTACACACTGACCATGTGTCACACTCTTACCATTTGGCAAGCGGACTCATGACCTGTGGGTGATCACAGATGAATGTAGGGTTGATACAGGTGACTTCCAGGAATTCACCAACTAACTGGGAAAACAAAACCAAAACAATGTAGGGTTGATACAAGTGACTTCCAGGAATTCACCAACTAACTGGGAAAACAAAACCAAAACAATGTAGGGTTGATACAAGTGACTTCCAGGAATTCACCAACTAACTGGGAAAACAAAAGTGAAACAATTATGCAGTGTACATTTATGCACATTCCTAGCACTGCCTTCACCAAGCACCCTAATTTCCTCTCTTTTGCTACTGAAAAAGGTACCCAAAATCTGAAGAGTTTCCAAAGTATTTTTTTTTCTGGTTATGGCAATGTCTTCATCAACAGAGAGTGTGTCCTAGTCAGGTAAGGAAAAATGACACAGCAAAAACTGTATAATAATTCAATTTGCACATTACAGTAAGGGCCAATAGAAAAAGCATCAAAAGAACAGCTATCAGACAATATCTGGGTACAATGAAATACAGCTGATAGAACGATATTGCACTCCTTCCCTTTTGGTCAGCTACATACGGATGCACACATCTCACAGACAGAACTGACCTACGATAAAGCAAATCTGTTTTAAACACAAGTGACCAGTTATCCAACTAAAATCCCCTAGTGCTCAAGTTAAGCAGGCACAAGTAAACTACACTTTGGTGTAGACAACATGAAAGAAGATTTTGACACTGCAAGTTTTCTTGCTGTAATACAGCAACAGCTGAAGAGCACTGCAGCATGCTTTTCCTGGTGCAGCTAAACCTTCTCTTCTAAGAGACTTCTGTTGACGCAGAGAGATCCTCAAAGACATTAGGATAATAAAAATAGCACCTTTACTTACTTTGTCAAGAAGCCTGGCTGTTGTCCTGGGAGGTGGACATTCAACGTTTCTCTCCACACAAAGGTTATCAAAGAACCTGCGAGTTTCTGAATTTGCAGATGAAAATCAGAACAGCCATCCCAACAATAATTTTTTTTCTTACTAGATCCTTCAACGTTTCTTAGAGTGACTTGTAAGATCTCAATGGTAGACATCATAGAAAACATGAGCTTAAATGTCAATCTACCGAAATGGTGTTTGGTTTTAATGGTTTACAGTAAAACAGTAGTTATTTTATACTTTAGAAATTCGACAACAGTTAAGCACACACCACATAACTGCTGGACATTATTATTTGGGGGCTGGGGGGGAGAGGAGGGAACAGGGGGGGAAAAACAATCACTATAAATTATATGAACTTGTTTCCTTATGTTTCTCAATTCCAGGAATAAAATAGGACATAATTGCTTTTTTAGGAAGGCCCCAAATAATCATACACCCAAGCTACAATTACAGGTGTGGAAACTCAACTGCACATGAGATAAGAAATAAGAGGCAAAAAGCTGGATTTCTTTAACAAATCAAGAACTCCATACATCAAGCTTCTTGAGTATATCCTTTCACATATACTCAACAAAGAAAGAGACCAAAGAGTCAGATCCTGCCAAAGATGGCAAGGAATGAAGGCTTCTTTCCAGACTCACGTAAACCAACAAAACCAGAGGAAAGAAATCCTGTGTCTTAGTACTACTTCAAAAAAAGCAGCTAAGAGACTGCAGCCTGAGAACTGGCAACCTTTTGGCCACTTTCTGTTAACGAAGAATTACAGGACATTCATACTCAGCATCTAACCTTCAGTTTCAAAACACTCAGTTGGTGGAAACTTCACTCCCAGGACCTTTTCCAGATCATACACCATGCTAATTCGCCGGAAGGGAGGAGTAAAATCTATCTCATAGGCCTGTCCATCTTGACCATCTGGATGGTAAGTGATCTTGTAAGTCCCAGTAATATGTTTCACCATCCCTACAAAAGGAATGTGAGGTTTAGAAAGAGTATGCTACATAATAACTGGTTCTTCCAGAGATTCTTACTCTTTTTTAAATAATACTGCATACTTCACCTGAAAGCAACTTCTCTGTAATTTCCATTAAGTCATGGTAGTCCGCATAAGCCATATAAAATTCACAAGTTGTGAACTCAGGGTTGTGAGTCAAATCAATTCCTTCATTCCGGAACTGACGCCCAATTTCATATACTCTGTCCAGACCACCAACCACCAACATCTAAACAAAATGAAATTCTAGTAAATACACTTTCTCAAAAGAACCTAAGAGAGCCCAAACACATACAACTGCAACACAACCTTACAAAACTCATTAATGAGACAAGTCCACCTTTCTTCAAAAATAATCTTAATTTTAGCTACATTTGCTTTTTTTAATACAGTTTGAAAAACACAGGCTTAGCTATGAGAGGCTTGCATTTTACCTTATGGTAAAGTTCTGGAGCAATTCTCATATATAAATTCATATCCAGTTCATTGTGGTATGTGATAAATGGCTTTGCCACAGCTCCGCCTGGAATTACATTCATCATAGGAGTTTCAACCTGTAACAACAAAAAAAAAAAATCCCCTGTTTTCATAAAACCTGTTTCCAAACCAGAAATGTATAGATCAAACAAACAAACAAAAAAAAACCAAAACAGCTAGTTTTGATGAAAAATCTGTATTTCACTTACAGTTCGGCATGTCAGCGTATGAAAACAATTCTCAACAAAAGACCACTGAACAAAACTGCACATTTTTCATGTAGTCCATAATAACAAATTCATCTGTTGCTCTGAAGAGTCACTCATATTTACTACAAATGTGAATTTGCTGGCTTCGTGTTATCAAAGCCAGGAACAGTGCTGTGGCATTATCACAAAATCCTCTCTCTACACTACAGAAAATTGAACTCAACAAGGCCAAGTGCAATTTCCTGCACCTGGGTCAACACAATCCAATTCTGCCTACGGGACGCAGAACTGGCTTTTATATCCAGGAGGCAAAACAACATTTCAAAGATGTTGTTTTCACCCTATTTTACTGAAATATGGAAAGGACAGTAGTAGTTTGGAGTATTACCTTCATAAAAGGTTCCCAAGCCATAACCTCACCAACCGATAAGTAATCTTAACTTTGCAGAGAGAAGGAATTGTTCCCACTACATTAAGCTGATAAAATACACCATGCTGAGGCAATTAGTGTCAGTTCTGTAAGTACTTTGTACATGAGCCTGAATATAAAACATCTTTGAAGCTAAAAAACTGTAAACACATTCAGTATGCAGACAGAAAAAACCACTGATGCCTTACCTCAAGAAAGCCCAACTCATCTAGAAAGCTACGAAGGTAAGTGATGATCTTTGCACGGGTTATAAATTTTTGCCTCACATAATCATTAAGAATTAAATCCAAGTATCTCTGACGATATCTGGTTTCCTGAAAAGAACACATATCTTTAGAACAAGGTAGATAAAATGTCATGCCAAAGGAAAAAATACCAAAACAAAACTAATATTCTTTTGTTAACTGATAATATCAGCAGTTAACAAATATCATCCATTCAGACCTATCTGTGGCATTCTCGCTCATGGCAGGGCTGTTGAACTAAATGATCCCAAAGGTCCCTTCCAACCCAAACCATTCCATGATCTGTCAAATTGCTTCCAAGACTGACAGCTATGACAAATACCTTATCTTTGAGGCCAAAATGAAGATGAGGCAACATGTGCAGGCATGGAGACAAGAGAGTGATTTCATAAGGAATAATACTCAGTTCCCCTTTCCTTGTTTTCCCAGGATTCCCCTCTACACCAATAATGTCCCCACGACGCAGCTTGCTGTTAACACGGAAATATTCTTCCTCGGATTTGTAGAGGCTGTAATTGCAGAACAGATGTAAGCACATTTGTTTAAAATTCAATACTCAAAACTGTCCCCAAGTGTCTCACAAGACAAAATCCATTAAAAAATATATATAGAAGTTATTTTAACAGGAAGTCAAACACAACATCTGAAGCAAAACATTACTTGGCTGCTCAAGCCAAACAGATGAAACAGAATATTTAATCACAAAATACAGATATCTAGACGCCAGAATGCAGCGCAGTTTAGAATGTTAAACTGAATGCTGGTAATACCTCTACTTACCTGGAATTTGCCATGACCTGCAGCTTGACTCCTTCACCACGAAGATCATAGAAAATCAGTTTCCCTCCAGCAGCACGCTTTGCATGGATTCGACCTAAATATCAAAAGTATGCTAGACATCAGGAAAAGAGTCCCTACCAGAAAGGATACAGGGGCAAAAGCCACAGTACTATCACTTAGAATCATCAGCTCTGAACTATTTAACTGTGAAAGAGAAGCAGTTAAGTCTCAAAATGAAGTCTAGTACAAATAAGATTGTAAAAACTTTGGGTCCCCAGAACCCATGTTACGTACAACCTGATCTTATAGTTGCAAGGGATGTTGCACAGGTCCACTCAGTCTGAAGGGTATGTCCTGAATAGATTAACACTGCTACAAGGCTACATGACTGAGTAAGAGATCAGCAAAATTCAAAAAAGACCCACCCACCAATAAAAGCAGCTAAGACTTTACGTTTTTCTGTATCTCAGGTAAACTTTTACCTGCCACTCTCACGGTAATGCTTGTCAGATGATCTCCTGGCTGGAGGTGACTGTACTTGTCTATAAAATCTGAGAGGGATAAGTCAACGTGGAACTTGTGGGGATAGGGATCTTCACTGGAGCCCTTAAGCTGTTGGACTGCATGGCTACGGATCTTGTAGTATTGCTGTCACCAGAAACAAACAAAATCAAATTATTTTATTAGAACCTGAAAATATGTTACAGGCTGCGAATTTAAATGTAGCTGCCCTAATGTAGGAATATACATCTCTCCCCTTTTTACCTTTTAATTACCCATGAATAAAAAAATCAAATGCAAGTCAGTAAGATTGATTCACAGAACATCTAATAAGCATGGGACCAGATGCTCACATTTGGATCCAAGCTCTCCTCATCAGTACCAACATTATCCTCAGAATTCAAGGAAGGCTTATTTGAATGCTTTTCACTTTGCTCTTTCTGCTTTGCTTCTTTTTCAGCTGTTTTTCTCTCAGCCTTTAAACGTCTCTTCAGCTCACTACAAAAGAGAAGGAAACCGGATGCAGCAAGTACTCTGATAGTTCTACAGGGAAACGATTGGCAGGATTCTGCCAAAACCTAACTGTACAAATAACCCCACCACTTCTCTTACTTTTTCCAATAGTCAAAATAATTCTTAAACACGTTAAAATATTTTCTACTTTGAACTCCTTCAGTTCATCCCCTACGATACAACCACTCACAGAAAGTGAAAGCGAAATTAAACATAGTTTAGACAGACCTTGACGACGCGTGCCTACGTGCTCAAGGACTTGACGCCCTTCATTTTATCCATAAGAGCCTATCAGCCCTACGCAGCGTGTAAGTGAAAGAAGGGAAACTACCCACTAAGTAACGTAACACCTTCGTGGTCCGGCCTATTCCCCCATGGCCCTCGGGCTCCCGTCGCGCTCCTGACCCCAACTTCCACGACTCCATAAGGAAAGAAGGGGGCCAAGCCAGACGCAAAGCACCGACCTGCTTTGGTCGTGAAGCGCCTGCTGCCGTCGGAGCGCGGGCGCGGCCCTCCAGACCCAGCTGCGGAGCCGCGCAGCGCCGGAGCTCAGCATAGCGCTCCGACGGGCGCCTTGACGGAGACAACGCACCGGGTCAGCTGGACACACTTCACTTTCACCTCCCCGGCCCGGCCCCACCTGATCACCCGCCCACCCTCACTTTTTGCTGAGGTGCGACTCAATCTCCTCCACGTTGCACTCGCGCGCCGCCGCCGCCATCACCTCCTCGCAGCTGCCGCCGCCTCCGCCCTTCCGCCCTGGCACGCCTGCGCAGGCGGCGATGGCGGCGATGGCGGCGGGCGGAGCTGGAGCGGCGATGGCGGGCGGCCAGGCCGGAGCAGCGCGATCCCGATCGCTGTTCTTGTGGGATGACGGGCATCCTATGCGGTTCTACCTGCGGCCCGGCCTGGCCAAGCTGCGCCTGGCGCCCCTGGTGCTGGCGGGCGGCGGGCGCCTGTGTCGGGTGCAGGAACCAGGGGCCGTGCTCTTGGCGCAGCCCGGCGAGGTGGCTCCCGACGGGGCCGTCTCAACCGAGTACGTGGCGGAGTGCGTGAAGCGCAACCAGCGGCTGCCGCTGGAGCCCTTCCTGCTGACAGCCCGCGGCCGCCTGGCCTTCACGGAGGCGGAGGATGCGGCGCTGCTCCAGGCGGTGCGCGGCCAGGGCATGGTGCGGGTGAGCGGCCGCGCGCTGTGGATAGAGCTGGAGCGGAGCGGCCTGACGCGGCACAGCTGGCAGGCCATGCGCGACCGCTACCTGCGGCACCTGCTGCCGCGGCTCTGGGGTGAGCGGGGCCACAGCGGCGGAGCCGGGTTGCGAGGGGGCGTGGTGGCGACCAGCGTGGGTCGCTGTGGCCTGGCAGACGATCCCCGCGTGTTTCCGCAGAGCCCCCGCAGACGGAGGATTCCACGCAGATCAGGGGTCTGTTCGAGGCAGCTAATCGGGAGTTCGAAAGCACGGAGGTGAGCGACCGGGGCCAGCCTGGGGAGCAGCAGCCTCCACTGCGCGCAGTGCTCGGGGCAGGCCTTCCCCGGTGTCACAGAGGGCACAATAGAAACTCATTATTAACTCGTGAAATGAGTTTGCACCGCGATATCCCTTCTGCTGTGGCTAAACTGTGAGCTGTCATCTGTGTGGTTTGCGATAAATGGTGCCTGGCTGCTGCATTTTTTCTTCCCTGTGCAAGTTAGCATGAGGAAGTTTATGTCATGGGGGTTGTCATATTAAAAGCTATATTAGCAAATGGAAGTCATCCTTTCACCTCAGGCAAAAAATGTTCCTGCCATTGCACCAACACTTACTTTTGCCTTTTATGCTTAGTTTGTTCAAATTCTTCCTTATAGTCTATGGATTTCTGTGATCATGTGCAGCCTCATTAACATACATGGCTTTGCTTCAGCCACTAACTTTTACTATGCTTATCAATTTCTGAGGTTTTAATACACTGTAGAGTCAGAGTAAAAGGTGGTTGGTTGCAGTGGTAAAAGATTTGCCAGAAAATACCATCTCTAATTGGTGATTCCACTTGTCTTACTGTTAGTCAGAAAGTGACTCTTCAGATGTTGCAGAACTTTCCACACAAGATGGAGTGAGAAGGTCCCCAGGAGAAACAACATCTGAGCTGAAAACTGGGCCAGAGGACTCTGCTTTCCCTGACATTCAGTTACAAAGGCAAGAAAGGCCAAAAAGCACTTGTTCTTCTTCCAGTGTGGTGGGACAAGTAGTAGAAACTATGGAGCGCTTCATGGAGAAGTTTGCTGTGGACCTGCTCACTGTTACACAGGCCTTTCTGAAAAACAGCGGTGACGTGGAAGCTACTTCATACTTTCTGCAAACAGGGCAGCGCTTGGATGGGTACCCTGTGTGGAGCAGACAGGATGATTTAGAATTGCAAAAGGATGATGAACATGTCAGAAATAAACTGATAGCCAAATTTGGAGCTGAAAATGTAGCAAAGCGGATAGTGTTTAGAGAGAGTTAACAAGAGGACATTACTGATCTAGAACAGTTGCATAAATGTAATAGTCATTTCAGAAACACAGTGGAAAATTTGATCAAAGTGCTGGAGTTTCAGAAATGCTTTAATTTTTTTTTTTTTTTTTTGTATTAAAAGGCCTGTTTTGTATCTCTGCAGATCTAAGATGCAGCTGCTTTAATCAAAGGAATGCTTGTACCAGGCCTTATATTCTACTTGGGAAAAATACACAGCTTTCAGGGCTATGAGTAATAGTTGAAGTAGGAAATGAAAGTTAAGAGGGAATGATCAGAGGTTATGCATCACCTGAGTTGCATTTGAAAGAGAACACTATTACTAGGATAAAGTAATAATCTGAAAAACTCGGTACTTTTAGCCTGAAATTATCTTGTGGTTACTTATTTTAATACTATATGAAGTGAGTCTTAAAAATCTGGAATTCACTCTTTTGCTGAAATAAAATGGGCTGGCAAAGGTGAAGATTGGTTTTTGGGGTTTTTTTAACCTCTCTAACATTTTGGGTTTTTAGCATATTGCAGTGTGGCACTCAGAAAATTAGGATGAATTGTGAAATGACTGATGTTGAGCCAAATTAAAATTGTACTGAAAATAAAAAACTATATAATGAGACTGCTGTTTCAGGAAACCACTGCAACACCTCCTGATTATTTAAGGAGTTAACCTTAAAGTTAAAGTAGCCAAATAAATACTAAAACAGCACTACACAGTGTTTCACTGGACTGAAAAAGTGATAATTACTTGGCATAGTTGTGCTATTCAGACTTTGAACAGTTATTTGAGATTTGTGTGGAAGCCAGACAAGCACTTAATGAAGGAGTGCAAGACAACATAGCAAATGAAGTAGTTGTTTGTTTTTTTTTTTACATAAGGCATGTTACCAGCTTGGTTTGAAAACTAAGTTTTGCTGATGACCAGGTTCATGAACAGGAGACCTGTCACCTCTTGTAGCTGAAAACTCCCATTGTAGCTTGGGCTGTGTACATGTCAGCAGCACCATAGCATTGCAATGGTCTCGCTTAACAAAACTGCCCTAGAATTTAAAATGAGAGGTAGAATGCATTAAATAGCTGCAATATAAAATGGTCGGATTTAGTCTATCTTTTTACAATTCTAAGTGGCACTTATTTTAAAAGTGAGTTTGTCTTATTGGAGCAATTAGTCTAAGGTGCAGTGCAAACTTCTGAGTTCACATACAGTGGTTTTGCCTTTGCAGAGCCTTATGGACATTGTCTGACGCTGAGAATCTTTCCCTGTGTCCTTGTGCTCTCAGAAGGTGTAGGAGCTAAGACACAAAGACCACAGTTTACTCAAGGCTGCCCTCTTTCTTCTGTTATGAGCTCCTGAAAGGCACTGCTTGTCCGCAGCTGCTCTTGCTTGTGCATGCCCATAGGTTTAGTCTTTTTTACCAGGTTTAACCCTGGAGGATCCAGAGATGACACCATATTGTATGGTTCTACTTCTGGTTCTGTCTTTTCCCATGATAAAAATCCTTGTTTTCTGTGCTTTGTCTTACCTACAACACATGCCCCTTTCAACATGCCGGAGACAGTTTGGTTTTCTGTATTCCTATCAGGTTCCTCTACTATCACAAAAGGTCAGGAAGGTTCTTTGTGTGGCTCAAAGAAGTTTCTTTCTATTATTGCCTGGAGCAACAATACTTATATACCTGTAAAAGTGAGCAAAGTGGCAATGCACATACAAGAACTTTGAGTTAAAGAGAATTCTACAGCCAGAAATTCTGGGTCGGCAAACTATTATCTGGAATTTGGGTATTTCCTATTTGCTTCCTTTTAGAGTTAGCCAGCATTCATCAAAGTAAATTAATTTCTATGCTTTCATAACTAGAGTTACCAATGAAAAATTGATTGTATGCACCAGTTTGAAGAGCAACAGACAGGAATACCACAGAGTCAGCTTTTAAATGTCCTTTTGACTGGAGACTTCTCCATCTTACATTTCATTGGTATAAAAATAGAGTTTACTCTTCTAACTTGTACAAGGTAAACTTAATGTTTGTTTCTAAACAGACTCCTGTGATCTTTATTGCATATGCCAAAGGATGTAGTCATAGTTTTACACGTGATCAGCAGCATCTTGAGATTTTCGGGGATTTTTGTTGAGTTTTCTTTTCCTTCTCCAAAAAGTATTTTAAGTTATCTTTGCTTGAATTAAGACAACTTTACATTTTCTTGTAACCAGACTGGCAGCAGATTCTGCTGTTTCCAGAAAAAAAGAAGATCTTATAAATTGTTGTATTGAGGAAACATACCTAAAGGACTGTAATAAAGACATACTGAAATCAACAATTCTGCATTTTCTCTGATTAAGCTTAGAAAGCAGAAGTGTAAATAATTTTCAAAACAGTACATTAGGGAAATGCATCATATGTAACTTTTACCCCATTTTTTCACTGACTGGAAACACTGTGGAGGTTTTTATTCAGGTAAACAAGTGATACACAGAATTGATTGCATCCACTGAAAACAAGTATTCATAATAAAACATAAGCTGCTCAAGCCGACATTGGTTAATGTAGAGATAAGTAGCAATGTACCAGAAAGAATCTATTTTTGCTCAAAATCCAGCTTCTTGGCACTTACAGAAGGAAGCTTTTTACTATAACTGCAGTAAGAACGGGCTTTTAGCTGAATATGTTAAGGTCTGTTTCAAAGAGACTATAAAGAAAAACAGTGGCTCTGTGCTCCTGTGGCTCAGTGCAACTCCCACTTCTCTATGTCAGCTTGCCTGCCCTACATTTGCATAACCACAGTGTAAAGGAGGATACCTTGCTTTCAGTGAACTTATTACCACGAGGCCAGTGCTGCCTGCTCAGCATGGATTTTGTCCTTCAACACGATCCCTAGTAATAAGACCATTATTTCCATAATACAATATCCCGCCCTTTTCAGGGATTAGGGGTTTAGCTCTAGGAATACAGATACCCATACTGCTAAGGTAGTGAGTGTTCTGTATTAAAGGGACTCTGCAGTTTGCACATGAAAAAGGATATTCAGAAATAGGTATCTTAGGCATTTCACTCCTCCCCAAATCTGGTAGCAAGTTTTTCTCCTTGTCTTCTGGAACACTTAAAACCAGGCGAAAACAATTCCGTTGTTCAGGTTTGAACTATATATTCCCATTGGATGTGGGAGAATGGCATCTTCAATGGAGACAGTGGAGAATGGCATAGTCCATTAAGTTTATTTTTTTGTGCTCCAAGACTAGAAATACTGTCACCAAATATTTCAATAGGAGAACTTCCTGATCTCCTCTTGGTTTCTTCATTCCACTCCCATTAACCTGTCTTCTCAGTTTCGTTATTTATGCCAATGGAATCTATGTCTTTACCTTGTCTTTAGGATCTCAACTTTAGCATGAATTCTTCTGCCACCCATGTGGACTGTGGGAATTCCCAGGAAAACAACTGTTCTTGGGTTTGAAAGCCAGAAGACAGAATTATTTCAGCTAAAAAATAAATGGATTCACATAATCACAGAAATGGTTTCCCACATGAAAACCCAGGAGTTTTATTTTCAGCAATAGCTGGTTTATTCCATTTTCCCATTATACAGTAAGCAAACACAAATATTTCCCCACTTTTGCCACCAAGGCTGGATACTCAGGCACACAAATGGAGCAAAAGGAAAACTGGACTTGAAAATGCAACCATTAATAAAAAAAACCCACAAAAACTACCAAAACCCAAAAACCCACAAAACAAAAAACCCAACACAAAATCAAACCAAAGCCCAACATCTTTCCAGAAACCAAATGTCTGGTCATCCTTGCATCTTCTCTGGCACTACATATCCTGCATGGCAGCATGTCAAGCAATGTTTTCTTTATTCAGCTTCCTTTTATATTTCCTCTTCCTTGGCAGTGGAATTGCTCCATGTGGTTTCCCTAGTCTTCAGCTGTGGTCTGTGGGGGGTTTGAGCTTCTGCCATCTGGTCCTACTCCTTTGGCATTCTGTGTGCTCCAACCTAAACATAATTAATTTGGAAAACAAACATGCATTACTTTAGCCTCTGTTATGGCTGTATCTCCAGGGGTCTTGGAGAGTGACCCTGTGCTGCTGAGAGTTCTCCTGAGTGTGTCAGGGTTCTTGTACCACTTGTTCTTGCATCCATGCACGCTCCTACACTTCTGTGCCTGCACCTCTGTCCTCTTTGGCTCTAGTGAATAGTTCAGCACTCTGCAGCCTTCAGAAAGTGGATGCAGAGACCAGCTTTTCTGCCTTCAAAATTTGATCCTCAGAGGAGTTCTGGGCAAACAAGAGATCCAGAGACATATTTTTCTGCTCTTCTTCAGACTGAACAAGCCGGTAGCCCAGCAAATCCATTGCATCTTTGCACACATTTTGCACTTTTTCTATTTTCTGGAAAGGAAGTGTCTTTCTCCAGGCCTGGGATACTGTCAGTGCATCTCTCGACCCAATCTGAAAGGCCTGTGTTCCATGACCTTTTCCATGGGTGATGTTGTGGACCCACTTCTGAAGCTCTGGTGTGAAATGGAGTTCCGCAAACCTGTACATCTGAGCAGCCCTTGCTAGCGGGTCTCTGACAATGTCTTCATAGCGAACCAGCAGATACCGGTCTTTCAGGAAGCTTGGAGCGGCTTGACTTCCTGCCTTGTATATCTCAACGTGGCTTTTGCAGATCACCTGCATTGTGTTGTAGGGCCCCATTTCTCCCTTTGTCTTCTGAGACCCCACAACAATGTTACTGTCGCGTTTCAGGTCTGCCATTGTATTCTCTCGGGACCTGAACACAGCCCGAGGATCACGTACCAAGTGAATGATTTTGAGGTTCAGGGATGGATCAGTGAGAAGGGGATAGAGAACTTTCAGGTCAAAGAACCTAACTTCCTTGATGGCTACATGGCTATAGGTTTTACAAGCTTCCTCCACCTTGCTGAATGGGTACTTGCCACAGATGGTTTTGCAATTGCCTGCAGTGATTATGTCACTGCGACTGAATGAGTCACAGGCAGGTGGAGAGCACAAGGCTCGGCTTGTCTCCCACTGAAATAAATCAGACTTTTTCTTCTGGCTAGACATGTAAGCATCAAACACAGACATGTCACACAGAAAGACCGACCTGACTAAGTCCCGCACTGCCATGTGTAAGACTTTGGCACTGTTCTGGTACATCTTAACCCAAACGTGCCATGCAGGCTCCATCAGGTAGAAGACACTGGGGTGCTGGCTGAAGATTTGTCCGGTGAAGGAGGATCCTGACCGCCATGAGGAAAGAATGAGGATGTGGACAGGAGAAGGTTTTTCTTCCATGTGGGCATTGTTGCTGCAGGGTAGGAAGTGGATAAGAAGGAAGGACAGAACTGTCAGAATCAGGAGTACCTGCACTCTTCTAGACTTCACCATGATTGCAAAGGACCTGCAGAGACAGAGGAAGTTCAGCATCACAAGATGATGAAAAAGGCAAGATGTGGTGCATCAGGCTCCGTTGCATCCCCCTGCAGGCACAAGATTTTGGAAAGCTGCCACACTACTAGTGACACTGTGACAACCACCACACAAGGTGTCTTTGCAAAGGACATAAGTACTGCAGGGCTGAAGGTTTTCTGCAGCAAAATCATTGTCTGTCAGGAAGCCATTCTAATATAGTCTTAGAAGATAGTGAAAAGCTTGTCTGCACCTTTATCAAAGTTTAAGAGCTAGTTGAGTGCACTGAAGTCGGTACAGACAAATGTGTACTTCATGTGCATAATCCCTGCAAACAATCCTGGCAATTTTTATGAAGGAAAAATGCAAACCCTCCCTTTTTGCTGAGGTGTTCAGAATTCAACAGTTCCACATTTTACTTTTAAACACCTTACTCTGACCAATATTTACAATTCTTTTTATGCCAAAATGCTGTAAACATACATTGTAGGTTTCCTTTTGTTTTGATTATACTCCTTTTGAAGTTTCAGGGAACATTTATTGTCACCACACATTTACCAAAGGAAGAAGCTTGGCACTGTAATAAATCCAAGAACAGTATCTCCTCCAGATAGAGCTTTGTGGGCAATTTTGCTAGAAAGACCCATCTTTGTGTAGGCAGGCTTAACAGCTTACCTGCCCCACTAACCCCCTTCTTAGCCTAACTCCTTTTTAAAGACTGTCACTTGCTATCCCTCCCTCCAAGCCCACTCATCCTCTTGGTCTTTTGTGAGAAGACATACACAAGAATGTGCTAGTTGAACTCAAAGGTCTGCCCAAAGCTGGGTCCTTGTTTCATACACTGAACCTCTCTTCTGTCTGTGGAGGATGACTGAATTATTGGAAAATGTCTAAAAACTTTCATGCCATTGGGGACATGGCATGAAAATACCACAGAAAGAATTCATAGCCTGAATACCAGCTGGCACAGTAATCTGCAGGAAATACACCACTGAAGATGGGATCTGAGGCAGAAAGAATTCATTACATTTTTTAAAAATACATTAAAGGACACTTTGTCAATTATCCCTGTCTTGTGTGCTCTCCTTCTGTCCCCCAGCAGTGCCTGACTGTGCCTCAAATACAGGTTGGGTATCTGCAGCATGGGCTGCCCCTGGGGACAGGCTCCTTGTGCAGCACTGAAGCCCAGGCAGCATGGAAGGCTCCCCATCACCATCTGCCAGGTTTGTCAGTTTAGCTGTGCCACAGTGGACACAGACCTCTCTTGCTAGTGCAGCTGCTTTATATTTTCTGAGATGAACTAAAACTGAAAAAACTTTTCTGGTTCCTAGTCATGGTCAGTCCTTCCAGGGGGATGCACAGCAAGACAGGACAGAGGGAGCAGGGCTTTTAAGGCAAGATGTTAATCCCATACAGAGCAGCATCCGAGCCCAGGCCCTTACAGCTTTGTACACTGCTTTTGTGCATTCCACAATTGCATGAGACTCAAGCAGCTATTCCCATGCCAAGCAGCAGCCCCACTACTCAAGCAGAGGTATAAAATGACTCAACTAGGCTGCAGTGCAGACATTGCCTCCCTACTACAGGCTCACCATGCCATCTGGGTCCACAGTAATTCTGAATGTTCCCAAAGTTTCCCCAACCTCCTCCTTATGCCCTGCCTCAATTTTCCTCTGCAGCAAAGATTTCAGACTAATTTGCACAGGGATGCCTCCTCCTATGATTTCAGTTCCTCTAGTACTGATGTTTTAGATTTTCACACATGGTCACTGCTGCTAACCAACGAGGAACAGTACTAATCTGTGCCTCCAACATACATGCATAAATTGGCTTTTTTTAATCTTAGTAATCTGCTCTGCATTTGTGTTGAGCTTAGGGTGTATAAGGCAGCAATTATAATTTCTCAGAGTAAGGAAAATACCCAGCCTGATGGGTAAGTCTGGTTGTTGCCAACAGGTGCTACACAATATTAATTTTACTTTAGTAATGTCTGGCAAGGATGGGGCTGTGCATTTAGAGAGGGACCACATCATTCCTTTCTCCTGGACAAGAAGCCCTCTGATTTTTTTTGCTTACACAAATGGCCTGTAGTCTTCAGGTCTGACAAGGAGCTGAATCAGGTTGCTATTTGGACCAACCCTAGAAAGAGCTGCAAACAAAGACTATTGTAAAAATAAGTGATATATCAGCTTCTTCCTTCCAAATAAATACAAGCAGTGTTTACCAAAAGTCCTGGCTTCCAAATGAACTTTGATGATATCACTTCCATCTGGCACCATTAATATTGTTATTCTAACTCCTGACAGAGTTCCTGGAACATAGCCAGAAGCTATTAATTGAGAAAAATTCTGTTGAGCAGACATGAACAATGGCATGAAGGTAGATTTAAAACCACAGAAATAGTTGTTTCTTTGGAAACCTACATGTGAATTGCCTGAGTATGAGAATTAAATCATTTTTCAGGAAACAAGAGTATACTTTTATCCCAGGGTGGGATAGCTGGATATTTTAGATATTTCACAGAGTGACTACTTTTGATAGAAGTGACCTCATGTGAGACCACAGTTTCAACAGCTTCTTCACTCATATAAGAAGTAGTGATAATTGTTGCCATCACAAGTCTGTTCTACAGAGAGAAGGACTGAAATGAATTGTGTGCCTAATGAAGAGGAATGAAAAAGCAGCATCATATTATGCTATCTATCATACATTCCCTAATATGAGAGAAATATTATATAACCTTATTTTTCACCACTGTATTTCTCAATCATGGGAGCTGGGATGTTTCTAAACTAAGGTCTTAAGCTTAACCACATTTTCTCTACAGCAAACATCCACAGTCACCAGTGATGGAATTAATTTCATATTGCAAAAGTGAAAATATGAAGTTCTCACAGAGCTGGCAAGTAAAGATCGGCCCAGAATAATTGAGACAGTCTTAGCTGCAGAACAAGAAAAGCACACTGTTAGCAGAGTGTGTGCTAACAGAGAAGAGCCAAGATTTGGCTGAGAGCAGAAAGAACAGGAAGAATCTCAGGGCACAAAGGATGCAATATAGAAACTACTGAAAAATACACAATCCAGTGTCAACATGGTAGTGTCTCCCACAGCAAAGATATGAAAATACTGCCTGAGCAGCTTGGTAAAAAAAAAAAAAAAAAAAAAAAAAAAAAGCAGAGTCTTAGGCTTTTCTAGAAACACACAGGCACACAGGGACCTTGGAAAAGCTTGATCCTGGCAAAGAGCAAGTGTTACAGAAAGCAGCAAGCAGCCCAAGGGAAATGTACCCATGAAAAGCACTCAGCATTGGGTGCCATATCCCAGATTACAGGGTTATTGAACACGTGCATGTCTCTGGCACGTGTGAGACAGTTACAGCCCAAAACCACCTTGTGCTGTGCAAACTAATGTTGAGTGCTCTGCCAGTCTGAGGGAGTTCTCCAGACATGTACAGGCTCCCTACTGCTGTAACGGCAGCAGTATAGCAAAGAGGATCTGGCACCAGAGAAGCTCCTGTCACTGGTCTTTGATGGCACTTACGGTTGCTCACAGTTTTTTCAAATGCTGCTTCAATTTGGCCTGGTCCGTTTCTGCAGAATTAGAAGTCATCTGCTCATTCAGGGGTCAGCAGCTGGCATGACTGTCACTAGTGGGAGAAGCTGAGCAAGGGCACTGAGAAGACTGTCCGGAGAAGCAAGAACTACTCCCTAAGCCAGACCCACAGCTTCTGTCTGCAGAAAATTGTCACAATTTGCTGGCATCAAGAGCATCTACTCTAGATACCAAGAAATGGTTGAAAATCTCACCTTAACAAGTCCTTGAGAAGCACCACCAGACCCGATTCAAGCAAAGCTGCCCTCACACACGTACGCTGCTGTGGTACACACGCCTCCAGGCAGTCACGCGAACAACAGTGCATTCATGTGCAGGCGCTGTCTTCATGCTGGGGTCTCATAGACACGTGTACTTAGCTCCTACCTACAACCTGTGCCTGCCCCTTCCTGTCCTCTTCATGTACATCCCAGCTGTAAGACTGACTGCTCTACACTGCCCGCCTACTTTGACCAGCCTTAAACTAGAAAACTCCGCCTTGCACTAAGAAAAAGTACGGAAATGGCAGTTTCTTGCAGGGGTGTGAATGACCAGGTGCTGCTAATAAAGGAACAGGGCCAGAAAGTTCATGAAGGAGACTGAGAGATACTTTTAACTCCTATTACAAGCCTCAAAAAAGACTGCTGCCTGTAAGAGCAGGATGTCTGTAGAATGTCAGAGCAAAGGACAAGTTGCAAAGAGGATCAGCTTGCCCACTGTGAGTGCAGAGATAGGGCACACCTTCCTACTATTGCTCTGGCTGCTTGTCATGTCAGCAGATGCAGATTCTCATAAAATCTTTTTTACTCTTCTCTGTCTATACCTTGCTTGAATTAAACATTTGGGAGCTGGGAAAGAAAACTGTGTGAAAGGACAAGCTGTGAAAGGAGCAGCTAGACTTGGCCTGTTAATGATTCACAAGGGTGCTGTGGTTGCAATGGGACTGTGCCAGGTAAGGTAGAGAAACAGGGCAGCACTGGGCTCAAGAGAAATACTTACACACAGAGACAGTTGCTTTGGGTCATTCCTATTCCAGATCTCAGATTCTGTCACACAGTCTGGAGAGATATAGACCTCTTAGTGGTGTCCTCTTTGTGTTCCCAATGACCTCACTGCTGCTCTCAGGGCAAGTGGAGTATAGGAGACAGCAAAAGAAAAAATCTGGGCAAGGCTGGTGCTTCCAGCAGGAGGGACAATCTGAATGGGGCAGGTCATGTTCCCTTTCACTTGTTGCATTGCAAACACACATGGTCAAGCCCTGGTAACCCTGGGCTGGGAAACAAGGTGAGAGGTTGGCAGTGGTCCAGGTAGGGCCCTGTGGAGGACCACACAATGTTCGGTGTGATCTGGACTTCTGCTATGTGTTCCCATGCCCTGCAGTGACACACAGGATTTACCTGCACGTCATTAGCTGTTAGAAAACCTTTGTAAAGGCCACACCACTTGAGTGGCTCTTCCTGAAGGATTATTCTTCCCTGGCTAACAGTTGCATGAACAAAGATGGATCAAAACTTCCGTTCCAGCTGTATGTAGTTTGCCCAAGACATGCTGATCCCTTGGCATCAATATGTAGGCTTTATGACAGCACTGTATACTACTGTGTAGTCATCTTGTCAAAGGGTTGAGCAGATTTTTCTACTTTTCTACGCCACATCCCAGTTATTTGTCTGAGCTTTCCACAGGGCATCCTCTGTAGTATAAGCAGTTGCACAGAGGAGGAGAATATGCTCTTATTTGCATTTCAGATTTGGGAGGACAAACTAGTCTGGCACACTGTATTTCCTGAGACCTGCATATTGTGACACTTGAAGGAGGAAACCTCAGGAAGGCTCCTGAAAACAAGCAACATGCTCCCCATATGTCTGACTCAAAAGCTTTACGATGCAAAGGAGAAGTGTACAGGGTCAGGGTAATCCCAAGCACAAATAGAGGCCATGTGGAAAATGGGCTGATATCAGCTCCAAGAAGAAGGACTTTGGGGCGTTGGTGGACAAGAAGCTTCACGTGAGCCAGCCATGTGTGCTAACAGCCCAGAAACCAATCATGTTCTGGGCTGTGTGTCACCAACAGCATGGGCTGCAGGATGAAGGAGGAGATTCTTCCCCTCTACTCTGTTCTGGCAAGACCTCACCTGGAATACTGCATCCAGCTCTGGGGTCGTCAGCACAGGAAAAACAAAGGCCTGTTGCAGTATGTCCAGGGAATGACACATTTCTATTTTCTACCCTCTCTCTGTGGACTCAGAGACTAGTGATCTAGTGAACTGCCCATGCAATCACACTTTGTATTCTTACACCCTGAAGAAGTAAGCAATATGTACTGTGCTCCCAAGCATGCATAAACACATCACACCTGATCCAGTGCAGAAGCAACAGAAGTAGGCTGAGGAGTGATGCAAAGGGCATAGACTAGAGTTTAATTCCACAGTGCTTACACTGGAGATGCCTCCCTACCTGAGAGCATGTTTTTGACAGCTGACAAGAGAACCAGGCATACCTATGGGAGTGAAACCTGATCAGCTGTAAGGCTGGACTAACCCCATGCCCTGTCTTCTGCCATCATCTAGAGGAGATGCCTAGGGAAGAGAACAAGAAAAACATTTCCTCCCTGAAGCCAGGGATCTGGAGTACACAATTCACCTCTCTGAATGCAGATGTTAAAAATAAGCTAGAAGATCCTGTTTCATTCTGTTGGCTGTGACAAGAGTGGAGAGTGATGTCTGTGAGTAGACACAGAAGCACATTCTCACAGAATGCAACAGTGAGAGAAGCTCCAGAATGCACAGGAGCAGAGGTGCAACGCCTATGTTAAACTGCAGCCTGAGCAAGTTCTTTCTTGAGCTAGAGCAGATGTTGCCCCATATGCCTTCCAGAATGAGGAAAAATGAGACAAATTACTGATATGGTGTCCTATATGGCAGCATGTCTCCAAGGACAGGCTGATGCACCTGTGGCTTTTTTCTTGTGTTTGAAGTAAGTTTTAAAGTTATATTTTTATTTAGAGGCAGTTTGAGATAAATAGACTTGTCTGAATTGGCACATAACCCAAAGTTGTGTCAGGCAAGAGCAAGGATAGTGGCTGACCTTCTCCCTCTCTCACCCTTGCAGTATCATTTCTTGCCTTCATTGTAATATAGCACTCTAATACCAAGTGGTGGGGGAACAGGAAAATGAGAAAACACAAGAGAAGAAGGAGGCCACATAATACTTTACTAACACATTACAGAAATGGGAAAATACTAAGAAAAAAAATATATTCAACTTCTGAATTAATTTCATGGATCAGCTTCTGCCTTCTTTACGTATATAGGCAGTCTAAAACCGGAAATCAGCACAGGAACTGAAGGGAGAGCAGAACAGCTATTTTAGAGTGGAGAGAAACAACAGCAACAAGCAGACCTGAAGTATGCATAGCCCATGCAATGCACTGGAGTGCAGAAGACCCTGTGCTAGCACCAACTACTTCTGTCAGGTATCCAGGAAATAAGTCATTCAGACTTATTGACAACACCTCTTTGCTTTGGCAAAGCTTCAGGGAACACTGACCCAAGACAAATAAGGAAAACAAAGACAATATATGACAAAGCAAAGGGCTTGTATTGATCTGGGCTCCCAGCACTGTAAGAGCCCATGCCAGACAGCCAAACCATGAGGAAGATTCCAGTGCTTCTGCCCTTCAGGAGGCTCTCCCCAGTGCTGGGGACCGAGGCTGAAGGCTAGTGTAGAACACATAACCTCAACTTTGTTCTGACTGGTTGTTAAGCTTAGCTAGCTTGATAGGTGCCTTCTAGCTACTGGAACCCTGCTGAGGATGTGTCTTGTGTGGCTGTCCTGTCAATGGCATGACTTTGACCATGCTAAGCCTTCCTTCTCCTGCAGAGCTCTCACAGTCTGGTTTACAAAATCCCTCCCATTCACCTCGAGTAAGTAAAGTCTCCCAGCCCACTGCTACCACCTCCTCTTACATCCACGGTCTCTTCTTGGCCACTTCTCATGCTTGTGGAAACCCGTATGTGCCTCTGGTGGGTAATACCACCAGAGCAGGTCAGCTCCTTTGGCCCCAGGAGAACAAGGTTATGTGCTAGGCCTCACATACAAAGTTTTTCACAGACACCTCCCCTTGGGTTCCGCTGCCACGCACTGCTCAGGCCTTACCTGAGCTCCCGGAAAGGCTGGGCTCTGGTTCACCAGGGCCTCCATGATCATCCCCCAGACTGCTTCCTTGTAACCATGCTGGGTCCAAATCAGTGAAAACATCTTCCTACTGCAGGTGTACAGCATGGCTACACAACAGTAGAGAGCAGGCTAGCGTAGACAGGCTCTTGCAGCCAAAGGCCATGGCCCCAAGGCAAGAAGACCCTCAGGGACCTCCCCTTTGGTCTACAGATCAGCTGAAGGCAGTCAGGGCTACTGGAAGAGGGAGTGAGTGAGGCCAGCACCAGGAGCTAGGCTACACTGAGGTTCCTAAAACACCTGGGGGAACTGATGATTGTATTGCTGGCAGGTGCAATTTGTCCCAGCTTGCCTGCAGTGCCAGTTTCCCTGTCGGGGTTGAACCTACTGCCAGCCCCTTTGGAAGCTGAGGACTAGTACACTTCAAGCTGAGAAGTTCCTTCATTTCCCAAAGAGAGCCCTAGGCATGAGGTTGCCTCCTTGCCTAGGTCCCCATATCTGAAGTAAATCGCCCTAATCCTAAACATGGCCAGCCCAGACAGCACAGAAAAGGGCAGATGCTCAATGCAAGCCTGTGCCAGGGTATACCACTGCTGCTCCCCAGCTAAGGGAGGATGGCTGTGGATCAGTGTGTGAGCTGGTACAGGCAGGATGCAGTGACAACAACAAAAAGACAGATGAAATGCAGTGTAAATTTATTTCCATTCCTCACCAACCAGGGAATCCTCAAAGCAGGACCCAGGCAGAGGCACACAAACAGGGATGCCAGCACTGTGGAGTCTAGTCCATGCTCAAGGATCACCAAACCTGCTGTTTTCACATGTATATCAGGGATTATTGCAGACACAGTTTACCATTGAGATTTGATCTTTACCACAGCAAAGCAGGAGTGTCAAGCATGTTCAATAGGGTGGTTCTAAGTCTAGCACAGGCCTATGTTATATAAAGACAGATGTACCACTTACCAAACACACAAGACTAAACAACAATTAGTATAATATATGTGTTTTTCTGCACTTCATCTGCAAAACACTTGAGTGTATTTACAATCCTCCTTGCCAATCTTCCCGTACTTTCCCACAATCCAGTTATAAGGGCACTGGGGCAGCTCTGCTAAAGCTCTGCAGATCTTGTCTGAGCATCTCCGAAGAGCAGCTTCAGATCTGTGTCTTGACTTCTTCCTCGGTCTCAATGCTGCAGGGGTTTCCTTTGGCACAGAGTACCTCCAAACTCCAACTGAGGCTAGTTTGTATGGCTGGCAGGGTGCTCTAACCTACGCCCACACCATGACGCAAAGCATCTGTGAGTATAATACTTGAAAAATGATACCAGCACATTTGTGGTTTAATGCTAGTTTGCTAGTTTGCTATTGCATCAGGGAAAACCTAGGTGTGGTCAAAAGGATATGTTTACAAAAGATGACAATGGAGGATGTGGCTTTGAGAAATCAAAATATCCTGAGATTTATGAGGTATATATACATATATATATATATATATGTATATATATATATATATATATATATATATATATATATATATGCCTATGTCTCTGCTCTCTGGCTCTCTCAGCCTTCTCAGTCAAATGTGGCTGGGTCAAAACGAAACAGGATTGTGTTAATTATTGCATAATATTTGCATGTTAACGGACATCTCTGAGGGGACTCTGAAAGAAAAGGGGTTCCTGAAGGAGGAGTGATCTCAAAGGATCAGCTTTCTCTAAAACCAGGGTCTGTTTATTAGTAATGGGGATTAAAGGCACAGAACCTAAGCTACATGGAGAAGAGTTGAAGGAAGCAGATGGTACATGAAAGCTGTAGTAGGTTCAAGATGGCATAACAATGCAGCAACATCATACTGGAAAGGCTCCTGGTCCAACAGACCTTTCATACACCACCCTGCTTGTTACTTGTCAATGTCTTAAGCAGTTCTGGTTATTCAGCTCTATTTGAAGGTCTAATGGCATGAAATCTCTGAAGCTGTGTACCATTCACTCATAACCCCAGCTTCCCTCTCTTTTTGTTCTGGGATTGTTTTCTGTGAAAGGAAAAGATGTAGCATGGGCACTCAGCTGACATGTCAAAGACCTTTCCATACACTGTTATCTTTCTCATTTAGCTCTCCCTTCTAATGGAGTACTGGTACTCAGATTTTGTACTGGGCAAGGTAAGGGGAGGCACTTAGACCATTATAGAACCTGGCAGGACTGGCCAGGTGTAATCTAGAGCTAGCTCCTATCACTGGGGAAGCAGACTTGACCTGTGGATCCCAACCCTGGGGGAGGACACGTGAACAGAGCTGCAGGTGGCAATGTAAGGCACTCCACAAGTTGCCCCTCTGACAGTTCCAGAAACGGAACATCTCACCTGAACATGTCACCAGAACACATGTTGCAATGGGCATTATCATCTCCTCCCATTTCCACTGAATAAACAGACAACAGGCCACCAGTTCCTTATTACTTTATGGAGCTGACGTGTTCAGCAATCAGTAACCCTGGTACCGCTGGCATATCATAAACACCACATATAGTATGAGCCATGGGGTGCCACCCCATGATTCACCACTACAGCAGGAAAGGCATGCCAAGCCTTGAGTATTTAGGGGACAGTTGCCTCCCTGCAGCAGCAAGCACAGCACCCACTGCTCTGCGGGGGTCCACAGTGGGGGAGGCTGTGAGGGCCAAGGAGAAGGTGCAGACATGACTGTTCTGTGGGGAGTGGACAGGCTGCCAGGGCAAGCTGCCAACATCATCAGGGCAGGAGGGGTTGGCTCCAGTCTGTGCCAAGCTTTCAGGGGCCATCCTGCTCTCAGGGTTGGTGGGTTTCTTTGGGGGTCTGAATCACTCTCACTATATCCCTGCTGGCACACAGGATGGCCCTGGGCACATAGGGACATGCCTGGTGCACTGCAATGCCATGATGTGAGCAAAGGTGACCCACACAGAGACCAAGCCTAACCTAGCGCAACAGTAGGACAGTGCAGGACTGCCATGTCAGAATTTTTATTAATAAAAAAGTTAAAATAACTTACTCCCTTTATCACGCAAAGGGCTCAGTATAAAGAGCTCTGGCCTCCTAAGGTAACACAGGGAAGTGAGAGGTGTGTACTTTTCTCTGATCCTCCAAGACAGCGGCCTTCTCCTGTCCCCAAGGGGAAGTGTGGCCAACACAGGAGCCACGGCCAACAGGGCCTTTGCCACAGGGCCCTGGAACCCAGGAACAACCTTCTGTCCCTGCTTGCAGCTGGTTCACAGGTAGCACAGACCAACACAGGGCACAGATGCTGAGTCTACAGAGACATGGGGGACTGGAAGCAAGAGGATGTGCAAGCTCTAGTGGAGGAGGAGAGAGAAGTGTCTTCCTCTTTCCATAATGCTGAGGAGTCTGTGGAGCACAAAAAGTGAAGCAGCAGGACAGTGGCTGCTTACAGGCAGGGAGAGGTGGGGCTGGAAGCAGCCTTGCCTGCCCAGCTGCTGCCTCATACAAGGTCTAGCCTGACAGAGGCAGGGGGCCAACTGTAGCTACTTGTCACACTCCAGATCCTGGGCCCCCTCAGCACCCTGGTAGTGCATCTCACAGAACTCCTGAATGCGACTGCAGGCCTCCAAGATCATCTCCTCAGGCACGGTGGTCACTACGCGGAAGAAGTTTGGGTACTCAAAGCACTGAAATGAGAAAAGATGAAGCTGGCAGATTACCTGGGATTGTGCCAGTTTTAGAGCCCTGCCCTGGCAACATGAGCTGCATCAGCACATGAACACAGTTAATGTAGAACAGGAGGGCTTGGTTCTTGCTCCTTTAGACTGTTTTTCCTGTTCCAAGCAAATCGCCCATCTCCATCTGTGTAGACATGATGCTGTGAGGGGGACAGGCCAGAGGACTTTGTGTGAACTGTGCAGACCAGACTGTGCGGGGAATGGGCTGAAAGGAGTTAGCGAAGGAGAGGGCTGGAGAATATTTAAGGCCCTGTCCATATTCAATGTTGGAAGTGAATGCAAAGCACAGATGTTCTCAGCCTTCCCTATGTCTGGAGGGGTGAGGGACTGGAAACAGACTGAGGAAAGGAACACAGGTGGGAGCACTTCTCTGAGGGAGCACTTTCAGCAAGGAAGTGTGGGGTATATGGATTTCGGGGATACAGCTCTGCCAGACTGAGAAATACTGAGCAAGTCTGGAGTTGAGAAGATCCTGGCAGCCTGACTGAGGACTGTTAGTGAGCCAGAGACTGCCACACACAGCACGGGGAGCTGACAGCCAGCTCCTACACACTATTACATTACTATGGACACTGGCAAACACAGCTCCCAGCCTGTCCTCAGAGCTCAGGGATGCAAACCCCTACAGTTTCTCCCACCCTGCTTTGGCCTTGCAGCTCCTTGGGGCTCTCAGCGTTAGGCTCACCGTGGCTGGCAAGCAGAACACAGACTGCTCCGAGATGAGTCGCTCAGTGAACTCCACATCATTTTCAAACTCCGGAAAATGCTCCATCTCTATCTCAACCTGCAGCAGAGGATGTAACATGGCAACCAAGGGCAACAAAAGTATCTACAGTGTTCTTGTTTACACACATGGCCCAATGACTTCCCAGTCAAGAGCAACTGTCTGTCCTCAATTTTTGCTTATGATTTGGGCTGCCTGGGATGCAAGAGAGAAACATATAAAAAAACCAAAACCCTGGGCTTCTGAAAAAGCCTTCATTAGCTACCTAAAGATGGGATTTCAGTTAAATGCTGCTTCAGTAAAAAAACACTGGATAGAAAAGACACAGTAACCAATTAGAAGTGAAAAGGAATAAATAAGACATTGAGACAGAGCTTGGTAGAGAACTCAATATGCATTAATAATCCTATCATGCAAGAAAAAACTAATGCTTTGGTTTAAAATAAAAAGAAATATAGCAAGGTCTTCTAGAATATTATGAACAAAATAAATCCTTGTAGGATGATATAATTCGTAAAATGACATGAAAATAGTAAAATCTTCAATAAATATTTATTTTTTGTATTTGGGAAGAAGGCAGCTGTCCATCTATCACATAAAGACAGTGCTATTCTGGCCACTTGTTTATAGAATCCCAGAATGGTTTGGATTGGAAGGGACCTTAAAGCTCATTTAGTTCCAATGCCTCCACTACGGGCATGGCTGCCACCCACTAGACCAGCTTGTTCAGGGCCTCATCCAGATTGACCTTTATAACCAGAGAAGATTTTAAACATCTCATGAAAATATTCTTAAACAGGTAATTTGAGAGATACTTTGCATACATAAGTTCTGAGAGAGCTAGTAGAAAACAAAAATAAACACATGATTTAATTTGAAATAGACAGCCAGCTACTGCAGAAATACAGTAAGTGTGAAAGGATCTTAGAGCTGTGCCTTTACATAAAAAGCATAGGTAGAGGCACATATGCTTATGCTTTGTATGCCTCTACAGAAAAAAACATAAGCAAAATGACCTGTGTAGCTCTGAGTAAAATTCAAGTGATAAGGATTTTTCTATAGAAATGAGTGAGGCAGATACTGCAGTATTGTCCAGTTCTGAGTCCATATTTTAAAAGTGAATGAAAAACTAGAGACATTATGAAATGGAACAAAATAAAAGGAAAAAAAATTCAAATGTGTCCAAGTGTCATAAATTTCTCAATTGAGCTTGATGAGATGAAAAAGGAATTTTCAGCACATTATAAACTTTAAAGCAAACAGGCATGAGAAAAGGCAGAAGGCAACACCACAGGCAGAAGACAGGCATGCTAGTATGAAGAAAGCTTCATCTTCTACAGGAGGTATGATATTCTGCCTTGTTTTCTAGGGGCTTCCAGTTGCCAGCAGGCTTCATATCCAGGTGAAACAGCCTTGTCTTGAAAAGTACAAGTCATGGAGTTGTGTGCAGAAGCAAGTGGGTTAAGTGTACTGGCCTCTGCTCTGTGAGCAGTTAACAGTATATCCTGGCCTTCTAAGGTGACTAAGGGATGTGTTTACTGCACAGGGCAATTTGAAAATATACAGTAACAGAGACATGGTGGCAAGTACCAATCTGAAACACGGACTAGCTCTGGCAACCAGACCTAGTGTGAGTGCTGGCAATCCACACTTACCATCAGGTACATGGCTCCAGCAGGCCTGACAGGCTGAAGGCCAGGGATAGCTGATAAGGCAGCATAACAAAGGTCAGCGTTAGACTGAAAAGCAAGAAGGAGAAATTTCAAAACAGGAGAAATTCCAGAAAACAGCTCAGTGATTGGAAGCCAAACTCTGGACTGGGACCATGAACAGGTTTGCCTACTGCAAATAAAGGGACACAAATGCAAACAGTATGGGAGATCATGGCCTTGAGTGCAGCAGGTGTTACTGAGCTGAGCTCAGAAAGTCAGTGCCAAGCTCCATTCCCTGAGTCAGCAGCTCCAGCTGCAGAGCTAGGCTGCTTCTGCCCGAACGTTATCAGGCAGTATTTCTGCCCATTACAATGTCTCCTGCTGGAATTTGAATCTGGAATTTGATCTGTTGGGTCATCCTAATCACAGACAAAACTGCACCTCCAAGTGGGGAAGAGGAGAGGAAGAACGATGAACTAGAGAGAAAGGATTCCCTCCAAACAATTTGTGAACAGCCCTTCTTGATCTGCAACAGCCTGTTTACCTTGAGGATGCTCAGGGTGTTGTGGTAGAACTCAGGTGGTGTTCGGTGCAAGATACGCTCCAGAGCTCCTTGGACAATTGTACAGGGTCCTAGGATCCTCTGACTCAGTCTTAGAAGGCCGTCCCTGATCTGAGAAAATATAATATTTGCAGCTTAGATGATGCTTCTATAAAGGAAAGGAACAGCTCCAAGGCTCACTTCCTGTATTTCTACAGCTGTTCACACCTTTCTCTTCAGTGAGCACACAAAGTACCAAAGAACATTTGTTTGACTTTTGCCAGGTTTAGCAGACTATTTACAGTGTCATTCTCTGTTCCTCCATTGCAGATTGAAATGCCAACAGAGACAACTTCTGGAGCTTCCCAATCTGACTCAAACCAGGCTGGAATATAGATAATACAAATAAAGCCAGAGCTGTTCCAAATACAACTTTGCATTTCCCTTTGGTTTGTGCCCACAATCCACACTTTCAAAGCCAGGTAAGGACAATCAATATTAGCTTTTCTGCTCACTCATTTGGTCCTCTCTTCTCCCTCTTCCTCTGCAGAGAGCCTTCTAGGTGGAAAGGTCACTGCAGTAGATGGTTGTCCTTGTAACACAGCTGAAAAATAGCCAGATAAAGTACTGGCAGCACTGCAAGGTGCTTTGTTCTTACTTTTAAGAGAAACCATGTAACAGCACATAGACACCACACATGGACTCCACATGCCGGATAAGCCATGCAATATTTTCAGTGCACACTGGAGCTCTCTGAGAAGTTAGAAGCACAGAAAAAGGACAAGGCATATATTAACGAGCAGCAGAGGCACAGAGTGAGTTACAGTGCAGATGTGGGTAGAAGACCATGTCTGGGAGCAGATGGAGTAAGGAAGGGACATGAAAGAGGGGCAGAAAAGCAGGTAAGCACAACTGGGTGACACCCACGTGAGAGCAAAAGAGCAGTACCTGCCTGTATCAGTTAAAGACCTGCTGATCCACATACTGAAGACTCTGCAAGTCTGTTGCCATGACAGCAACACAGCGGTTCTCACCTCATTACCAAAGATGTCTCTCCTGTCATGAATTAGGATCCAGCCCATCCGCCAGCCAGGGACTAGCCATCGCTTTGCCAAGCCACCGCAGGACAAGACTGGCACATTGGTGCTGAGAGTTGCAATGGGTTCATACTTGCAGTCAGCGAATACCTATGACCGGAGACTGTGTTAGGGCTGTCCCTGCCTCTTACTGTGAGAACTGGGCGTGAGCATGACGCTTAACAAGAAGGGATGCAGGGAAGTGATGGGAAACTGATGGTGAAAACTCACAGCTTCAAAGTATGAACATGATAAGTGTACAGACATAAAAGCAAGCTGTTTGGGAAGTGGAAGGGAGGTGGATATGAGAGGTTCCCCTAGGACTGTGCCCTAAAGGACTGGGAGCTCCAGGCATGGACCCAGGCTCCAGGGAAGTGGAGCTGTCCCTCACCTCTAGAGACCTGGCTGCCAAGGCCAAGGATTAGGTGCATCAAAAAGGACAGGCAGCATTGCAAGTGCAAAGGATTGCAAGGGATGCTCACCATGTCTCCGTAGATCTCGTCAGCCAGGATGGGCACACACTGTCTTGATGCCACTGTGGAAGAGAGGGCATTCAGCCTGGCCACCTGCATCCTCCATGGGAACAGACTTGCCCTTTGCTGCAGGGCCTGGCAGAGCTCTGAGGGAAGCTCTGTCTCGGGGCACAGGGTCCCTATCTTCCTCCTACAGACTGTTCATTTGGAGAGCTTGACCACTGAGGATCCCTGCCCTGACTGAGCCTAGTTGTGCTCCTATTGGTGGGGACTGGCAGCACAGCCCTCCCTGTCAGGACAAGGAAGCACAGGGCTCCTGTGAACACTCCCAGTGCAGAGCCAGAGGGGAGAAATGAGCAGTCCAAGTCACACAGAGCTCTTGAGGAAGACACATGGTCTGCATGTTCTTGCCTAGATAAGACAGCATCTCCACACTGAGCAAGCCCTCATTCCAGAGGTGGAGTCAGTCAGAAGCAAAGCCTTTGGCCAGGGTGCTGCAGTGATTGAGACACAAGCAACAGGGGCAGACACTAGACTGCACCCATGCCCCAGGCCCCAGAAACACACAGGCAGGCTCACCTGCCAGGATCTCCTGGAGGTGGCTCTTGCTGAACACAGAGCCACAGGGGTTCGACGGGTTGTTCACAATGACGCAAGCTGTTTTCTCATCCACCAAAGACTCCAAGTGCTCCAAATCAATTTCCCAGGCCTTCTCTGGCTAGTGAAGTGAAGAGAAAGGGAAGTAAAAGCTGAGGAACTGGACTTGCCACACGAGGTCAGGTGTGCCAGTGCACCCAGGGTTACTCACATCCCCTTCACCCACTTCCCTGGCAGGGCAAGGGTACTTCTGAGAGGAGAAATGTCAGGGCTGCCCCTTCCAGGCCTGCCACTACTTACCAAGAGGTTATAGAGTTTGACCTCTATCCCCATAGACAATGCCAGAGTCTTGTAGAGGGAGAAGCCAGGCCGTGGCACCAGGATGTTCTGGCCTGGGTTGGCCAGCACTGCCAAGGCAAGCTCTATGGCCTGGCTGCAGCCACTCGTTAAGATGACATCCTGCAAAGAGCACAGAAAGGTCAGTGGGAAGCACAACCACTCTGAAGTACTCCAGACACACAGGAGTGACATAATATCCAGGCTCAGCTCTGCCAGGCAGAGCTTCTCAGCCAAAAAAAGACAGTGCCAGGGCCTGACTGAAAGCAGGGAAACTTCAGCTGCTGGAAAGCAAAACCTCCTCCTGGGGAGGGTGGAGGTGAAGAGCTCAGGGAAGGGATGAGAGCAGCAGGAGGCCACCTTGGGACAAGGTGATTTGACCAGCCTTTAGTCCTGTAACTGGGCAGGGAGGGAGAGCTGGGGTAGAGCCTCCATGCCCCATGGTCTGCAGGCAGCAGCACCGTGCCTGCACTGCAGTGGGAGTGCCTTGGCTGGGCTCCAGTACCTGGGCCTTCAGTGGTGCCTCTGGGCAGTTGTAGTATGCAGCCACAGCTTCCCGGCAGGACTGGTAGCCTGAGGAAAGACGAGTCAGACATGGAAAGGAGGTTTTTACAGATTCTTTCCTTCTTGTTACCAGTACTGTTTCTTTCTTCTTACCAGTACAAGGCTCACAGCTGCTGCCCAGCTGGGGAAAGCCCATTTGGTGGGGTCCCAGGATGGCAGAGACTGTCCTACCTCAGGCCAAGCACTATGCAGCCCCAAGGCTGGGCCAGGATGGCCAAGAGCAGGGACAAATCTTGGGCAGGGAGGCAAACTCTGGCCCCAGTATGTCCCAGGGACAGAACTGACAGGAGCGGAGTGGAAGGTAGCCAGGGAGTTTTCTGAGCCAGAAGGAAGCCAAGACATGACTTTCACTGTTTAGTGATGCCACTGGGGCAGCCCTCCCTGTCACCACATGGAGGGCCCCGTGATACAGGCATGATCTATGCTCTGTGCATGCTTTTGGCACTAACTGCAAACAAGGCTCATGGTGTCAGTGAAATCAGGGAGCCCAAGGGAACTCCTGGTTAAGGCAGATCAGAAAGGAGCTTGGCTATAACCCATGGCAGGGACATACAGTACCCAAGCTCTTCTAGGTTCTTGATATCCTGTCTGCCCCAATGGCTGGGGCAGCAAACAGCTTCTGCAGGATCTCCGGGCCTACAACAGCCCACACAGGAAAGAGCACACAGGTGTATCTGGGGGATACACATACTTCTGTGTTCATGTGACTGTTGGTGAGGACAGCTGTAGGGTGCTAATGGAAAGATGTCTGTGGGCTCCATATACCTGCTGTGGGGTAGGACCTGGCACATGACTTCATCCAACTCTCACAGGATGAGCTTTGTCAACTTACCAACAGATGGAGCATAACCATTGTACTGTCCTGAGTCCAAAACCTCCTTCACAGCCCGTGTGACTTCATCATTTGTGGGAAGGTTTCCAAAGACCGTCGGGTCTCCTTTTCAAAGATCAAAAAAACAGTAAAGTTCTTGCTGATCTGTGACAGGCACAGAGCTGTGTGGTTGTCTGACCTATCCCTTGGTGTTCGCGCAAACTGTGTGTTTCAGAGCCCTGCAATCTGTCAGCCACACAGTTGATCCAAATACCTAGAGGCCTCAGCCACAGGACTATACTCACCTAAGGACAAGGAGATCATGGCTTTCTTTGGGTTGGGTTCCACCTTCATGCTGTCTACAATGGCTCGGATGGGATTGAAAGTCTTCTTTGACATTTCAGAAGCCCTGACAGCCCATCTTGGCTTCCGACCCTTCACCTTCCCTGGTGATATGGTGTTCCCAGTGTTCTTGAGATGAACATCTAGCATAGGGGCGTGATCTCCATGGCCATTCACCTGGATCAGGTACGAGTCCATCCTGAGAGCTGCCAGTGCAAAGTGAATTTCCTGGACTTAGTTAATACATGTCAAACAAGGAATCTTCTTTGGGGATGCATTTGGGGACGCAGCCCATAAGTACAACTTCCAAAAGGTGTAGACACTACTTACAGCCTATGGACAAAGCAGCAGCAGCAAGTAGGGCCGTACATGGTGCCAGGATGTAGTGAAACCCCACACATAAGTGAGAGAGCAATACAGTGGGAAAGATTAAGGCACTTCTGTGTGTTAGCTGCACCCCTGCCTAGCACAGACCTCCTGCACTGAGGAGAAAAAAAGCCCTGCTAAAGCCAGAAGCCAAGAATTAGCAGCATGTTGTAGTCACTGCTTGACTGCAGATTCAATATTCCACTGACAGGAGGACCAGGTCACCCACTTTCTCCCCCCAGCTATCAACTTGTACACCTCAACCTGCAAACACAAGGGCTGGCCCACTATGTGTGTTCATATGCAGTATGTTCCTCCAGTCTACAGACAGAAATGCAGCACCATAAATCAAATATCAGATGCCAAGAAGGTAGTTCTTCTTCAATGTTATCAGGATGCACTGGGCAGTGGCAGGATAGAGGTTAGACACTTCTGTCAGCAGAGAACAGCCCAGCCCAGACAGCCTAGAGCAAAAGGCAATGCTTAGGAAATGGAGCAAGACTGGTATGGCCAAGAGGGAAATCCAGGAGGCAGCACTGCCCCAAACAAAGGGCCTGTAGTTCAACCTGAAACTGAGCAAAAAGCAAGGCACAGCAGAGGAACAGCTGCCTCCAAGATCCAAAAATGGACACAAAAGTGACTTACACATTCCAGCATGTTATACCTAGAACACGAGCTAGACCAGGCAGAAAAAGCCTAACTTACAAACTAATGATGACTCAGGGACTTCCACCTGCAGCTTAGGGATAGGGCACAGAAGAGGCAGACCTCCTGAGCCACAAAGTCTGTTCTTGCTAATACTGGCACACTACCTTGTAATCCTGCCGCAAACTGCCTATGCTTTCTATTCTGTCCTATTTCTCTGCTCCACTGAAAAGCAATTCAGTAAAAAGCGGCCCTTTCCTGATGGTAGTTGCATAGCCCCACACTTGCAGATACAGCACAGCTTCCCCTTCCTTGATGCAGAGACTGAGCCACAAGGGCTGTAGTGTTACCTGGTTCAGACAGGATTTGCTATCTGAACAAATTTCTCACTGTTTCAGTGATGTTTGCACTTAGAGATGCCCCATGCTGCTGCAGTTACTCTACCAGCATTATAAGGCCATTTATAGCAACCCAGGCTGATCTAACAGGGTCACAAAGCAACACTTCAGCTTTTCTGCTGAAACCTTCTGCGTTTCCTTTCCACCAGAAGAAAGTTAGCTGAAGAAATATACAGCAGGGCTGCACAAAAAAATGAGCCTAGAAATGAGCCCCATATCTCAATTCAACAGCTGGGCTGTGTACCAAATACACAGGCTATCCTAGCAGTGCCCTTACACCACCCTGCAACATGGTTCTTCTGAAAAGGGGAGCTGTAGACACAGGCACAATAGATACTTTCAGTGAAGGCGGCCAGGGAAGAACTCCCCACTACCCACCTGAAAGGAGCAAGGCACCAGAACACAGCACCTTACCTTCTACAGCACAGACAGGGAGACACCAACAAGCCTGGGGGTCCAGTCCCTAGTTTTCATCCAGGACAAATCCCCTTGAGAGGAAAGTCCTGTGAATTTTTGCCCATGAAATAATCCCCAAAACTGGGCGTTGAGACTGAATCATTTAGCCATTGGCCCACAGAGAGGGCTGCTCTCCCCACCCAGAAATGACCTCTCCTCCCCTTTGCAACTGTAGTCACTTCAAACACCTGGAACATGGCTCTGCATTAACTCTTTCTGGGGGCAGCCTAAGGACACAGCTTGGCTTCCTGGCATGCCTGGACTGCCATGCTTTGCCACCACTTTCCTCAGTCTGCAAACACTGCTGGGGGCAAATCTGCAGAGTCCAGGTATTCCAGCACTAGCACCTTGTAATTCACTGAGAGTGGATTGATGGACCGTAAAGCTTGAGGATGCCATCAGTCTGTCCTGACCTAAGAGTTTCTGGCATCCCAGTGCACCAGCTGACAAACACCAGTTTGTGACTTCATTACAATTGGGAGGCATCTTCCTCAATAAACTAAAGGGAGGAAAGCACTTCCCCAGCCAGTGCTTTGGAGGCACTAGGACCTGAAGGATTAAAGCAAGCAAAGTAAGCTCAAGTTATCATTGGTTTGGAGGGCTTTTTCCTTTTCCCTTTTCCCTTTTTTTTTTTTTTTTTTTGGGAGGGGGAGGGGGTTGGTCTTTTTTTTGTTGCTGCAAGACCCAAGTAAACTCATAATTCTGGCAGCCAGCAGAAATTATGCAATTCTTCCCTCTTTGATGGTATTGCAGACCACAGATGATACCATTCCCAGAAGGCTGTTTTTTGCTAAGTAATATGAACCTATGGCTTCCTGCCTCTTAATTCCTGCATGGCTAGGATAAATGAGAGACATCTGCACTCTTCCTGCCTTCCAAGGGCTGCTCCAAGCCTTCCCTTATTGCCATGGCAGCAAAGCAAATGGCCAGAGACTGAAGAGTTCCTCAGGGACAAGAGGGACTTGCCCAGCTTCGAGCACACAGACTGCTGATGCCTTCACTGCAGAGGCCAGTGGTCACTGTGAATTTTACCTGTTTACCCCTACACCCAAGCTGGAGGACAAAGGACCTTGCATTCAACCCATGCTTACTACACAACCATCAGTTAGGCTGCACCTCCCTAGGTGACATGAGTGGCCCCTTCCCTCAGTGCTGTGGCTGGGCTGACACTGCTGGGGAGTCATGACCTGCTGTTAACCCCAGTATTGCAATGGGCACTTCTGAGGCCACAATGGGAGCCAAAGATTCAGGGCTGGAGGCAGGTTGGAAGATGGTGGAGTGCAGACAGCAGGTCTAGCCAGGATCCTTAGCCCCAGACTGGAGGGCAGACTTCTCATTGCAACTAGCCCCAAGGCCTTTGGACAAGGAATAGCACCTTTCAAAACTCTTTCACAGAGCAACATCTTGTATTGAAGCTGTTTGGACAGTCTTCTGCTGAGGGCTGCACAATTTCTCCCTTCTTTTGACTGAAACCCAACATGAGTGCCCTTTGGAAGTTTATGCAGGCCCTCTCCAAGCACCTATGGGTTATTTTCTCACTTCCTTCAGCTGGCCCCATCTCTTGTCATGCTGCAGCCCTGGCAGGGTTAAACACAGCATTGGGAGGCCTCAAGGACGATGCTGTATGTTCTGCCTAGCAACAATCCCCAAACTGACGCAACTGGAGCCCTACCCGTCATATTGCACACAGCAGTGGGGTTCAGGGAAGGCCACAGTGGAAGTCTGTTGCCAAGGTGGGGAAAAATGTGGCTCTGGAGACATAGGAGGCTCAGTTACATAAGGCTGAGAACCTGGTGAGAAGCAAGGTGAGGACAGAAGAGTACAATAGCATCAGTGGGTTTCTCCTGCTATTACAATGCCCTTCTCCTCTCGCTGAATGACTCCAGTCCTCCTCCAGACACTTTCACGTGGGGTATGCAGCCACATGGGTATCCTCCCACACTTGTTGTGCAGTGTTTCACAGGACAAAAGCATGAAGACACAACTCAGCAGTTAGTGTTCTAGAAATATGGCCAAGCCATCCATCTATGGTGCGGTGAAAGAGGCAGCCATACCCTGCAGGATACATCTCTGCCAGCAAGGCTGCTGTCTCTCTGGACTGTCAGGCCCTATGCTCCCCACTAACACCCCACCCCACTGACTTGCCTCCGCCCTCTGTAGTTTGCTTCTCTGTCCCAGCAGGTGAAACCCACAGGTATCTTGTGCATACCTCTTCAGCTCCCTCTTCCTTGTGTAGCTTGAGCAAGTGATTTTTATCCCTTCCTACTGGAAGGAGAAACTAGTGATAATTTCAGCATTTTTTATGGTACTGCCTTTCTCTGGTACCAAGGCTCCCAGAGTCCCATTTCTGTGAGCAGAGGTGAAACCAGTAAGACCAAGCAATTCGGCTTCCAGACTGAGCTACAGACACAAAGCGGGACTGACAAATAGCTGCTTGAGGAGACCACAGGCTCAAGCATTGCTGCACTGACAAACCTGTCTCTGTCAGACTGCAGGTAGGTAAAATCCACAAGGATAGTTTTGCCAATTCAGGGTGCACTGGGAGGTGCAGGGACAGAGACCCAACTAGTACTCTGCATAAAAATCCACCAGGGTCGGTAACAAATCACGTCACTTGTTACCTCCTTATATTTTGCTTTTATTTCCAGCAATTTATGTCTACTCCTTTCAGCAGACTGCACTCCCCAGCCATTGACCACTGTGGTGCTGGGAGGGGACAGAGTCCAGCAGGTACAGGAGCCTTTGCTCGCTCAGCCTGGGCACTGAGTCCATAGCCAGCACATTCAGAGACACAGAGTGCACTCAGGTTTGTGGGGAGTTGGAAGCACCAGGGAGCTACAGGCCCAACAGCCATGATGAAAGACTTGCAATTCCTGTTACAGATGCTGGGAGGAATGTTCCACAAAGTGTGAGTGTTACTGGTTCCTGAGTACAGGCACAGTGAAAGAAAACATCTTGTCCAGACTTGTGTCTGTTTACATCCAGGTAAATATTATCCAGGTAAGTGCATATCCTGTGTTTGACTTACAACTTCAGAGACTTGAGCTGTTGATATGTCATAGCAGCTGTCCTCCAATGGCCTTGCAGCCACTGGGACAGTGACCAGCTAATGGAATGGGGGTGGTGTGGAAAGGGGCACAGTGGCTTTGTGGGGTGAGATGACACTCAGAGCTTGTACTGGGTGGCATGGGCAGCCCAGCACTTTGTTCTCACAAGAACACAGTCAGGCCAGCGTTCTCATGACTGAATTACAGCCCCAGTGATGGAAACCTACCTTCTTCTGTCTAATCCACTCCTGCAATAACTGTACATCTCCGTATAAAATGGTGGAGTTGGAGTGTGTGTGAGAAACATTGAGGGTGCCTAAAATAAATCCCTTTTGCTTCAAGCTAAGCTCTCTGTTTTCTGACCATGCCAACAGCAAACAGAGTGAGCAAAATATTTCCCTGCTCTTGACAAGAGTTTTTTACAAGTTTGCAAGTTGTCTAGACATCTTTCTATTAACAAGCTTGCAAACTGTTAACAGATGCTTATTATTTCAAATGAGATGTCTGTGATCAATCTTTTTCTCACAGGTTGTATTTCTAGATATTTCTTTTGCTTTCTTCTGAATTCCCTCCAGCTGATCCACTCGCCTCTGGAAACACAGTGCGCAAGACTGAGGCCAAGCCAATGCTGAAGTGGGGGCAGAAGAATTTCTTCACACGTCCTACATGTGACATTCCTGTTCATACACCCTAGAAATGTTAGTTTTTTCGCAACAGGATGACATTGTGGACTTGAGTTCAGTTTGTCATTCACAGTAACCTCCAGTTCTTTTCTACAGTACTGCTCTATCGTCATCCTTCTGCACTCATTGTCCCTGTGATTATTTATTTATGTGGGACAGTCAATAAATCTGGTTGTGGTGTTCAGCAGTGATTGTGCTGCAGCTCCCAGCTGCCTCAAACTGGAGACATACAAGGCAGTTCATGACTTGCTCCTACCACTTTACCCTCCAAGTTCCCAGGAAGGGCACTGAACCAGGTCAGAGTTCTTGGTCCATGGCAAGCCAAACCAGATCCTTCCCTCCCTTAGCACAGCAATGATATCAGAAGTAGCCAGAAACAAAGAAGCCAAAATAATTATAATAATAAAAAATAATTACAAAGAGAAGCCAAAACAGTGGTGAAGATTAATACTGGTATCCTCAACTTCCTATTGCTCTGCTCTGCTGACTGGTATTTGTTGCAGTGAGAACAGAAACCCAGAAGATGATGCTGACCAAGTTCAGCTACAGTACTTTGAGCAGGAGTGAAATGACACAAAGCATGTCTTTAAGATTTCTCATTATAGCAACAGAAATGAAATAAGACTGACTCACTTCTACAGTATCTTGAAGCTCGTACCTCACTTTTTAGCAGCAAACACTCTAGTAAAACACTGAACACATCTCCAACAGAGCAATACTTCCTGTCTCTGTCTTTGAACACGGAAATCACGCACAAATCCAAAGAAAGCTTTATCTCAGTTTGTTGGATGACCAGCAGCAACACTCTGCATAAGGAACACTTATTTAATCCCTTCTTGTGACTCATGATTATTCAACTTAGTTCTTCATGCCCCTTTCAGTTAAAAGCTCTACTAAGAAAATGGCACTGTGCCTGACCCTAAAAGTTCACAAAGGGTTGCTAAAACTTCTAAACCCATCCAGCAAGGAGGCCTGTTTTCTGGCACGTCAACATGAGTGATGCAACACATGCTGATGAAAAGGTGTGTGCAACAGCCTCACTGCTGAGCAGCTGCACTATCTCCAGACTCCTCGTCCTAAGCTCTCTATGATTCTCCATTTTCTAACTTCGCACACAATTTCTATCCCTTCTATCTAAACTGGGCATTGAAACAATGGTTCTTTTGTTTTCCTTCTCTCTTACCTCAACCTAAGTAAATTTTAAGATGCATTTTCAGTCCTTTGTGGAATCTGGTGAAGTGTTGAGGAGAGTGTTTTCCCACAGTGCTGAGGTGCAGTTTTTAGGCTTTTCCCCATATTAGTCTACAGGGTTATTGCTGTTGCTCCTGTAGAGACAGAAGGGTACAGTCTGTTGCCACCAGTCTTGCAGATGGAGGAAATGTATTTCTGCATCTTACGGACAAATTTGGAAATGTGTGCCTCTCAGGGCACATATTCAGGTACTGTGTCTGAGACCTTACAGTGTAACTGTTTTCCCAAAAATGTGTTTTCCTAAATGTAATGAAAATATTTCTTTGCAAATTTTTTTTGCTGCAAAAGCAAAGAGCTTTTACAGACAGTGTTTGGTTAGACTCTTGAATAAAGGCATTTGCTCTGAATGTGGAGTTTTCTGTATTTCCAAATTGTCATGCTGTTTACTTTTCTCCCTTTCCTGAATCAGCTCTGCCCTTACCAGCCCTGATAAATCTGACACTTGTACATGGGTGACATCCTGGACACTTGCCTTCACTCCTGCCACCACCAATAACCACAGGAATAATTCATCACCTCCTCTGCTGGCAGGTGATGGCTGCTGTGCTAAGGGGTCTAGGATGGGAGGACAGACTGGCAGCAGGACATTATTGTCAGTAAAAAGGTCCCATCATACAGTCTGAAGTGGCCTCTGCCAAAAAGACACAAAAGAGGTCTATTTGGTTCTGTATGGCTAAATATAAGGTGACATATCTAAAGAAAATTACCTGAACATGGTCTGTCAAGGGCTGAACAGAACCTCACAGCTGCACTGCAGGACAGATCCCACGGTGTTAGTGACTGTATCTGGAGACACAGGCTCTGTGGTGGGGCAGCTGGAGAAGCAACAAAATGCTGTGCATTGCCAGGACAAGACAGATAGTTGTTCTGCTGATGTAAACTGCCAGTGCACTTGTGTCTTGAGTGCTGCATAGAGGTGCAATCACTGCATCACAGGATGGGTTTAGGGGAGTTAGGGCAGGCCCAGAGAGGCTGGGAGTGGGAGAGCATAAGGGAACAGAGAGGCACGGATGAAGTTTACAGAGGCACAAAGTGGCAGAAAACCTGAATTAAGAACACTCGCCAAAACTCACAGCACAGGAAAAGGTAGAACTTGTACAATTGTGAAAATTTAGTTAGTCAAATTTAGTCAGTTTCCAATGGGTTCTAACAAGCATTTTCTGTTGCAGGTGAGAAACCTCCAGACGTTATCGCCACAAGGGGCTGCGGGGGCCGTGTCCGTGGAAGCGCAGGGGAGCGGGCACACACGCCAACAGCTGGTGAACCGTGCGCAGGTGCCGGCAGGCCGCGCACCTGCGCCGGGGAGCGGAGCACCTGCAGACGGGGCAGGGCCTAGCCCGCTCGGAGCTTCCCCACGTTCGAGAGGCGCCGGCGGGGCGGAGGCGCGCGGACGAGACGGAGCTCCCCGCGCCGGCGGTACCCCGGGGCGGCCCGGCCCGGCCCGGCCCCAGCGCCGGCGGAACGGGGCCGCGCCGGGCCATGGCGGAGCGGGGCTGCCCCCGTGCCTTGCGGGGGGAACGCGCCGGGGCGGGCAGGCGGTGAGGACGGCGGGCGGCGAGGGCGGCGGGCGGCGAGGGAAGCGGGCGGGCGGCCGCGAGGGGTCCGGGTCGCCCTCGGGCTGAGCGCACCGGACTGGCGGCGGCGAGGGGCCTGGACGGGTCACTGCCATCCCTGCCATCATCTCTCTTTAGCGCCGTAGCCGCGCCAGAGGCAGAGGGGCCGCGGGGAAGCCGCACCGTGCCGGGGTCGCTGGAGCGCCGCCGCTGCCTGTACCTGCACACGGGCCGGGGTGAGCGCGGCCGGCGGGAGCCGCTCCTGGGTCCTGTGGAGCGCAGCGCCTGGCCCGGCTCCCTCCCGGGCGCTCCTCTGCGGCCGCAGACTCACCTCGGCCTCCCCTCCAGCCTGCTGCCAGATGGTGGAGGTCCTGCTCGCCGTCCTGATCCTGGTCTGCAGCTCCGTGTCCTGTGGCTCGGCGGGAGGATACACCGGCCTGCCCGCGCTGGGGGGCATCTACTACTACCAGTACGGCGGGGCCTACAGCGGCTTCAGCGCAGCGGAGGGGGAGCGAGCCCAGCAGCTCGACCAGCGCTTCTACCTGCTGAAGCTGCCCATTGCAAGGGCAGCGATGGCCGTGGGAGGGTGTCTCCTGGTCTTCCCTTGTGTTCTAATTTTGGTTAGTGTTCTGCAGGTCCCGTGGCACTTCCCAGCATGGCTGCTAATTGAATGCACCTTGTACATAGCGAGTGCAGTTGGCACAGTGCCTGCTCTGTACTATTTCCTCCATTCTCTGCTGAGCGTTTATAATTCATCAGTGTGCAAAGAGAGAGAGCAGCTTTATCAAAGCAAAGGCTACCAGGGCTTCTGGTGCAGCCTGCATGGGGCAGAGATTGCTGCCGGCCTATTGGGCTGCATGGCTGCCATGGCATACCTGCTCAGCGCAGGCCTAGCTGTCAGAGATTACAGGACAGTGCGTGAGCAGAAACAGAAGCCACTGCAATTATAAGAACTTTCAAATGATTCCTCCACTCCAGTAATGGTCTTGATTTTAGCCAGGCTCCTTACTGAGATGAAGCAGTATGCTTTCCTTTCTTCTGGACACTACAGCCTTAATGCTACAGAACACTCACCAAGCTGGCATAGCTCTAAATATGGTAGAGTCAGGTTATTCCTAATTTGAATTTGCATTATTGAGTTATTAGTGGCTCAAAGCTGATGCAATGGATTGTCTCTGCTTCACAGGCGGCCCTTCCATCCCACTCTCAGGTGTGCCCTTCTCCAGTGAGGCCTTGCTACAAGTACTGCCACTACATGCTTCTGTCAATGAACAGCTTTTTGTAGCTGAAAAACAGTCTTTACAAAAAGCACGTGACTCCGCTGAGAAAAGAGCTCTTAAAAACAAGTGTCCGGGGCCCATGGTTGTGACAATTAAGTGTTGCTTCCTTCTAGGTCTCTTGGAATTAACAGACCAGTGTGACACATGACATTTATAAGGCCGTGGGCCGTAAAAAAATCCTGGAAAAACCTCTCAAACTCAGTCAAACTTGGGATACAATGCCATTTCAAACTCCTGGAGAGGGTGCATTTATGTATGAAATGGTCTTTTTATATAACTTGTATACAAGAGTTTTGCTTTAAAAGATGCCCTGAATTGGGATAATCAGACAAAAACTTTATGAGATCAAATGGGTGATTGAATATAGAAATTGGAGAAATGAGATGCTGCTCTTAATTTTGATATTTTTTTAAAAAAACTTTTATAGGAAATTTAACTGGGAAAAGTAGCACTAGAATCACCAAGTCATGTCTCAAAATGAAAGGCCACTTCAGAGCAGTGTCCACTGTGTGCATTGTTCATATGAGGATGGAACCACTGCAGTCTCACAGATGAGTTCTGCCCACATTAAAAAAACCTAAATATACCAGAAACATGCTTTGCCTTGGACATAGCTCTTCTTTCACTGGCACCAGTGACTAAATCCTCACAATTACCAAAACCATGGAACACTATTAAAACTAGAGACACTAAAGTAAAACAGATGCCAAGTAGGAACACACTAGGTGCTTTGAGGTTTGTTTGATTTAATTTGTTTTTAGTTTGGGGTTTTTTGCCTTTTAACATCAAGGCAAAAGGCACAGGGGTTTACATGGACAGTCCATTGTTGTCCTGTTTCTGTTAACATTTCTGTATTTCCTCTTGTTGCAGCCACTTCTAGAGCTGTACAGTGCTATTGAGAGCAAGTTCACAGGGCAGCATTCCTCTAGCAGGAAACAGAAAGCTGCCTTAATAATTGGTAAGCCTAATTCTACCCTCACAGTGTTCTGAAAGAAGTTTTTGTGTGGAAAGCTAATGAGTGAAATAGCACATAGAGCTCAGAGAATAACCTGCAGTACAGCTGCTGCTAGACACAGCTACCTTTGACTGGGATATTGCAGAGATTTTTTTCCAGCACATTTACAGAATCAGAATAGGCTGTTAGATGAAAGTAAAAATCTTTATTGCTAAGTCAGCTGAAAATTCGATGCAAAAATACTCCTTCCTTCCTGAACCTCTCTATACATCTGAATAAAGAATCAGTGGACTAGTGTTTTCCAACAATCTTAGGTTATTTGCCTTTCCAAAGCAATACATAGGCCACAGTGCTGAGGGCACATTCATTAGACAACCTTCTCCCATACACAATAAAAACAGGGATCGTTATAGGTGCATGCCAGAGTGGGATACAGAAAATACTCTCCTTTTTAAAAACAAAAAAAGCATGAAAAAGGATTATTTAGTAAACAGTTGGTACACTTCAATATTTAACATGCGCCAGATCATATGAATCATTTAAAAAAGGTAACATTTTAAAATGTGAAAAAAGAGGAAAAATACAGTTGAGTCTTTAGAGAGCAATAGAACAGCAGACAATGATAGCACAAGACCAAAGAGGTGATGATCTGCCTGAAGAAAGGCCTTTGGCAAGTGACACAAAAGCCACCAGCATCTATCTGGAAGGAGTGCAGAAACCCCACAGGTCCAAAGCCTTAGGTGTGGCTGAAGGTCCTGTGTACTACAGGAAAGATTTCAGGCTTCACAGCAGCTCGTCCCCGAGAGAGGGAAATACCTCCTCCTTCTTGGAACAGGATGTTATCCTCCCGTCTAACTGAAGATTCCAGTCTGGTATGAACAGTCTGTGATGCTGCCTCCACTGAGGCCTGTTCCTTGTTCTGGGGGCAACTAGGAGTCTATCTCTTACCTTTAACACCTGGGCCCCTGCTACCCACCACTCAATATAGCCTTTATGGGTTCATTTCACAGAAGCCTTTCTGGACAGGACAGGACAGAGCAGAGCCTTCAGAGTACCTATCCCAGCAAGCAGCTGTGTGCAGTGTGGGAGGGCTTGCATTGCTCAGCAGGGACAAAATAGCCTGAGGACCTCAAGGTGAGAACCCCTCTCTAACAGCACTCTGCAAATGAGTGGGACATTCTCAGTGATGTGGTTATGTGATGATCACATAGTATCTCTGCAAACTCCAGAAACAAAAATCAGGGAAGGGACTGGAGAACAGGAAGACAACTGGGAAGACACTTTCTATACCCTGCCATGAGTCCTTCAGTAGGACTCGCCCCTTCATACCTGTTCCACCACAGCAGTGCTCCTTGGGAGCTTGAAATCTAAAGGTAGTGTTAATAAATAAAGTAGGGGAGACACACAGGGAGGAAGGAAAACAAAAGGCAGTGGAAGGAAGCACTCTATTCTGTGAGTTGTCCTCACCAGACAGATGAAGATAACCCAGCCACACCACTGTCTGACCAATGTCAAAAACCCATTTCTTTGGACGACAGTGACCTTGAAGCATGTCTCAGCAGTTGGAACCTTGTGTTAGAAAATCCAAGACATCTGCATGAAAAAATTATGCCAGTGTCTTTGCTGACACCCAAAACTGGCCTAGGAAAAAGCAGCACTTTTTGTGATGAACAGGCACTATTTTTAATGCATGAAAAAGATTTTGGATGACTGGAGAAAAAGCACCACAATGCTGTGGCTGAAATGGAAAAGGAAAAGCTTAATCCTTGGAAGAAACACATGGAAAATATGCAAAAGCTGCTTGAGGATACCAGTGCTTGTCTTAGTCAAATAGAGAAAGACTATTTGGAACAAGTAAAGTCAACTCAGCCTGTGCTGCCCGGAGCCCGTATTACCAGCTTCACAGAAATCTGTGGATTCTGCCTGGAATGTAAGAAAGATAACAAGCCATGTCTTCCATGACAGTTCACATCCATAGAAAATAGGAGCTGGCTGTATTTAAACTCCCTTTCTGCTTCAAAACCAGAAACAGCACTGGAGAGAAAGTTCAAGTAGGAATTCCTTCTGTTCCATTCTGCCGCTACCCCTAAGAGGTGCAGTTCAGAAATCCGCACGCTCTATTGCAGAGCTGTGTTTTCCTTATTCCTTCAACACTTAGCTAGGTAGAGCCATTCATTACTAACTCCTTGTGGCAATTCTGCACGCAATACTACTGATTCAGACTGGCAAGGACGCACTGGACTTTCCATATCAGTGCAAGAAATAGAGAACTGATTTGCATTCATACGTGCTACTCAGAGTGCAGGGCTTGTCAGAGTCTTACTCAGAAATAAGGGTTTCTGCATCAGTCCCATACTGAATGGAGGCTGTTCAACAGCCCTTTCAGGTATCAGAAACTGTGAGGCTAGGCACGGATATTTGGTAAAATTATCACCAGTGACAGAACCAGAAGTTGCAGTTGAATACACTGGGATGAACTTCTCCTGCATACTTATATGATAATAACATGAAAGAGTTCTGGGGTTTAGCATTTGAATCTTTTCTGCTGTTTTTCCTCTGCCTAAAGGATCCAAATGCTGTTGTTTCTGTGATTTTAAGAATTAGCTTCAACCTCCAGTTCCAAATGAAATAGGCATTTAAACAACAAAAAATTGTGAGAGTTTAAACTTTGCAAAAAGTTGGGTTGTTTCATGATTACACTGCAACTAGCACAAAGTATATCCTAAAATGTTGCTCCTCATGCATGATAGAAATACCTTTTTTCCTGGTGAGAAGAAATTCAAGGTGCTCTGAAATCTCAGTAAAACTCCATTAGATTTTGTGAAAAGATCTATATTGACAGAATTCCACAAACAGTCTGCACAGTATTTCCTTCTGAGCAAGGCCCAAATTTGATATAAAAATAGACAACTCAAGCCCCTCAGATCTCTTCAGAAGAAACGTTTTAAGTTTTCTTCATAAATATATAATTAATGAAGAAAAGGCACTAGCCCACATCACAGTCAGGATTATTGCACCACTGACATGACAGGGACAGCTGCTATCCAGCTCTGTCAGAAAGGAAGACAGATCTGCATGCTACAGAGGCAATGATCTCCACAACCCTTATACAAGATGACAACATGGGCAGCCATCTTACACCCTGCACCAAAAATCCTAATGGAAACACAAGGCATCTGAGTGCAGACTAGCCAGCTCATCGTTAGTAGGACTGTTTAAACATCTTTTTCAGTGCAGATAAAAATGTTAGTAAGATGAAAAGTTTTAATTTTTGCTTTTGTGCTGAAGGCTAAGCAGGAACAAGTACACTTTCACCTTGTTTGTGGCCAAACTAGGCACATACCATGAAATGCTGGTTGCTGTGTATTTGGACTATGACTCCTGCTTCCAGAGGCAAGGAAAGACACTGTAGCTGACAATGCAGAGGCTTATGCTGATGGAAAAGAGCACTGGATGCTTCTGCCAGTCTTAGAGCAGCACACCACTGTTTACAGCTTGGCTCTTCTGACTGACCACTGAGATAAGCACAAGCTCCTGGCTTTATCCCATGTCTTCTGTAGAGGAAGTCTCTATTGTGAAGCATCCATGATGGAGGTGGCCAGGATGCTGCTGAGGTGGGTCTATGCTCTGCAGCTAGAACCAATAGATCTACACATTGCCTTAATCAACCAGTCCCGAGCCGATCTTTCCTATGCTCCATATAAAATGCATTGGTTGGCACCTGCTTATCACTCAGCTATGTATTTTCTCATCCTGCACAGAATGATCCCACCATAGCCTTCACTCTCCCCTACACCAGTGCTCATTAGAACACTGGTACCCTGAGTCCTCCACTGTTCTAAGAACATCCATTGGAAAAAGTCCACAGCATACCTGCTGCGGAGTGCTTTCTCCCCTAACCATTAATAATAAAGTGCTGGGCTGAAAGGGAAAAGAACAGCTTAAGTGCAATAAATAAAAGTGCTTGCAATTAATGTAGGAAACCATTCTCAGGTCAGCTTCATTGCAACTGTCTATATTCTTTCAAGGAATAACAAAGTCAGGTGCTGGGGGGGAGGGTGGAACACTGCATCAGAAATATTCACAGGACTCTAAACACCGAGCATTTCTCTCTCAGCAGCCTCCTCACCCCACACACACATACACCAGCCCCTTTCTGGCAGAGCTGGCAGAACCTCAGGGTTCAAGGACTTACCAGACCGTCCCTAACACAGAGCTCAGCTGCTGATCTGTGTGCTCATAGAACAACTGAGACGCTACAGCGGTTAAGTGGGCAACCCAGACGTTGGCCTTCCTGATTCTTCCTCAACTTCATTAAGGAAGCAGCAGGTGTCTGTACTCCTTGCAGATCCCAGCTCCCTCAGAGGGCATGACAGCCCTTATTAAACAGAACTTCCTAGGACAGATAATGTGGGAATGGTACTCGTAGGGTTACAAAGCTGTGTCAAACTCCTCTGGCAGGGATGCTGCATGTTCTTCTTTCAGCTCCTGATCTGCTCTGTCCTCCTGGTGCTGCTTCATTTGTTCCTTCACTTCCTCTTCCAGATCAGGTGGCACCACAAATTGATCTTCTGGCTCCATCTGGGATGGAGCAGCAAAATAGCCCGTCTTCTTCTTGGGTGCCTCTGTCGCTACTTCGATGAGGTTGAGGCTCTCCTCCAAGGGCACTATGGAGCCATTGGAAAGCTTCTTTCCATAAAGACAACATGTGGAAAGAGATTTTTGGAGTTCGCACTTCTCCTTAACTCCTCTCTGCACAGTGCTGCTGTTTACACTGTTCTGCCTCCGAATGATGAGTACAAGCCCAGAGTCATCCTCTGGCCCTGGAGCAGAAGAGCTGTACTCTGCAGCATGATGTTCTAATTCCAGACCCTTTCCTTTACAGCAATGGATGTCCACCTCTACCTCCACTTTACTGCCATTTGTCATCACACCCTCCACAGGCTGCTCATCATCACTATCTAGACCATTGTCAGACTGGTTGCTAGAGAAGGTGGCACTGGAAGGTTGGCGCTGAAAGATGCTTGAGGGGGGCACAGGATGTAGGCTGCAGCGTCGTTCGTGGCGTGGTAGCAAGCTGCCATCGATACCAACAGCACTGTGTTCATCTGATGCAGTAGAGCCCACCTCACTGCTAACCTCAGAAGCAGACAGTTCACTGCTGAACTCTGAAGCAATTCCACTGCTACATGAAGGTGTTGCTGGTTTGGTGGTGGTAGAACTAAATCCCACAGGGCCTGTCAGAGAGAGGCCGTGCATCTCACACGTGCAGTTGTCCTCACTGATGTTCAGACATACCACCATTGCACCAACATTGTCTTGGCAACCATAGCTTTGGGCTAAAGTGCAGAGTTTCTTTGCAGCAGCTAGTGGGTCGTGTAGGTGCCGCACAGCTGAGACAGCTTCGGCATAAGAAAGGTGTTCCCAGAGAGCTTTGTTCCCTAGAAGTAGCAACTCATCTTGTACAGTCAGTGGAACGGAATGGACATGTGGTTTGGGCAGGATCCAAGGATGCAGGTAGGTGCAGCCCAGCATCCGAGTACAGCAAGTCACACCATTGACTTTATTGTCCTGCAGACAAGAGAAATAAGGCAGTAGCATTGGATGTGCTATTAGACCACTTAGAAAGCAAACTTTCCCCTGCTCATATGCTGGTTTGGAGCCTTGAGAAATGCCAGTTACACAGCCACAGCATTGGAGAAAGGGATCTAGGTGCAGGTACTACAGTGCAAACATTCATTATACCTGATAACCAGGTACAATAACTGCCATCACCCATACTGGTAATAACACACTTTTATCCCACAAGACTTTTTGTTGCACTCTGAAGAACTGCAGCAGACAATTCTGAAAGGTGCAGCTAGACTATCTGCAGTACACTGATCAGAGAGGCTCGCTGATTAGTCTTATGTGAAACTTATTTTCTTAGTACAAGTGAGACAGTGACTTTTGACTTTCTCAGTGCAAGACAGGTTACCCACACATTAAACTATTTCTGTGTATTATCTGAACTATTTCCCTCCTTATTAATATATAACTGCATTCTGAAGTGTGCACACTACAACCCGAGGATAAAAAGAATGGGTAGGTATCAGTCTCTGTTGCTGTTTCTGTAATCAGGATCTATTACCCCCTTCTGCTAGATGGTCCCCTGGCCAGCCTGGCAGTGGTCTCCCATAAAGAGAAGTGCCCACAACCCTCAGTCCCTTTTCCAAGTCAGTGTTTTGAGTTTAATTTCAGTGTTCTTAATTTCTGTATCCTCTGGGTGTCAGCACTGCTGCTGCCGCCAAGTATTAAAACCCAGCAGATGAGACACACAGGGAAGTCTCTTTTACAGTAATTTCACTTTTCTTTTTCAGAATTCATTAATGAGCCAGCTTTAAAATTATTTAACGTACTACATTATTCCCATAGTTATTTTCAGTCAGTAGCCACAGTGCTACGCCTTGAAGAGCTGTAACACAGTGACACGTTATGCTTATGAAAAATACTTCTATCTAGCAACTTAATACTTTTAAAAAGACCCACTGAGCATACAACTACAGTGATTGGCACGCATTTCTCAAGATCTTTACAGATATATTTTTCCCACTCTTTGGAACTTCTCTGTTATTTCCAAGTGTTTAGAAGTCAACCTTTACAGATTTCTCTAGAAATCATTTTAATACTTTTGCATACTATAAGTCATCCTGTGCCCATAGTTCTTAGGCCAAAGTGTTTTAGGAACATGCAATTTTGGACAGCAAATCAGCAAATGAAGCAGAGCAGGAAGCACCAGATCAGAACCTTCATGTCACCCTCTCCCCTGTAGTGTTATGCAGACAGCCGAGCTCATGTATTTGTACCAAGCTTTTATGTGAGTGTGGAAGCTGAAATGAAAAGGGTCCAAACTAACCTCTGTTATAATGGCTTTTTGTTCCTTGACTCTCCTGGCTTCTTCTGAACATTGTTCAAGACTGAAGACCTTGGAGAGAGGCAGTGCTTTTCCACTTCGGCACAGAACAGCTTGGCACGTCCCCACATTGGCCACTGTCAGAGAAAAGTTGCTGGCCGGATCAGCCACCTCGTTACGAATGTAGCAAAGGACAGCAGAGGAACCCAGCTTCTGGCCAGCCATGCCCAGCTTCCTGTAGGAGGAGAAGGTGTAGGAGGCTCCAGACTCTACTGACAGGCATTCTGGAGGGCTGCCTCACCCCACCTAACATATTGATATACCTTATGCAAGTCCCACCAGGACCAGCCTGCTCACTGTCCTACCTGTGGGAGACCAAGAAGGTGTTGGACATGAACATGGTGTCAGACTGCTGTACCTCCTCCAGGAGCACATCGGCCATGGTGCACTGCAGCAAACGTGGCAGTTCTTCGTTCTTGTCACCATCAAACATGCCATACACAGCCTCCACCCCCTCTGCAAAGCTCCCCAGAGCCAGGGATGACACACACAGCCTGTCAGAAAAGCATACAAGCTAAGTTAATGTGTCGCAAAAAATTATCTTGTTCTCAAAACCACAGCCATCAGGCACCTTGCCGTGAGTGCCATTCTCACAGGGCAGCAAAGAAACTATCCCTACATTCACTAGCCTGGGAGATGTACAGCTGCATTTTATTACTGGAACTCCCAAACCCTCCCTGACCACATGCAGGAGAGGGCAACAGCCACAGCTGGCCAGAGAAAAAGCATCTTTGCTGGAGAGGGAAGGAGAGTCCAAGTCTACTGGGAAAAGTGTGAAAATTGAGGCAAAAGGTAATGTGGAGACATGAGTTACCAAGACTTAGTAAGAGATCCAGAGAGAAAAAAGGAAAGGATGAACTCTTGGGCAAAACAGGTCTGCTTGGGTGCTCAGCAGTGCACTCTGCCCAGCATCCTAAGAAGACAGTGTCAGTGTTCAGCAGACCATAATACTCACTTATTTCTTTGGCCTGCCATTTCAGCTACTCCATGACTCCAGAAGACAGAAGTGAGTGCCGAGTCTGCTGTGAGGGAGGGCTTAGCATCAATCTTCAGTGTGGTAATGTGACTAGAGAGAGAACAGAAGTTATGCTTTTCTAGAACCTGCTAAACAGGCCTTAGGACCTTGTCCAGTCTAGTTTTAGACAGCAGTCTGTGGGAAGAACTGCATCAAGGAAAGGAGTTTAAGGTCTAGGTCTTCTGGAGATATCTGGCTGCTTATGCCAGAGACACCTGAGAAAACCTCATACCACCCGAAAAATTCCTTGCTCTGATGTTTTGGACCCAGACTTTTCCCTTCCCAAAGACAGTAAGTCTCAGCTGCCTCAGGCAGGGAACATTATACCACCATGCAGTGATAAAGTGCTTTTACTTTACTATCCCATTTCCTCTCCTGGCAAGAGCTACCCTTCCCTGTGCAGGTCACTACTGGGTTGACATGTCAATGGCTCACCTGAAGATATCCAGTGTCTTGTGTTCTAACACCAGGTTTGTGTTTCCACTCAGATCCAGCTCTTGCAAGGCACCTGGCAGTGCCTCAGGGATTAGGATTTCAGTTAACTCATTGCAGCTCAAATCCACAAACTGCAGTAGCAACAAACAGCATGACAAAGAAAATACACTGTTGTGTCATGTCATCAGTTATTCCAGTGCTCCTTACAAACATCATACAACCCTGCTACTTATTGTATCTCACACACAGGTTATGGAAATGGATCTGACTTGTCAGAAAAAGAATGATTTATAAGCAACCTGCAATAGCCATGACTCCAATACTGAAAGACTAGGTCACACCAAAGATGCAAACCTGCCTAGCTATTTAACACTGCCCACTGTCTCAATTGCAAGAAACCAGAAATGTCAGAGACAGGGGTGAAGGTGAATGACATGATCTTTGATCAACTCAGAAAGGTGAGAGATCCAGCATGCATATTCTGTGGCCTCTTCTCAGGTTGATCAAGCAACCATAGAACCACAGAATAGTCTGCGCTGGAAGGGACCTTAGAGCTCATTTTTTTCAACACATCTGCCATGGGCAGGGACACCTTCCACTACAAGAGGTTGCTCCAAGACCTGTCCAACCTGGCCTTGAAACTTCCAGGGATGGGGCAGCCACAGCTTCTCTAGGCAACCTGTGCCAGGGCCTCCCCACCTTGACAGGGAGGAGTTTCTTCTTAATATCCACCCTCCAGGTGGGATCTCATCTGAGCAGGTCAGAGGGGCAGAATCCCCTCCTTACCTGCTGTCCATGCCACTGGGGATGAGCCCAGGATGTGGGGGGGTTTCTGGGTACCAGCACATATGGCCGGGGCATGTCCAGCCTCTCACCCAGCAGCATGCCCAAGCCCTTCTCAGCAGGGCTGCTCTCGACCATTCACTCCCCAGTCTGACACCAGGGACAGCATCCTGCACTTGGCCTTGCTGGGACCTCCTATAGCCCAAACTTTACCCAGATATCTTTATCTTCTCCATACAAATACCTGAATACGGGGCAAATGCAGGATTTCTGGAAAAATGCTGATTTCATTAGAGTGTGCAATAAGTGTATGAAGTAGCTTGCAGTTTGCAACCGTTGTAGGAATTGTTTTCAGTTTGTTTCCACTCAGATTCAGTTCTTCCAAGTGCTCCAGCTTACCAAGTTTGCTGAAAGAGAAAGAAAAAAATACTGTATCTTACAGACATGAACTTGTCACTTTCTGAAGTTGCAGATGAGGTATCCATAAACACTGCACTTCATGAGCTACTTTTCTGATTTACTGACAGGAGACCCAAAGTCCTAAGAGATGCTCTAGTAAGATGCAGGGTCCCCAAGCCTGGCTTGGATTTGTACAACAGACAGACCCTTCACCATCAGTGCTGAAGTTGCAAAGAAATATCACCCCATCCCCACACATATGCAACACAACAAGTTACATCCCTTGGTCCTCCTGGATGGCACCTCAACTACTGCCAACACTACCCTGTGCCAATTCCCCTTAACATGCTTCTCCTCCCTCTGTGTGTAGAAATTTCAGGTTTTTGTCTTCAAGCCACAGGGAGAGCATCTCACTCTGACTTTGACTCACATACAATCACAAGGAGGTGACAGCTTCCTCCCAGGGAGCATTGTCTTGCCCAACAGCCTTACTGATTTACCTTGCAGGGAAAGTCTGCAGGTTGTTGTTTGCCAGATGCAGGATCCGTAGGTTTGGGTGTCCCACCAAGACAGAGATGCATTGATCTGTGAGGTTGTTATTAGTCAAGTATAGCAGCTGCAGCATGCTCAAACTCTCCTCCCCGGGACATGCGGAGGGCAAGGACTCCAGGCTGTTTGCAGATGCATTCAGGTACCTGAGGCTAACCACAGCAAGTGCAAGAATCAGACCTCACATCATCCAAACCACTCCATTGACAAGGAAAAGGAGCTATACAAATGCCAGTGTAGATAGCAGTATCAGACAGGAGACCAGACAATATTGTAACATCCCTACTCACATTAAGATCTGTGAGTCTACTAATGACTTACTAGCTGTATGTACTGTGGATGCACACAGCATTTTTATAATAAACAATGAGTACTGAAAAGCCCTGGGTAACACTGGTGGAAGCAGACAACATAAAACTTTACTTAAAGAAGGGCTTCTTTAAAGAAGGGCTAAGTCCTGTGTGAATACAGTTAGGAGAGACTGTTCATTTGTAAAGGGTCTCTCTTGTTCTTGAATGACCTGAATCTGACTGGCTTCTTTTCTTTGCACTTGAACTTATGACTACTTTTAAAGACAAAGTTCTTCAGGCAGCTTCTGTTTTCCTGTAATTATACAGTAACACGGACTGATTCCTTCAAATCAGCTTGATGGCTTCCCTTATGGCACCTGAATAACCTCCTCATCAAGGGCACACCTCGTTATCTCTTATGCAAGTGGCACCTCGCAAGGACAGTCACACAGGTGCCACTTTCAGCCCTGTCATGGTTTGACGCTGGCCCAATGCCAGTGCCCCCATGAAAACCTATTCTTCCCTGGAGCCCTTACACTCCAAAGGATAATGCAGACAAAAGATGTTGGATACTGACACTCACTTCAGAGCTTTGACAAAGAGTGTCTCTGGGAGTTTAGTCAACAGATTGTGCTGAAGGTCCAGCACCTCCAGTGGAATGTGTTCTTGAAGAGGTGGAAGGCTCTGCAGATGATTGTGCCCCACCATCAACTTCCGAAGACTCAAGCTTCTGAGGATCCTAGAAAGACACAGGGTTTTCTATTTAACTTGGTTCATTCCTCTTGACATCCACAGAGTGAGAAAGGTAGTATTTAATCCACTTAATTTGCCTGTACAGCAGGGAAAAATTAAAATACACTGATCCATAAAATGTAAACAATTACAAAGCAGAACAACACATAGGGTAAGATGACTCAAGTCTCTCTGAATGCTTGGATGCGTATCTTCATTTCCCTCTAAACTGCTACTGTTTGGTATCTTGTGATTCGAGTTGGCGTGCATGTGCCCACCATTCTCTCAGGCAAACAAAGAAAGAAGTCACAAAGGAAGGCTTAAAATGCCTGTTGTCACTTGTAGGTAGAGAGAAGTGCTTCCACAGTGCCAACATAAATTCAAAGCTTTAGCTAGTGACTTAGCACTCCTGTATTATTTCTGAGGCAGTAAATTATTATTTGCATAATATACTTAAAATTTGGTCCCTTTAATCCATTGGATTGGCTAAAATTCTCTTCTAAGTTCTCATTATCACACCCTTGTTATGTCCTTTGCTTGCTTTTGCTGTATATAGTTTTTCTGTGACATTCACTGGGATGTCACTGCTGAGCACTTCCTATGTCTCTTGCTTAAACTTCTCCAACCCATGTTCTGCATTTCTCCCCTGTTAACCCCTTCTCCATTCAATTTTAGTACAACTTACCCCAGGCACTGTGTCATTCATCAAATCACTCCCCCACCAAACACCCTTATTAGGCTGAGAATGTTTATGCTTTGCTTCTTCCTAGGATAAATAACTACTAAATTGTATTAGTTCTTGGCTCTCATTCACTGCATTTCTGCAGAAACTGAAAGGGAAATAGGGAGAAAGGAGCTGGCTGATGGTGTACTGTGAAAGCTACATTTGAATCAGCTACAGCTGAATCGTCCCTTTGTGATAACTCCCTGTCAAAGTTAACAGATGAAATTTCTGTGGCGTGATGCAAAATGTATTAGGGTCTCACCTATGACCTGTGTTTACAGACAGTATGATAACACATATAAATCACAGCAGCATGTTCTATGTCAGGTGCAAATAGCTGCAACAGCAGCCAAAAGCACAGGGATGGAATTACCTAGCCCCTACTGTTCAAAAGGCTGACCTTTTGAAACTAGTTCTTTCCAACATTTGAATACAGAGCTTTTTTGATGCTACACAGATAAAGTAAGTGAGAGTAAATATCTCGACATAACAAGGAATTAAGCAACAGGAACAGCACTCCTTTTCTCTTCCCAGACAGCCCATTGTAGAAGAAAGCTCAGCTCTGTTTACAAAGGTTTTCTGACCTCGATGGAAGCTCCAAGAGTAGGTTGTAGCTCACATCCAAAACTTCCAGTTTCTTTGCTTCACAGGCCCAGTCTGGAACACACTGTAGTTGATTGCTGAGAAAAGCAAGTGGGAAAAGCTAGAAACCAGCACTCCATATGGAAAATACTCTGAATGCTGCATGATTTTAGTGACAGCCAAATCAAAAGCAACAGGCAAAAAATGAATAGCATCTGAGTTAGTCATGGATAATGCAAACTGAACTGGTTCAAGATTTGGCAGGGTATCCTATCTTACAGGTCTCACAATGCTGCTCCAAGGGCAGACATAGGCAATGAAACCAACAGCAGAGATCACCGTGAGCTACTCTAAATATCTGATCAACAGATCCCCCCCATTCAGTTCAGTAAGCTGCCAAAGTTCAGTGGTCCCTGCTTGGATTTTTTTTTTCCTGATCACAGCCTATAGCTGAAGGACAGCGAAGTCACCTGAAAAGGTCATACTGGTTCAGAAGGGCTTCTGGTCTGGGACACTTTCATCATTGTTTAGTGCTGGGCTTTGAAGTTCTATTGTGTTTAATTGCTCTCAAGATGTCCAGATACTTGCTTTAAATTCTGTTGTGCATTATCACTTACTGAGAGAGTTCTAGACATGTCAGTAGACCAGGAACCGGATAAATATTGACAGCTGTCAGACCTGATGAAGTAAAGCAAGTAAGTATGATTGCAGAGCTTCAGAGAGAAAACAGCACAGAGATGCAGCTTAGTTATTAAATGAGACTCACAGTCTTTCTTTATGGAGACTGAAGGTCCCCACTGATACTTCCCACCACAGAGTTCACACTTCATACATCTGCCATATGACACACTATAGTGTCTCACTATCCATTTCTCCACCTGTCATGCGCAGCACCAGAACAAGAGAGAACTGTACTTTTCTTTGTGGGCTCCCAAACAGATCTCAATGGAACATGAATTCCTTGGACATAACACCACAATCTCCACACTGTTACACAGCCTGTGCACACCCGTGCCTATGTGATCCAAAGGAGCTAACCTCAGAGGACCCATTGCATATGGTTTCACCACAATAACATCAACATAAGTATTTTTTTAATGTGTGAGAGAGGCCAAAAGGCTGTTTTCCTTTGCTCTCAGGGCTTAAAGGGAAAAGGTAGGTGAAGAAGACAAAGAGACATACAGTTGCTGTTGGCATACAGGGCCCGAAGGGAGAAGCCGCTCAGTGTCAGCTCTCTCAGCTTATTTCGCTCGCAGTGCAGCTGCTCCAGGCTGACCAAGGAGCTCAGATCCAGATCTTTCATCTGATTGTCTCGTAAATCCATGTAAGCCACAGATTTGTTCCCCTCCAGAGTGTCAGCTGCTGCTCTCTTCAGGTTGTTCAGCCTAAACACTCAGAGATGAGTTAAAAAGTCAGAAAATAAGACACTGAACACTGGACATTGGTAAGAGACAAGAAAGAAGAGGAAAGGAAGAATTCTGGTGAAGGCTAACACCAAAGGTGAGCACAATGAATGAAATCTGTGACAAGCAATGGTGAATTTCAGGCAGTGAATACAAACAAAAACATTTCCTTTGTCTACACTGCTACAGGTAATAATTTTAATGATTCTCAAATTCTTAAGAGATTCTGAAAAAAGATCCAGTCTAGAAAACAGAAACAAGGTCAAAGGGCAGCTACTCTGCATGGACACAGGAAGCTAATGCAGAGAACAGATACTAGACTGCCTTGCCACACACAAAAAGATCTTTGTCCCTTTCTGAGAGATCTGCAGTTGGCAGCCTGGAGAATCAGGATCACATCTCTAGGGCAGGGAGGCAAAGAAGGGAAGAAGAGATCAAGGTTTTGATACCTTGAGCTACCAAAGCTCAAGGTAACAGCAAATCACAAGAGGAAACTAGAGGGCTGGGTCACATTCAGCATCTGGCACTACTCAATTAATCTTGCTTTTCCAAGTGGATTCTGCACTCCCTCAGAAACAGAACTCCATAAAAGCTAAAGAACTGGTAAGAGAAAAAACTGAACCTGGTTATTATTGCAAAACATACCAGAAGATGCACAGATCCTCTGCTGTAAATGGAAAGTACTAATCTGTTTTACAGACACCTGCCAGTTTCACCCCTTACCTCAGGTCCACACTTTTGATGTGACCCATACGGTTCAGCACTGTCAGGTCCAGGGTCTCTATCAAGTTCCCTGCCAGGGCTAGTTTGTCTAAGGTGACAAGTTTCTCACAAATTGCTGGCAGTTCACAGAAGTTATTGAAGGAAAGCCCAAGACAGTTGAGCTGCTGCAGGTTTCCCATCTCTTCTGGTAAGGATGTGAGGAAATTGCCATCAAGCCAGAAGGTCTGGAGACTGCAACAGTGAAAAAGAGAAAGAAAATAATTCTGCAAAGAGTAGTGAACATCACATTTCGTATTTTCAGTGAATTTTCTCATATAGTTAGCTGGTCTCAATGTAGTTATTTTTAAAGGTACCTAACAGCTAATTTTATTCTTATACACGTGAAGTTACTGAAGTACTTTTATCACACATGTAATAGGCTTGGAACTTCCAGTTGTGCCACAGATTGTAAGTTAGCACAAGCAAAATACAAACAAGTACTTATGTTGTAAATGAAAGATATTTACTAAATTACTTGATTTTCTACAAATGGCACAGTTTAATCACACCTCCTTCCACACTAACGCACTAGTAGAAGATTTTTACACTCTAATTGTCCATTCCAACACACACTCAGAAAGAATAAAGAAGCTTTCTGTTGTATGATGAGTTGTTTCAAAGGTTGTATGGCTTTTGAGACTCAGATGCCAAATATACAATTCCCTTACTGCGATTATGTTCCAACAGAGACCTTTCTGTGTTTAGTTATGATAGAAATGAAATTTGAAGCAACAAAAAGTTCTTATGAATATGGGCTCTAGAGTCAACAGGATAACTGAGCCCATAACTAAGCTGCAAACCTCCAGGAAGTGTAAGCCTACATATAACTTTTTCCTCACAGTTTGCATACGGCAAAAAGATCATTCTGGAAATTACTTGCTCATATCCAGTGTGGCTGCAGACACTCCTTTTTTAAAGATACAAGTTGGAGGAAAAGCAGGTCACAATAAATCAACAGTTCAATACTGATGTTTATCTAAATGTACTAAGTCTTGCAATTAAATTTACCTAAGCTTAAGCTCTTATGCATTTGGGGCAGCTACTGGGGAAAATGGACAAGGCTCCAGCAAACACTTTAGGACAAAATTTTCAGAGGGGATTGCTCAAGTATTTTCATGTTAAAATCCTCTAACACAAAAGCAGCCAATTCTGTAGAACACAATCAAACATACCAGTGCTGACAAAAATCACTAGACTCCTGTGAGAAGTTACCACAGAAAGGTTTTCTACAATAAATTAAAACTTCAACAGAAATTACATCAGTACTGAAAATATTAAATTCAAATAATAAATGCAGAAAGTCAGACAACTCTGAAGCTGCAGAAAAAGGCACACAGACTTATTTGAGAAACAATGCAATTGCCTTCAGTGCTTTATCTGCATCAAATTTCCTCATCTTCTCTGCAGTAGCAGTAGTGATGTTTTCCTGGTAGTTATTAGGGGATTGCACATCTTAGTTCTTGACGTTCTGCTGGAGTCAAATTAATCATTCAGCCTTCATGGGCAAAACAGGCTGCCCTGTTTTTTTTTCCCCACACTTTCAGAAACAGTACCTGCACATCAGTAGTTCTCAGCAGAGGCACCAAGGGTAGTTATGATCACAGATGTAAAGAACATACTCACTTCAACAGTTTGCCGATCTGACTTGGCAAGTAACGAAGTCCATTACAGGAAATGTTAAGCTCTGTCAGAGTAGAGATCTCACACAGTGATACAGGAAACTCTCCCAGTCTATTATGAGACAAGTTCAGACTCTTCAACTGAGAAAACCTATTAGCAAGAACACTAGTTAATTCAAACCTACATGTCTAAAAGCAAAAATACACAAACCAATCATAAAGAATTCTTAAGTCTTTGTACACTGGTGATACAGTCAGCTAACTCATTACAGGAGTTTCTGCATAAATTTGGGTTTAAGTCATTGATATTCTTCTCAGCTGTCATGCTGAAAGTGATCAAATACCATGGGTTTACTGCAGGAACTGATAATGACCTTCTACACCAACTTGACAAGCTTTGTCCTAGTGACTGCTACTAAGATTAGGGTGACTAAAATGCTCAGTTAAAAAATTTACCTTAAAAGAATTAACTACAGTAAGAGTGTACAATTACGTAGCTTGGGAAAAGAGGAGCTGAAAACATTCACTAGGGCTATTCTGAGAATAAAACAGAAAGCCAAGCCAAGCCGTAAAAGAGAAAACTAGGAAAGCGCTTGCTTCATGCTGGGAAAACCCAAGACCTCCACCCAGAGGTCCTTGAACAAGATCACACAACTGCAGTGCTCCTTGCTCAGCAGACTGCAGGCATGCACTGCCCCGGGTACAGACAGCCCCACAGGCACTACAGCCCCTCCGGTGCTCGAGAAATGGTTACCTATTTCTAGCTCCTTCAGTCTCATGCCAGGTCCAAAGACAGAGAAGGAACTTAGCATGGCTGGGGAAACATACAGCAGGGTTCCCTCCAAGAGTTCCTGCCACCTCCTACAGGAGGCAAAAGTATTGTTCCCTCTTCATCCCAAACTGGAACCACCAATTCATTCAGTGGGGAAATGAATATCTCACTTCACTAAGATAACCGCATATTTCATGTACCAGAGAACTACTTCTTGGAAACATGCAGTTATTAATCTGCCTCCCCTACCTGACTTTTCCCAGGCATTGGCAAGTAGCTCTTATTTTGAAGCAAATATTCTAATATTGGTAACAAAACCAAGGTTTGAGGGAGAATATTATTTCTAGCTTGAGATGTCTTGAAATATAGGACTGAAAAGTTTTGGAGTTGTTTCCATCTTTATAGTGATGTTTTTTGGCTTCAAAATACTTGTAATGATCTGTGTAGGAACTATGCATAATATTTCTCCACTTGGCTTTTTAACCTTGGGGGGTGTTGTTCTTTTGAAAGAGGGAGCATAGCTGGAACTTGGACACGAGTTGTTTGCTTTGAGCACCCCATCATATGAATAAGGGCACAGGCATTTTTGTTTGCTACAGCCACAAACTCTCTTGTACTGCAGCTGAAAGCCAAATAGAAAAAGATGCTATGTTGGTAAAAGCCCACCTCAAAGGAAGGATAATGCAAAAACTTAACAATGATACAAAAATTATAAACTGCACACAGAACTCCACCACAGTATCGGAAAAGAAGGAAACAATGAGGATGAACCTAAAGATTTGAACAATCTCATTAGCTGGTTCAACTTTAGGAGATTTAGGACAGGTCATGGCTCTCAGGGTTTGAAATCAGCAAATGCTTTAATAAAACTGCTTTCTCAGGAGTTCTGCAATGGGTTTTGCTGCACCTGTTCTTAGCGCCAAGCAGTGTTTCTCTCTCTTACAGCATAGTGAGCAGCTGCTCTGAGAGACACGACATTAAACACAACAGCACAACAAATGTTTAGAATTCATCCCTCTGCAAAAATATCAAAGCAAGCACAAGAGGGGCATTACAGTTTCCAAAAGCTGAAGGGAAACTGGTATATGACACAGCTTGGTCTGAGATTCCTCAAGCAGGCTTCCATACCCAGTGGGGAGGACAATACTCAAAAGCCTTTTCAGTTCTCCTTCTGTTCCTTCTTCTTTGCCTCAGTAAGCTCATGTAGTGATGCAGGAGTGGAGTGGAATGGAAATGCAACTCTCATTCAAGCTGTATATATGAACCAGGTATTAGAGGGGATAAAGATTCCAAAATCACTGTGGCTCCTCAGGTTATGGTTTGTGCTCTCACAGGGCATACTGAGACAACAAAGAAGTATGGAAACACAGCAGTGAATCTTCCATGGGATGACCATCCTCTGTTTAGCAGCCCAAACTGGTGCTGCCCTGAAATATTCCAAGTTTAACACATCCTGTTCTGCCACCAAAGCACACACAGCACAAATCTGTATCAACTATCTAGAATGCCGACAAGAGACAGGCAGATGTATACAAGTGTGTGCACACACACATATCAATGAAGACCAGATCCCAGTGTTTTTCAGATAAGGGAGATGCTTGAAAGGCACTACAATACATAAAAAAATAAGCTAGGAGATGTAACAAAGCAGGTAGGGCTATTTAATGACCTTTGCTTAACATTTTCCCTTCAGCCAATTATTTTTGCTCCATTATTATAGTTATAGGTAATTAGACTCCTAGAGCTTGAAAGTTGCTCAGAGGAAGAGATCTGATCATTGTGAAAATGTCTGCTGTTGGGAATTGACACTGAGAGCACCTACTGCAAGTGAGCAAGGGTCTTCTTGTGGTGCTGTAATCTTAGAAGCATCCTAAAAACCTCAGAAAGAAAATTTTTTTCAAAAGGCAATGAGCAGCCTTATGTGGGCAACCTAAGGCTATCTGTTTATTCAAGACTGTGAAGTGAGAGCTTCTTTTATGGCTTTTGTTTGTTTGTGGATTTTAGCTTCATCAGACATCGTCACTACCAGGAAAAGAGCTGAGTTTCTGACATGTCGGATTTCTTGCTGACTACATGCAAGGTCAAAAGAAATTTCAAGCCCCTTTGCTGATCCTGTGAACCAAAATTACTCCATTGTAGAAAATGAAGTTCTGATGTGCTTTTCAAAATCATACAATGTATTTGAAGAGACAAGTAGAAAGCAAAATCTTAAATTATTTTAAGCAGTTTCTCCAGTAACAGAATCTATTACAATTCAGCATTAGAAAACTTTTAAACAAGTTTAGAAAACCAGACTAGACTCTGGCTTGCAAGGAAATTGCAAAGAATTCCCAAAAGTGAGCAATTTTTTCATTGTATATTCTCATAGATACCTGGGCATCTCATTACCCTAGAGGAAGAAAAATGAAATAGCACAGTAGTAGGCCCCCAGAGATTAAGAAAACAAAAACAAAGCCTTCCCCACCCCACCTTGCAAAAAAACCCCCCCAACAAAACGACAAAAACAACCAAACCTCAAAACCACAACAAAAACAAACGAAAAACTAAAAAGCAGTTTTGCAAAGTTTCTCCAAATACATTTTCCTTAGGGAAATGTGTTCCAAACAGAGCCATTGGACAATATTACTATAAGCTTCCTAACAGTTTTCAAAACTCATAGAGCAACTCCTTGAATTCTATTTAGCATGGCTGGTATACATATCAACAGACTAATCTCCCCCTAGATTTTTATGATTTTGGGAAATTAATTTAAAAATATTTTTGTAAGACTCCTTCACTTACCTAAGATGACTACATCATGCTTCCATACCATCACACAACTGCTACTCTCTTAAAAGCAGATCATCACAAGTTTCCAAAGCAAAGCTGGAGTCTCACAGGCCCTCTGCCAATTCCAAATACACATTAAGAACTTGCCGAAACAGGGTTTTTCAGACCTAAACTTCTTCCTACAAGCTTATTCACAACAGCAGCATTTTGCTTTTCCTTACTTTTTATTTTATACCCCAAGATGTTCTCTGCTTAGCAAGCAGCCTACTATTACTATTGCATCTTGTCCATACAAATGGCATGTCACCCCACAAGGCTTATCTCACACCAGAGTTAGCACAGAATCTGTGGAAGGGAGCTCATGAATACTATAAATTGTTGGAAGTTTATTCCTGCTTGTGCTTCCAAGTTGTGCTTCCAGTTCTGCTTCCAAAACCCTCACTTGTTAGAGCTTCCTAAAGACCAGTTTTGTTACCATCCCCAAGAGAACAGCCAATACTTCATTCCTGTATCCACATGTCAAGGACTCCAAATGTAGGAGAAAAATGATTCTTTGCAGACCTGCAAAGAGAGTCAAGACTCCCTGCTCCACTTGTTCTCATAAAATTGTGGCGTAAGTTGAGGTAGGTGATGTCTTGACTGTAGAAGAGGTGTTCTGGTACTTCCTCAAGGCTGTAGCATGAAAGATCAACCATGCTGAATCGCATAGACACAATCTGAAAAGAAAGAGAAAAAGCTGCAGGTGTGCAACAAATTTTCTCCGGAAGTCTAATGGAAGGCCAAAGAATACAAGTATTAAACAATTTGCAAGAACATGAAAGAACACCTTGTAGAGTCCATGCAGGAAGTGGGAGTCCATGAAGTACAAGCCTATGCCCTTTGCTACATCCCTGACAAGGATGCATAGCTGAATACCAGCCAGGATTCACACAAAGCCCTGCTCTGTATGTGCACTGGGCACACTGCCTAAAGGCTAGGCTGTAAGAGAGCCAGTGTAACAGACAAAAACAGATCTTTCAGGAAACTCTATTGAGAAAGCATAATCTCAAGTGCCTTCCAAAGATGCAAGAAGCAACAGGAATCAGTTGATTTTCCAGTTCAGTTCTATGAAGTTTACAGAACCTCTGCCTAGCATAGCTGCTTCTTCTGTACTTTTAGCTACTTCTTTTTTTTATTAGCTTGTTGAGAGTATAAAATTGGAAACATAATTTGTTATAAAAAGGCTTCATAAATTATGATTTTGCAGCATTTCATAAAGTCTCTGCAAATCTCATGTCCTTTCATAAGGTATGTCTTGTTTTGAGGTCTTTGGTGATTAATTTGACATTTTATGACCTGCTTTACCCTGAACTCACATTGTATTTCATAATACCCTGGCTGACCTACAATGTCTCTATATCTCAAACCTCAGGGCAGCCCTGTGTAAGTCCAGGTCATACTTCAGGTACATTCAAGTATGGCAACAAATGCAATCTGTAGGTTTATGGCTGTAAAGTCAGCCAGTACCTGAGGTTTGCTCCAGGGACCTGTGATTAAGTTAGTCTTGTAGGTGCAGCAGGGGTTAAAACAGCACAGAACTGCTGCTCGACAATGTTGCACAGCTAGAGAAAAAGAGAAGGCTAAGAGGAAAATCTCTGTAGCCCAGAGCATGAAGGAAATAAAGCTGGAAAATGTCCTAGGTACTTTCTCCAGCATCCTAGCTTCATCTCTGACCGCAGATCAAGCTTGCATCATAATAACCTTCCTGTGGTGTACCCTGCACCCCCATGGCCTCACCGTGGATGCCTGCCGGTGCCAGCGCTGGCACTCTGCCAGCGTCTCAAAGGAAATGTGGTACGTCTGAGCTTGTGCTCCAGCAGATGTGAAAGCAAGGGTGTACTGCCGACGCTTCATCTCTTCCACCTGCAGAGGGAGAATTGACAGCAACAGTCTGCCTAAGCGCCAGCAAACTGCAACTGACCTGAACTCCAGGGTGAAGTATTACTGACCACCAGTAACATTGCATTTTGCTGAAAATATAGCTGCAGTCACTGGAGAAAAACACAGAAGTAAATCCTACTTAACATCTTTCTGCTGAAATGGATACAAGAAGTAGTAATTTCCAGAGTGCCCATGCACACTGGCTACTGCTGTGAAAGCTGAACTAGTGTTTCTTCATTTTATTAGCCTTCAGACTACTACCTAAGCAAAGTAGAAAGAGGTTGGGCACATTAATGCAGTAATCTGTTAAAAAAGCCTACATTAATCTCCTGTGGGCAATTCCTATCACTACTACATTTCTTCCTTCCCAGGCTACAGGGAACTAACCAAAAAACCAGCCTTACCTTCCCTCCAATGAGAGGCAAGATGTGCATCTTCCCTGCAAGGCTGTCCTTCACTGAGGACACAATGAGGCATGTACCACAGAGAGTGACTGAGCGCTCTGCCCACTTGTGCAGCTGGGTCTTCCCTTTGCGGACATTATAGACTCCAGAGAGCAGGATGCGATCCAGCTGTTCCACTTGACATGGCTTTTCTGAAGAAAAAGGGGACGTTGGCATTTACTGTCCATATGTTCTTCATTCTCGTCTCTGAGTACAAATAACACGGCTCTAACATCCAAAACCAGTTGTTGTAAAGAACAAGTGGACAAACTGCACTTTTAAAAAAAGTCTCACGCAGAGGACAAGCAACATCCTCAGTGTGTATACTGTCTCCTGCCCAAACCAATTCAACAGGCCACACTCCAAAGTCTTGCTTCTGCAGTCCAAAGCCCTAGGATTCTGATGGCAGCCTGTGTTATTATTAACCAGCTGGCACCTTCACTCTTCACTATTAAAAGGCTGTGGAGGTATTTGACCAGGAGCTTCCTTGCCCCTATCCACAAACTTTTTGTAAATACAATCTTCATGCACATCTAAACAGAACTCCCAGTGGGAGCTCTGAGTCATCAGTTGCAATACTTGAATCTAAAGACAACAGAGCAATCTTGTGCCCTCCTGCAGACCTGTCTTTTCTCAAGTCATGGATAGAATCAAGAAAACTACAGAAGTGTGATTTTTTTTCTATTAATCTTTAAAATGCTTTATTTTAAGAAATGCTTACTGGTACTGTGGGTGCTTGATGTAGCCCTCTATAAACCCAACAGGCTGATGACTCAGGCTTTAGCCAAGCTCCAGCTCATAGTTACAGCTGCAGGAACAGTGACAGTGTGCACACACACAATTTCTTACCACTGTAAAAGCGAATCATACAGCTGAGATCAGAGTTTGCTGCCTCTTCCTGCATTCTGAGAGGATCATCAAAACCCAACTGAGCCAAGTAGTCATACACAATCTGAAGGGGTTTTTCTGTGGGCTCCAGCCTCCTGTCAAAACATACAAGAAAGAAGCTTGAGAATGCAAAACAGATTAAACAAGTCTCAGTAGGAGCTAAAGCGTGAGGAACACTGACACACCGTCTGCTCTGCTCCTCTGAAAAGGTCTGGCAAGCACAGGCTCCTGGGTCTCTGCTCCCTGCTTGACAAGCAGCACTTAAGAACTGCAGCACTTGTGAATTACATTGCAGAAGAAAAACACAGAGAAACAGCAACTGGCATAAGCCACACAATTCATGATGAGTATATATATTTCATGATTTAAGGAGCATCAGGAGGAATCCATGACAAGACACAAAACCAGAAATACCAAAAAAGCAGATGCCAAGTAATTAAAAAACCCTATGTATAATACCTCAAAAATATAAAAGAACTCTTAAATTCTTCTTCTTCTGAACGCAGCTTAGAGCAAAGCATTTGAAGAATCCTCATGAAGAATCATTAAAAAAAAACCCAAAGCAAACATAAGACAAATTTCCTACTTTCTTCAGCTCACATCAGTGGCTAAATTCTTATGCTTTGGCAAGTTATCTCAACCAGTAGATTTAAAAGGATGTTTTAGAACTATGGCAGAACACAGGAAGGACTCAGTGGCTAGCCTGAATTAACAGCAATAAGAGAAAGTTCTTGTGAAACATCAGATTTAGTATATTCAGAATGGAAAACATGTTTTCTGATCCTCTCTTCTCACTTTTTCCAGGGACCCTGTATTGTGATTTTCTTCAATAAAAACAACAGAGTTTCTTGCTAAATTACAAGTTTTATTTTAGGGAAAAAAATTAGTGTAAAAGATTAAGCACTGAAATGTTTGGTAGGAGTTAAACTATATTGTTCCAATGGTCTACTCATTATCCAACATTAAAAATCCCCATTTTTACTCTGAAAGTGACTAGCTTCAGATTACAGTCACTGGATCTCAATGGTCTCCTCTTCTTTAAACAGGAGTTTATAAACCATATCACTAAACATTTCAAACTTCCTCTTCAATATAAGGAGCAAGGCACTTTTAAAACTATTCTTGTAGTAAAATGGGTCTACTTTTATTCAAAAGGATTTTTACCACCAATTTTTTTTTTTTTTTAGTTTATCCCTACTCTGTAAGCACTAACATGATTGTTCCCTGTATCCATGCACTGACTTCAGAAAATCACACATTGGTTCAACTCAAAGTTTTCTGTTCTTGGATCAAACCTGCTCTAGACTCATATCCCTCCAATGCACAAGTCCTCCTGAACTGCATCTTTTGGCAACTTATAGCCTCCTTCCTCTCTTTTGCAGTATTTAGTACACTTGTCTTTTACATAAATCTACCTAGTGATACTGAAAAGCAGTGTTTTCCAGGAAATACTGCATGCTAAACCATCTAGAGCAATCTGCTGCACTGACTTCTCAGTACCCAGCACCCCTTCCATTCATGCCCTGCTGAGCTCTTACCTTTTAGCCACAGGTTATTAATGGGGCAAACTGAACAATGCGAGTTCACATTTCTTCCTTCAAACAGCTCCTTACCCAAAACAAGATGCTTACACTGAATAACAGTTTCCAGTTTGTAAGATACTAGCCAATGAGTTTTATTGGCTTGTGCATTGCTTTTCTCCCCATGACATCAGAACACAGAACCTCAGATGTTTTGGGTAGGAAGGGCCTTTAAGGGTCATCTACTCCAACCTGCCACCATGGACAGGGAAATCTTCAACTTGAACAGGCTGCTCAGAGCCCAGTCCAACATCTCACTGCAATGAATGACAGTATCACACACCAAGGACTGAATGCTTCCTCTGCTCACAGCAGCTCTCAGGAGCTCAGGTGCAAAGGCTTAAGGAGACAGAAAAGCTAAAAAGAAGGAGCAACAGTTTCAGTTTCATTCCTGTTGCAACAGCAGCTCTCCATAAGTAAGGGTCAACTTTTCGAATCTTGGAAGCTTAAATTTTTGTTGCGAGTGGTATCCAGAGCAAAGAAGGTATCCATGCAATTCTTGTTCAACCCTTCCCTCTGCAGGAAGATATAATTTCTAGATATGAAGAGATACAAGCGTAAAGAAGGATTCTGGCTAAGAGAAAGCTAAAGATCCTTGAGGTGCATTGTGGAAAAGAAAAAGTTCTTACAGAAACTGACTTGAATTCACAGAATTGAAAAGGAAACAGAATGATCACAAGAACACTGCTGAATATTTAGACTGAATACATAAAAGAGCTTCTGCTATTCTTCCATACAGCTTTCAGACTTCCAAGTCAGGTGCCAAACCAACATCTGCCATGCTCTGGAAACAAAGTCACCTGCTGATATTAAAAGGGTGAAGAATTCAGAAGCTGTCTGGAAGATGCATGTAGTTATGGTAAGATGTGATCAGATATTAGCGAAGTAATTTGTATAGTGAACATGTTATTAAAGTAATTGGTAAAGTTTGTTCGAGGAAGGAATTAACAGGGCATGAGGATAATCTTGAGCACTCTGTCATCTTCCTGTGGACATAAGCAAGTAGATACCACTCAGGTCTGCTTCCTGCTACTAACACAGGTGTTACTGAAGCAATACTTGTAACTCCTGCTTCCCTGCCAAGAACCACTCCAGTGGGAAGTATTTCAAGGATCTCTCCTGTGACAAACACCCTCTGAGAATTACTAGGAATAGACACATCATAACCAAGAACTCTACAAAATTTTTGACAAATCTTGGTCAAGTCCTAGACATACCAAGAGGCAAAAGGAGTGGGAAGTAATAATTTACAGCTCAGTACTTGCTTCCAAAAGGGTGGCAGCAATTTGCTGCCAATTTGCTAATCCAGTGCAAAATCTGCTACAAATCAAAGACAGGCACACTAGCTAGCATGAGAAAAGAGAGGCTGAAAAAAAATCAAATACAAAAGCCACTTCAGAAGTTAAATAAAGTCAAAATGTATCTCTCTGAACACATCCACAAGCTTTACCTAAGCTTTTTCATGATCTGCACAAATGGCTCTGCTCTTCCTTAAAAATGTTGGAAAATCTGCTTGCTATTAGGGTCCAAAACATGCCAACTTCCTTACAAAATTTTCAAGCAACAAACACAGGTTTTCAGTTGCCTCAGTGGCAGTGTTCAAGTGTCCACCTGTTCTCATACAGCGTTTCTAACTAATCCATCCCTAATTCCTGTAACCCTGACCAGGGTAAGGCAAATGGTTCTAAATAACCTTTTCCAACAGTCAGTTTTAAACACGTCCTGTTCTCTCTTCATCTCTCACCACCAGCATTCCCACCCCATTACAGAGCAAACATCAGAGTTTAAAGATTTGGACACATGCGACCTGTAACCTTCATTTCACATCAAAAATCCAACCACTAGCTCTGTTCAAAATGCATTGTATCAACTGCTTAGCCTGTAAGTAAGGAGACCACAGCAATTATTTGCCCCTGAGAACAGGAGAGGCAATTTTATAACTGAATCTTAAGTCCAGAAGAATCAGTGCAAAGTTTAAATCCTAACAAACTGTATGGGGGCTTCTAAACCTAGAGGAGTCCATAACACACTCACAGCATAAAGTTCACACACGTGAAACCCTGAGCCATCTATTTTCAGCCGAAATTAACTTCTGGCATAAAATATGGCATCTGATGCTTAAGGCTTCTTTATATAACGCTTGCTACAATTTCCGTCTGCCTTTAATTATTTAGCTGTCAACTCTTCTCAGCAAAAAAAAATTACTCACACGTAAATATTAAATGACATAATTGCAAAAGCACCTTACTTCTTTTGCTGTCTCAAAGTAACCGTTTACAGCCTCTTAAATAGATCAGGTTGTCCAGATGCTAAAATCTCCATAACACAGAACATAACAAAGGAATATATGAAAAGGTGTTTCTACTCAGAAAATGAGGACATATTTCTGGCTGGCGCAACAGTGAAACCCTCCCTGTCAAAACACATAACTACGAGGTGTGTAACCTCTATTTCACCACTACCTAATTTTCATGAAGTGCATGACTCAAGGCTGTACTTGACTGCCAGCTACTACCGATGCCTGTTCCCTACCTGCCCTGCCAGCAGGCCTAGGGACACGGTGAACAAGAGCCTCGCAAACCTATACAAAATATTTCTCAGTCAGGTTTATCCTTTCTTGGCCCTCACCTGACCAGGTCTCCATGAAGCTGCAAAAAGAGGTTTTTCCTCCCTTCTCTGTCACAGATCTCCGAGGCCTGGGTGTCCACTGTACAGAGGACCAGGCGCAAGTCCGAAGGAGCCGCAGCTGCTGAGTCTCTTCCATAAACATACACGCAGCCTCGTCCGACGTCCCCTTTCAGCCAGGTCCTCTCACGGGAACCGACGCGACTCCTGCTCTGGCAGCTCCTGCTCCCGGTGCGCTTGGCGTTCCTCTGCAAGGCAGCCCAGACCCGAGCGTCAGCACCGCCTGCGGCCGCGCTCCGGCCCGCTCCGCGCAGGCAGCAGCCGCTGGCACGGCAAAGACCAAGGTCGCAGCGGGCAAGCGTCCCCGGCGCCCCGCAGCCGACTCCCCTCCACCCCGCCGAGGCGCCCGGAGCGGCGGAGGCCGCGGTCCCCTCCTCACCTTCAGCACCCGGATGCCGCCGCGGGATCCGGCCCGGCACCCTCGTGCGCCGCCCGGCGCCGCCGCCTCGTCCTCCTCGGGCTCCTGCGGCTCCCTGGGCCCCAGCCCGGCCCCCGGCCCCGCACCGGGCCCGGCCTCCCCCATCGCCGGCCAGAGCCGCAGCCCGGGCCTCCGCGGGCCCGCCCCGGAAGCGCACGGGCCGTCCGGCCCAGGCCCCGCCCCGCCGGCACCGGCCGACCGCGCCGCAGCCGCGCCGAGCCGAGCCGGACCGCGCCGCAGCCGAGCCGAGCCGAGCCGAGCCGAGCCGAGCCGGACCGCGCCGCAGCCGAGCCGAGCCGGACCGCGCCGCAGCCGAGCCGAGCCGCACCGCACCGCACCGCACCGCAGCCGCGCCGGGCCGGACCGCGCAGCCGAGCCGGACCGCGCCGCAGCCGAGCCGGGCCGAGCGCCCCGGGCTCCGCGCCTGCCAGCAGCGAGAGGTGCCGGCTGCGAGCCGCTCGCCAGCCGGGCGGGGAAAAGACGAAGCTCCCGGGAACGCTGCAAACGCACCTGTCACCGCTCGCCCTTCGCACAGCTCCGGCGCCTGTCACCATCAGCGCCCCGCCGCTGGAGCTGCGCTGCTCTGCAGCCAAACGGCACCGTGCTCCTGCTGCCCTGCACGGCCATCGCGTAAGCTCTGCCACTCTTAACTAGTGGCTGCTACTAATAATGTCAATAACGACTAGTGACGTCATAATCTACCAATGCCATCGTGACAGTTTGCAAGAATTTGAGTATGTTTTAGGGCAGCCACTGCTTCTGCCTCAACAGGATCAAGAACATTAAAAAAAGCCTCCCACCTTCCCCACAGTGAAATTACACGTTTGAAAAGGCATGAAAGGTCATCCAGTGAAATGTGACTGTGACTAGAAAACACAAAGCAGGCACACGTGGGGACAGAAATTATGGTGACAATCCTTGTCCAAGAGGCACATGGAGTAGGAAAGGGGTCTTTTAACGGGTTCCCAGAGCAGGCTCCAAACACATTCCTTGTGTTCAGATCCCACCTCACCTTTCTAGCATCTAGACAAGCATTGCTGCTCGTAACTAACACGCTCGCTCTCAGGATAGTATTCCACAGGAACTGCTCAAGTGTTTTGCAACTGTCCACCCACCTCAATCTCCAAAACTTCCTGTAAAGTTTTTACAAAACATGACCTTACTATTATGCGTCATCTGATGTAGCCATGGCCAAACATTAAGAATCAAAACATTCTATCCCACTGTATTGGTAGAAAGCAACAAGGCAATTTTAAATCATTGAATATTGACTCATTTTATTAGTCACTTCATAATTTGTTTCAACCAAAAGACAATACACACAGCAGAAGTCTAATGCATCCCATGTAAATGTTTACATCTGTTAAGCTCCTCACTCACCTATGACTCAGCATTTACCTAAATTTTTCACATCTCAAAAATAGGTCTCCAGAATTTCAAGTGCCAACAGGTGCCCTGCCTCAAATGGCATGTTTTTCACTTTAAATTTGGGTTTGTTGGGGGTTTGTAGTCATTTTTTGTTTGCCTTTTTTTTTCTCTATACTGTCAAAGAGGTGGGATGGGGCTCTGTGTAAAATTTAAATTACAACATCACGAAAGAAAAAGAAATATGCAGGAGGAGAGTGAAAGTTAAAAGGGAAGCAGTCCAGCAGCTCCTTCCCTCACAGCCTCCAAGTAGAAAATGAACACACAAAAGTGCACCAGCGTCACTGCTGCTGCGGCTCACAGCTAGTACCAGCCTTAGGCAAGGCACGGGTACCTTTCCCAGCTGCTTCAGTATCTTCTGAGTTAGAGATCCAAGGTACTGTAAAGACAGTCCCCTCACTGCTATTGCTTCAATAGGTTGTTCAAGGCCATATTTTGTGCCATCAAGACCTGGACAAAGTCAACTTTTAGGACCTTTTCATGTCTCCTCCCCCTTCAGGCCCATTATGGCCACTATCGTTTCTGTCATTTTTTGACTGAAAATACATTCACTTGGAAAAAAAGACATCCAGTGTCTCCCAGTCCCAAAGCCTCCCATGCAGATACTAGTAAGATTAGCCAAGAAGTCCATATCTTGCTGCCTTTATATCCCCCTTACACTGAAGCAAGGAAAACGTTGACCAGACCTGTAAGAATTGTTGCATTCAACTGGCGGGAAGAGGACTCAGGGTATGCTTGGAGTGCCTCAGGCGTGCGAGCACGCTCCAGAGGAAAACCACAGCAGCAGCACAGAGCTTGAAATGCACGTGGGGGTCAAGGAGCAAGCAGCATTATCTGGCATTGCAGATAGGGAAGGTGTGAAGCCTGCCTTCCTTCTTGTGTAATATCAGCATCCATCCCTTAGTGAGGAGGGGAGAGCTCCAAGGACAACTGGAATGTTTGGCTGCTACAAAGGAGTACTTCATAGCCAAGGGAGGGCTTCCTGCAAAGCATATTTTGGGTACACGCATCGCCTCCTCCAGCTCGACTCAAATACAGGACGAAATGCCCACTTCCCCACAGACACAGTGCAAGGGTGGCTGAAGGAGCCAAGAACACAGAAAGAATTCACCCCGCAAGGTTACCAGAGACGGACAGCTGCTCTAGGGGACAGAAAACAAGCATGACAAGAGGGACAACATACACTGTTCCCAACTCTGTTGCAACAAACTGGCCAGGCGAGAGACCATTTTCTTCTTCCTTCCCATCTAATTTCCTGTACCAGTGCTCTTTCCCAGCAAAACCAAAGGGAGAGCGAGGCATGCTGGCTTTCAGTACGAGTGATCATGTACAACTCTGTGAAGAGAATGACAGAGCTTAGGAGGAGTTCAGGAACCAAGGCAAAGACTTCCCATTAGCTTTTTATCTGGGACGCTCTCAGAGCTCACTGGGGTATGGGTTTAACATGCTCAGTCTTCAACACTGAGCTTGAGCTAGTGGGGCAATGAATAACCACAACTGCAGTGAAAACGATTAAGCTAAATACTCAAGCACCAGAAATGGACCCTGATTCAGCCATTTCTTGCAAAACTGCCTGTTTCATGATGCTTCCAGCTAAGCACAGGATAGATCTCTCCACTGATAACCAAGGCATGACCCTACCACAACCCAACGTTAATTTTAAGGAAATCATACATTGTTCTTCTAGATTTTATAACCCTACTGATGCCAGTTCCAGGGAAAAAAAAAAGCTCTTTGCTAATCCAAAGGCCCAAATCAGTTCAATCAGTAAGGCAGCAAAAGTACCCTTCAAGAGAAGATAAATTTACTCCACTACACATGGACCAGCACTTTAATTAGTGTCAGTCCTACATTATATTGCTTAATGCAGTCAAGACCAGACCAGACTGAACAACCCTCAGTGGCCTCCTGCTCTCAATTCAAGGGCAGAACAGGTCTTCAGTTTTCCCTAAGTACACTGTGGATCACTCTTGCAATATTTTTGGCAAGTTCTGAAGCCCACTGTTAGCATTTCTGTGGACACAAGAAACTATGTCTAAGTTAGTGCTCACAGCACTCAATGATTTGGAAAGCCCTAGAACAGAACTGAAGCAGAAGTGCCCAACCTTCAGCTTACCAGCACACTCAAAAATGAAGACCTAAGATGTATCCTAAGATATATCCTAAAGAGCACTGAACATCTGGAGTTTGTCACACTGTGCTTTTGTCTGTCTTACACATCACCTCCTAGAGACTGCCCAGAACTGCACCACCTTGCAGGAGTTCCTGCAGGGACATCCCTGAACACAGCTTTCTGTGAACTCAGAGGGGTACCAACCAGACCTTGCATCTTTGGATCCAAATACTCAAACAACTGGCTTCCATTCAAAACACAGTTTAGTTACTTTCAGTCTGAATGTGAACTGGCACATTAATTCTGAAAGGGGAGCAAGGATCAACTAAGTAAAAAAATGGGAAAAGGTCTCTTTAAACTGCATGGTCTTTATTTCAGTGCCAATATTACAGATACAACACAAATATCCCAGTCAGAAGTAACTCAAATGGAACCCAGGGGGTCTACAACAGGCTCTGGAAATAAAATTGGGGAGAAGTTCTGGAATAACCAGGAAGAGCAACTTTGCAGCATAGTCTCTGATGAGTCCTCCAGCAGGAGCAAAGCCCTTGCCCAAAAACTGATCTACAAAATTGAATGTGTCTTTTCTACCCATAAACCACAACTAACAGGTTGAAAGACTTTGAAACCGTATGTGGTAGAAAACCAGCTGCTCCTTTTATCTCTACATCTCTCATAACACACTTCACTTTCTGGGGAAGCTACAGAAGACTGAATCTGCATGGCTGTGCCTGCTGATGGAAGGAGAGAAAATTCAGGTGTAAGGGCTTCATTTTCAAGTACAGCACCGAAGCAATTTTACCAACTCTTACCAGCACCTCTTCTCCTGCACTGTGTTCCAGGTTTGCAGATGAACTCCAAAGGCCTCACTTGCTCTTGGTATGCAGCACATAACTAAGAAGTGCGTGTATACAATAATGCACTGAGTAGGTCATAAGAAGCCTCCAGCCCCTTAAGACCTAGGGGATACAAGAAGAAAGACGAAGGGCAGCTTGGCATTCCCCAAGACCCCATCTGAGTCCCAGATGAAAATGCCTGAAGGAATCCAGCTAGAAATGAATGACAACACGCCTTACCCACCCCAGGGAAAAAAAGACAGCAGAAAGAAGGAGCAACTGCTCACTTGCTGCAGAGAGAAGAAAGCTTCCCTGCTAGAAATTCCAGACTTCTCTTCCAACCAGGCTGTGTTCCTTTTTGAGGGGGAAGGAGGATGGGGAAGGGGAGAAGGGAATGTTGCTTCTGGCTGTGAATGCATGTGTGAGGGAGTGCACAGTAGCCTCCACAAGCCACCAGCCTCATCAGCAGAGGAGAGGAGATTAATCTTAACAGATATGCTTCAAAGTCAGCAATCACTTCAGGAAAATTCCTCCTCATCAGCAGGTCTCTTTTGTTCCCCATGCCCATGGTGCAGTTTGGGGGATTGCCAAGGATCACAACCTTCTTCCCAGAGTTCTTTTGATTGGGTGGGATGAGAGTAAGAATGGTGCCAGAGCCTCATTGCCAAGACTGAGGGGGGAAGTTGTTGACTTCTGCTAGATCCTGCATTGCAGAGCCCTTGTGATTATATGTCAACTTGATCCGCATACGTAGTTGTTGCTACAAGAGAAAAGGGGGAAACAAACACAAAGCAAATTCAGGTCTTCATTAAAGGTCAGAGACTCCCACCTCATGCCGTTCCCCTCCCACACCCCACGAATACTCAACACAGACTTTTCCTGAATGCAAGAGCTTGCTGGGAGTATGTGCAGGGTGAGCTATGACACTGCAGATAAATGCTCCATCTGGTGGGACATTCATTGGTCACTGTAGTTCTCAGATCAGGTACAAGCTCTTAAAAAAGTTACAGCACAGCTTCTACCCATGTTTGTGTCTGCACTGGCCCTGCTCTTGCAAGCACTGAAGTCCTTAAATACAAAATTAACCGCCTTCAAATTCCAGTTAACAACAGAAGGAAGCAGGTGGCAGATCTGTACTCTGCTGCACTGCACTTGGGCTTGCAGGGAGAGATGGGCCGTCCATTCAGTGCAGCAGTCTGGCAACCTCAAGTACTGCACAGCTCAGCAGCACTGTGAAGGAAATAGCCTACAAAAGACTGGGAACAGAATCTCCAAGAACATTCCCTTCTGCTGTAACTACATGATGTAATAGCTCAGAGATCACTTTACACTATCATTTGGCTGTCACCCAGATACTAGGTGGCCCTTAAAAACAGCCAGAGTACAGCATGCTCCAGTCAGGTTCCCTACTCTCTCTCAAAAAAAAAAAAAAATCCAAAAATAAAAAGCCAAAAGTTGACCATTTCTATCTCTTTTCTCCATACCTACAGGCAAATACACAAAAGGGATAGCAGAGGGAAAAAAGGAAGACCGTGACTGCTTCAATAAAGCTTAGGATAAAGAAGCTATACTGTATGACTAATAGATCAACATCATCACTGTCACTTTTTGGTTTATTTGTCGTTTTAGAAAGCTAGCCATTAGTTTCAATCCAGCATGATGGCTTTATTTTGCACCTCTGTACTCTGAACTGCTCCTAGGAGTCGTGGCATTCCTACAAGAAAGCATGCCACTACCCTAGGTGTGCTTCACCTTGCAGGTCCCATTCTGGCACATAACAGGAAAACACCTAAACCCTCCAAAGTTCAGAAAATAACTTTCAAGGTGATCTTTGAAAGATGCTCTACAGCATCACAGAGGAACTGGTGTCAGATGTATATAAGACACAGAATTAGTCTTGTGGTTTAATATAGGCAGAGGTGAGCAGACTACATGGAAATAGAGGGAGATGCATGGAAACCACAAAAACTATACACTAGAAGACTAACACTCAGTGAAACTTGGGCTGAAATTTGTGATTTTTTTTCTCACTTGCACATCAATCTAGCAGAAACACTTTTCATCTAGTGGAGTACATCAGTTTTAACCCATGAAAAGCTTCTAATGTTTTAAATTCCTAGAGTAATTTAGGATCATAAGGCTGCTTCAAAGGAAGAAGTATGATCTCAATTTTACTTTTCTTTCTGATGCCATCTGAGCATCAGAAGACCCTCTTAAGGAGGAAATGTGGGCCACATCCCTCCCTCCTTTTAAGTCTGTTGTGTCCCAGTCTTGAAGCCTATCTCTGAAAGTTCTAAAACAAATGCTATTACAATTACATCACTCCTAAAGATTCTTTCCATCAACTATTTAAAACTACAATCATCACATTAAAAACAAATGAGACCACTTAACAGACAATTTTAAGAATATGGATCAAGCTGCTTTTTTGTGTAAAAACATTTCAATAACACCATCACAGACAGCAAGAACAAATGCTGAATATCTTTATGTGTCAAGATGCTCACCTTCAAACATCACTTTTACAACCCACAGAAACACCAAGTTAAGCTCCTCTGGCCATTTGAAAACTTAACAACCACTGCAATGCAAGGCATGAATGACTTCAAGATAGCAAAGCTATTAAACTGTTTTAGCAGTATAACCAAATAGAAGGCCAAAGCTGTGTCCAGAAACTCCTGTGTTTTTCATAACTTTTTCCTATCTCTAACTGAAGTGACTGCCATGAAAAATGTATCATTCACTACCATCATTCCCTACCTCTCATCAGAGATGCACCCCTGACTGGCATTAAATGAATGGTTACAAGACAGTATCTTCAACAATTCTTCTTGGACTCACTCACCTTCTGTGGATTCAGGACTTTAATGACCTGTGTGATGGTCCCAGAATTAAATGCAGGGATGACACTGCTGCTGGGAGACAGAAGCTGCAGCTGGAATGTCTGAAAACAGGACATTCAGAAAACAATTTGAAGTGTAATCAAGTAAGAAGTGACTTGTTTACACTGAAAGAAAGGAAGGAAAATTAAAAGTTCATTTTCTGGCTCTGAATAATCAGTTCTTGAATTCCCTCTCTTGTTGTTCCCTAAGAACAACACACTCACTGGCCCACCTGCTTTTTATGCAAGTAGGATCCAGGTAACACAAATAATAGGAGGTGAGGGCTTATTGCAGTGTACCAACATCAGCAGCAACACTTGCTTCCATGTGTTGCACTCAGAGGAACAGTCAGCACACCTCTAACTTCAGGAGGACTGTTCTTTCCCTGATTCCTTCCTATGGTAGGTGTAAAACATACTTAAATCCAAGTTAAGAGGAATACTAGTTCCTAGAAGTGAATGTACTTTCCCAAATTTGGAGAGCATTCCAGTAACATGCCGCTTCAATAGCCTGCTCTGCTATAAACTAGGCAGTATCTGTCACTCACATTTTGTGCTGCAGCTGAGTGCAAGGGGAAACAATTCACTTCCTTAAATGAGGAATGCCATTAAATTTTTATAAGCAACTAATAGCTTCAAAAGATTTTTTCTTTCATGTATTCATAGCTCCAAAAAACAGTCTATTTCTCAGAAATTAAGAATAAAGGGTATGATTAGTGTCTCAAAAATACTGATTTTGACCCAAATGTGGTTTTTTCCTGAGGTTTAGCCATTTTTCTAGAAAGTGGTGATTTCAAAACACAATTTTGTCCAAGCAGAAGTGGTCCAATTTGATTGGAATCTGTGTTCTATTGCATTTACAACATGTACTTTCAAACTGGAAAGAGATGACCTAACTGTGCACTAAGAGAAACTCGGGACAGTTCTCAGCCTTGTTTACCTTGCAAGTTTCTATCTACATGAAAGCACCTATTAGGAAGTGTTTGCAACTGGCCCTTCAGCTTCTCACTGTAGCTGCCCTAAGTGGCTCTACCTTTGGTACTGCAGCTTGGAAAACAAAATCTGTCATATCCAGCTCTGTGCTGTTGGAGGCCTGTATCGTGATTACAGTGACACTAGGGTTGGTGTTCGACCTCTCAAAGGTGAAGTCAATCTTCAGCCCATTCTTGTTGTATGCAGTAATGGAGGGGATTCCTGTAGGAAACAAAAAAAGCAGAAGACCTACAAAATCTGGAGATCATTCTCACCATCATAGTATGCACTTACTTTACCCCAGATTCTTCTGAAAATTAAACACACCCCCATGTGCTCCAGTATCTATGGCACACTTTTAAATTGCCTCCCTTTTATTTTTTTTCCTACTATTCCTTGTTTCCTCTTCTAGTTAGGTGTTGGGGCACTTCAGGGAAAGGATTTACAATGTCCCTAACCTGCAGCAATATCATTGAAGAGAGGCTGAGTTGTAAGTCCATCGAGCAGAAACGGAGGCTGTGCTATCTGGGGTGCAGGGGCAGATACTGGAGAACCTACAAGAAATGTTGAAGGATTAATACTTTGCTGTCAGGAAATGAAGAGTAATTACTCCTTTGCCAAAGATTGACTACTGCATTTTGTATTTCTTTACATGAAACTCTATAAATCACCTGTGTTGTCATCCTCCCCTTCTTTGCTTTCAAGAATTAGCAAGTATTCAAATGGAATTAATTCCTCACATCCTATAGTCCTCTCTGGAAAGGCTCACAGCATTCCCAGACTCAGGTGTGAAAATGCTCAAGTCTCACCAGCTAATCATGCAGAATCAACCTGTGACTTCATTCCCTGACTCCCAGCTGTAGGCTAATATGGATCTTGGTAAGAGTAAATGTTAAAACTAGGACTTAAAAGACAATGAACAAGTAGCCCACCCTCATCCCATCCCAGGGATGAGAATGTAAACTTCTAAGAAATGCAGCCTGCTCACCTGTTAGGTTGAGGTCTCCCAGGAGGTCAAGCAGCTCCCCACCAGCAGTGGCTGGCTTGCTTGTAGGTGCAGTGGGAATTACAGGTGTTATATCACTTCCCCCCAACAAGTCCAATAAATCATTTGCCTAATGAGAGAGTGGATGTAATACTTACATATATTCAAAGTTCTGCTACTTTTCCTTGCAAATGCAGTGTGTTCTATTTGTTCTCAAACTGAAGACCACCAGAGGTGATGGCCAGTTAGAGGGGTTCTTAGTTTCACTGTGATCCCATGCCCCACAAGAAATCTAGTTTCCATGCTTGAGGGACTGAAGAGATAGGGAAGGACTGGGTTCATGCACACTAAGTTTGGGGAATCACAAAATATTCTGAGTTGGAAGGGACCCACAAGAATCACTGAGTCCAACTCTAAAGTGAATGGCCCATAAGGGGATCAAACACACAACCTTGGCATTATTAGCACCATAACCAACTGATACAATCCCACCCTGCTCCTCAGCCTACAATGACCTGTCCCACACACCTGTTCTGGACATTAGAGCCATCAGAGCAGAGCAATGATACAATCATCACCAGTCAGAAACAGCAAAGAAGCAGAGAGGGTGAGGGAGATGGTCTCAGCTTGCTGTTGGCAAAGGCTGGAAATGTGGTCTGACAGGCAGTGGAAATTTATCCTGGGTCAGTTTCTGTTACCTGGTTAGCAGGCTGCAATCCAGAGGGTGGAGGTTTGGTTTCCAGTACTGCTGTCTCTGTCTCTCCATTGGTCTGTACAATCTCAGCAGGGCCATTTGTGGTGACTTTCTCCATTACTGGCATTCTCTCAAGCAGTGCTGGCCTGAAAGAAGCTGACATAGTTACACTGTGCCATCTTCCTGCACCCCAATCCAAATACCTGGACATTCAACAGCTGATGTATATGGGAGAACCTGCCTTTTCCCTTGAGCTCCAACACCGTGGAACTACAAGACTGCATGACAGTTTAAGGTGGTCAGAAGCAATACCTGGCATTCTGTGCCAGTGCAAATACAATAGTTGATAGCTGAAAGACAAACAAGCCCTCCTGTCTCCTGCTTCCCCCAGCATCCAACAAGCTCAGGCTCAAAGCAGGACAAATGCTTTGGCAGAGACAACCTCTGATCACAGAACAGTAACACAGGATACATTAAGTCCTTAAAACACTCACTAACCCTGTAGAAGGGGAGGGATTCTAGTTCCTCTGTAACCTTAACAAAAATCACCAAAGTTCTCACAGCACACTGTCATCCACAGGCAATCAGAGCAGATAATGATCCTCTTCAAACACCAAATCTCTATCAGCACTTACCTCATGTGATCATATTTCTTGAAAAGTGCATTATATTCCACAGCTCTCTGCTGTAGCTCCACATCAATGCTGCTGCCGTAGATGGAAACTACCTTCTTAATGCGACTGTTAGGGGCAAGGGAAAAAAAACACACCACAGAATTAGCAGCAATAAGCAAGGGATTAGCATGTGTCATCTTGAAGATGCCAATGAGTTTCTGTTCAACTGGAGTCCACATAACTCATGTAAAACAGCAGTATCCATGTAACATCCATATATGAACTGTCCCTTCACAAAAGCATCAGCAGGTGATCAATACACCACCTTAGGGTATGGCATAAAAAAGCTCAACTACCCACACTGAGAAGTGTCCAACAGGAAACAAGGCTATTTTTCTCTCCATCATCCAAAAAAGGAATGAGAAAGAACAGTCCACTGAAACTAAGGAGTTTTCAAGAAACAGCAACATGGATTAAAGTCCCCACACAGTAGAGGGCATCCCTAGAGAAAACAGTACCCATCCTGTGAGCAAAGGAGGACTGTAAAAGCCAAGAAGTAACATGATGACTTGTAAATCACAGAAACAGAATATGTTCAAGGAATACTCCTACTGAAGATAACTGACATCGGTATATTTGCAACAAAGCCCTGGGCAATGTACCACCAAAGGGAACTCACTTGACAGTGCAGGTGAACCTTGTGGAAAGCTTCATGATGGCAGTGAGAGCATAGCCTCGTGTCACAGATGCAGACATATTAGATATCAGGACGCTTTCTAAAATATCAAGAACTTCATCCTCTGTTACCTGAAAAGGTACAGTGAGGTTAGGCTAAGACAGAGAGGAGCTTACAGCAAGCCTTACAGACCATACTGTAAAAACCTGTCTCTTGCCTATTGGCCATGTCACACTCCTCTGCAACTCTGAGCCTGTAACATTATGTTCAGAGTGAGACATGCATCCAGGTGGAGATCTTATAGTATGAGTTTTAAAATATAGTTTCTGTTTCACATATTGAAGAACAGGTTTATCACTGAAATACACTAAGACCCCAGTAGATTTCTTCCAAATCAGTTGGCACTGAAACCACACCATTCTGCCAGTTGTAGCAACACTCCACACAGCCAGTATTTACACAGTCCATGCCTGCAGCAGGGGAAGGAGATTCCTGTCCAGGGTCCATTACCATCATGGACACTAGTGCCAGGGAACTGCTGAAAGCACTCCCTTCACCTAGCCAGCATCAAGTAGATCCAGCCTCAGCCAGGTGTCCAGTTGCAGTTCTTTCTCAAGGTATACCTGTATTGGTTCCTCCTCTTCACACTGACCAGACACCAGAAGATCTCCATACTCTCCTATGCACCAGGAGGCAACTTGTACCAGGGGTTGCTGTTGGAAGAAAAACCAGAGAAGCCTAAGAGATAAATGGCTGCCTGCATGATAAATTAAACTGTCCACATTTCCAGGAGCAAGCTTAGCCTTCCACAGCAGAAGAAAGAGGAATATCTGATTTGATCAAGAATTCCATAAGAGAATTGGAGAAACTAAAAAGAACATGAACTTAGAGAAGATATGCCTGCTCAGCAGTCTCTCCCTTGGAGCCAGACAATGTGATGTTGGCTTTCCCTGAGATGCTTAGTAAACATGCATAATTATTGCAGTACAACAAAGAAACTGAAGCCAGCTGCATTTGGTTTTACCTGGGAGTAATCTCCAAGGATGGCTTTGTAGAGTCTCTGCACAGTGTAGGCATGCATCTCCACACTATTAGTTATTAACTGGATCAGATTGGGAACAGCATCATCACGAACATAACTTCCTGCCTGCAAGAACAATTGTTAGGTTTTACTATGGACCTTCTTAAACACTCAGCAGCTGTGATACCCTTCACAAAACCACCTGATGCATCTGGAAATATAAATCAACCCTTTCATCCATGAGCACTTTCTGGTTGACTCTGAGCAACCTCAGGGGGGCAGAAGTACAGGACAGCACATTTATCAACAAATGAAACTATACTCAGAGAAATCCACACTACAGATACCCTGAAACTGCAAGAGGATAGAGTGCAGAAATGAATACAACCTTATGAGCGGTTTATCTAGCAGAAAAGAAAAGGCAATTACTTTACTGGAGAAAGTAATCTGAGAGCAATTCTCACAGCCAACCTTCCAACAGAAATTAATTCTCACTTCAGATGAATCTACTGCTCTCTGTTTCAAGGTGACAAAAGAGCATCCCAGTCAGACTTACTTTTTGCTGAACTTCTCAAATTTGAACACTCATACTGATAAATCTCTTCCCACTCCTTTGCCTCACAGAACACACTGCCTACCCAAGTTACCAAGATCTCTTCCCTCGGTTGCCAAAGCACTGCTCCAGTTCCACCTCAGCTGTGATGTTTATAGATAAATTCAAGTAGATAAAGAGTAATAACTAAACCCAAAAAAGGTGAACCATGAGGCTGTTGATAGTTTCATTAACAAGTTTATCAAAACTCAACTTGGAGTAATTCCAAGAAATGCCTTCACCCCCTTTCTCTTTGCAAGTCACTTCAGGCTGCATTCACTCTCCTCTGAAAGGAGTGTATATTGCAATCAGACAGTACAAGAGCTGTTCTTAGAAGCTAGTGTGATTACTGCAGTAGAAACACTGCTACACACTGTTACTCTTGTGTGTTTCTGAAATACTACAGTTCTTCTAAAAAGTCACCCAGTCATCCAAGGCAGCCAGTCAGAAATATGCAAACTCGGTAAATGTGACTATCATAAGTACACTTCCTCTATTTTAGCATTTGTTATCTGCCAGCCTTTAGAACCATCTCCAACTTGATGGTAACTTCCTCCAGAATTAAGAAAATTTTATGTAGTCATACACAAGAGAGGCAATTTCACTTACCGTTGTTAAGACTCTCATAATTGTGTCTATGTGCCAGCGCTTGGAAGGAGCATATCTGACAAAATTAAGAAAACAAGTTGGAGCAGTAACTGCCAGTCTTCAACACCACCAAGAAACCCAACATCATCAGAACCCCCTCTTTTCAGTTACTTCCTGGCCCACTGCTTCGTGAGGTAGGACACCAATACTGAGGGAGGGCTACAACTGACAAACCACACATAAATCAGCAAACAGGGAAGAAATGAATCAACACATTCTCTCTTGGGAACAAGCAGGGAGAGAAACACCACACAAGGGGTTCACAGTCCCGAGGATGTACCAAAAATTATTAGCAAGTAAAACAACACCATACTTTTCCGCTGCAAGAAATATTCCAGATGCACAGTCTGCCTTGAACTCTGGTTCACAAGAATCTAGGAAATACAGTAACTCCTTCATCATTCCACGGACATTGTTCCCATTAACAAGAGCGAAACTCAGTTCCATTGCACGCCTAGGGCAAGAGACAGAAAACCAATCAAGTAACTTCACCTAGTGAAGGAAGTAAAAAACCCCAAAATCCAGCTACAAAAATGCAGTTAACTTGTAATTAATTAGAGAGCAATACTTACTAATCCTGTGAGAACAGCCCTCCACATTTAATGCGCAGTATTTTTTTTGCTCATAGGCAGACAAATATCCACTCTCCAAAAAATTAAGGGGGAGTGGGGCTACAGGGTGCTCTAGAAACATCTATCCATATGTTAAAGATAGCTTAAGGCTAGCAACATCTTTCAGCAGCCAGAGTCCAACAGGATTAAAGTCTGATTGTCCAAGTGTAATTAAATACTGGTCATTTCTGACACACAACTATAACAAAGCAAGCCACAGCATTTTTTCTCCACCTTCAGGGATCCAGAACAGACCTGTTTCCCATTCCATATATTAGAAATTCAAATACAGTAGAGATTTAAAATATTAACTGAGAAGCTTTACTGTGTCCAGTTGGATAAACTGGATACAGTAAAGCTTTTACACTGTAGCATAAAATTTCTAGAACCCAAAGTTACCCTGGTGTTGTTCACTCCTCCTCACCACAGACGTACTGACACCACAACTAGTCAGAGTACTAGCTCCTTGCTATTCCTTTTTGTACCCATTGAGAGCTCAGAGGCTACTCCCAGACCCTTCTACTTGAAGCTTCTGTAGTTGACTTTAGCACAGGTCTCTCATTCTCCTGCCATTTTTTTGAGTGAAGACTACTAACTTCAGATGTGATTGATTTCTGCACAACTTTGCAACAGCTGTGTTCAAATGCATTAAAACAGGCTTGCTAAAAAACCCTGAATGAATGAACACACTATTTGTTCTCAAGAACCTGAGAAGATCTAGACAGCACTATTTCTCTACATTTTCCTAGTTATTATCATAATAAGGATTTTTACAGAATGGTGAATTGTAAATGTGTTACTTTGCTTTTTACCCAGCGAGTACTTAGGGACTGAAAAAATAACAGAGATATTCAGAATTAGGTTGGAAGTACCAAACTAAATTCTACCTTTTAACGTTTAGATCTGTGTTTAGCTGATGTCCTACACCATTATTAGAACTGTTTCCATGCTTCCAACTAGTTCCCAACTCCCTTACACCTATCCCTACTGGGTCCATGTTTATGTTTAAAATTTCAGTCACTTTATAGCAGATATATCAATACTGCAGCTGTGCAGGAATACTATGTTTTCTTCATACCAGGCATTTATCTCAGCACTTATTGCTTACCTTCAGTCATATTACACATTTCATTTCTGTCACAAAGCTCTTAATCATGTAATTTAATCAAATCAAGCAGAAAAAAAGACTTTAATTAAATGGCAAAGCCATTCTGAATTACACTACATGGATCAAATATGAAGTCCATCAGTTACAAGATGATGAGCAGAGGTCATGCTTCAGATAACCAAAAGCAGATATCATGTCTTTCCCTCAAGTCCTTAAAGCTTGCTGCCTGAGGACTCTGACATATACCCAGGCAATATCATGCTTCAATGAAGACAGTGCATTGTCAGCAGCACGAGTGTCAGCATGGCAACATGGTGCTCTGCTGATGGATCACTCAAAGGCTTCATCCTCCAACAGCACTCAGACATGAAGCTCAGTTGTTTGTAGCATACCTGTGTTTTCCTAGCAGGTGCCAATAAAATGTTTTTGCTGCCTTCTACCCAAAATCTAGATAAGGCTCTGCTGTTCCGCAACCGAGCCCCATGCAACCGAGCCCCTGACACCAAACAGCAATGGCAGCCTGACTTGCTCAGCATTTAAGATACAAATTTTTATTGGTTTGGGATAGATTGCAACTGTAAAAAGAGATTACACCATACCCGGTACACAGGAGTTAAATTTAAGTTTCAGAAGCAAGACAAATCCAGTTTCTAGCCTCTTTTACACATATTAATCTGAGAAGAGCTGTTAAAAAAATCTACAGCTGATTCAAAGATGGGCATGAAGAATGACTATCAGAACAAGGATCTATGGTGTATCAGTTTGAGTAGATGGAAAAGAAAAGGTTGAACAATTCTGAAGGTATATTCACGTGATGAGTGCCCAGTGGAATTCTGGCCTGTAGCAGAGAGATTCTATGAAATGCAACAGGATAAATGCTGCTGTGCCCAACACTGCATACTGTATACTGCATTGAGCCCAGACTTTTCTTTGCAACCCAGCTACAGAAAGAATAAGGAGGAGGAGGAGAGTTCTGAAAGAAAGATCAAGGAATCAAGAGGCTGAAAGACTCAGTTTAGAAGAGCAGCCTTCCACATACGCTGGGCAAAGTGAGACCAAACAGTTCAAGAATTTCCATGAGTGACAGAAATAGGAGGGAGTTACTATCATGAGTAAAAGGAACATAATTGAAGAAATGAGAATAAGCTGGAAGAAACTAAGACAGAGTACAAGACAAAGTATTTCTCTGGTGAGAAGTAAGGCTGCAAGCTTCCCCAATGCCCAGAGAAGCAGCAACACACCACTATTTAAATGACAAATGAACACCAAGAATGATAAAAGGATGTAGTTTGTACACAAATTGTTTGAGCAATTAAGTTAAGTCTGAATCCTACTACTCTATAATACATCTAAGAATACATTATTTGGATAACTTAACACTGCTCCAAGACAACATGGCACTGCTCATTCATCTGGGAAAGAAAACCAACGTGGAGCACATCAGAGTAGCTTTGACCACAATCATAGTGCACAGAGGCTTTCCATCCTGCTGAGAACACACAAATCTAATCTCCACTGATACTGCATTCTGGAAAAATTCAGGCAAACAGAATATTTTTTCCCCCATGAAATGTAACAGCAGCTTTCCCAAGAAGGTGGAAGTACATCTTCATTATCTTGTCCATCTGAATTATGGAACCATATTATACCTTCATAGTAGTCTCACTTACAGTTCCCCAGGATTATTGTCATTTCTCCTATGCTCTGCTCACTTTCCACAGACTGTCAACCTCAAGAGTCTATCTCACTGATAATCTGATTACCTTTTAATGGAGACATCCAGATCCTTCAGGCAGTCCACAATGGTGCTTCGGTGCCGCTGTACTGCATTATGGTCTGTCTGCACAGTTTTCAACAGTGACGTCAAAGCTACATATCTGCAAACAGGACATAATGTCATCAGTAGCTGACAGTAGCATTTCATTTCTATGCACAGACACTGTCCCCTTGCCCCAAACCTAGTCTTGTCTTGCAACAGAATAGGATTCTCTTGCACTTGGTATTGAATGGAAATCCTGTAGGGGACTTCCTGACCTATCTTCACAGGTGAGCTACCACACTAAATTGTAACATGCCTTCAGCTTATCAACTAAGAAGGGCAGGGCCACAGATAAGATTTGCATAGAGAAAAGAATGCACCAAGAAAAAAAGCAAGCTCAACAGCCACACTAACCCCAAGAGCAGTGACCCCAACATGGTCTCCTGGAAAGCTTTACTTCAGCATCATCCTTGTGTAATTGCTTCTCACACATTTTAAACTGGGTGTTGTCAAAACACACTTTGTACAACTTACCTAATATTTTTGTCGTTGTTTAATAAGAAACGGCCTAGGATGTTAATGGCTAAGACCTGCAGAAAGAGTTAGGGAAGATCAATGATCTAAAAGGGCTGCTGGTTATCTTCATCATTTCTTGATGACTTCAGAGGCAACATGTCAAAACTAGCATTGAGGTTCTTAGCCAAAAAGAGCTCTAGAAGCTGCCTAAGCAGAGGAAATGCTAAGGGATGCATTGCAGGCTCTCATTTGCACTCAGGACACGCACTCTGCAGAAAATTTTGCCTTCTAATTTTTGTCATTTTTAAAAACCCAAACACCCTCTCTCCCCCAAAACAAGCACCCTTTCTGCAAAGGTTACAGACTTATCTAGAGTCAGATGCAGAGCTGTGTTATGGTGAAACAACCTTGCTTCATGTCCTCCACACAAATTACTCTGATACAATCCTAGGAAAAAAACAAAGGCCATAGCAAAGGCAACTTACTCTCAGGCCGCTCTCAGATTTTATATCCATAATAGTCAGCACAGTTTCATAGAGAATGGCATTTCCCACATTTTTACTTGTTTCTGTATTAGTGGCAACCTGGAGAAAGGAAACAAAATAACTTCAATGAATTCAAAGCAGATCCCCCTTGTGCTGCTCTGCAGAACAGGCAGCAAAAGTAACCAACCGCGACAAAACAGCATCACACATAGGCATTTGCGAATATGCATCTCCTTCAACAAAATTTGACTCAGCATGGCAAGCAGCTGTATCCTCACTAGTGATGCAGAACCTAAATTATTAAGAAACTAAGATAAAGTTTAAACCAATCATCAACCTTGCAGACCTTACCTGTGCAAGTATATCATTCATTGCTTCACTAGAATCATCATCATTTCTCCCTAAAATTCTTAGTAACCGCAGGATTCGTACCTATTTTATAAAACAAAGCAAAGAAAAGCTTGGATGTCAAAAGTGTTTGACATGGGGTCGTAGTGGCAAAAAAAGCAAAAGAAGCTGCTGATTTCCACTCTTAAGCAAAATGCTTATGCCAGGTAAGAACTTTATCAACAAAAACAGGCTTCTGCTGTGCTTATTTTCTTCCCACTAGAACTGCTCAGAGTCCCCTCTCTACTAGGCACAGCTTTCCAAAATCAATATGTGCTGCTTCCCTCTTTTGTCACATAACATGATAAAGCACTACAACTGCTGGTTAAACTAAGGCAGGTGTCTTTCACTAGGGCAGATGAACAGCATTTGCACAATCAGCTCAGAGGAAGACCAAAGAAGCCTTACAATCAACACAGGTGTGGTGGTAAGCACGTCATCATACCTAAGGCTCAAAATACCTAGAATTAAAGCTATTCACTGTTTAAAGCTAGTCACTGTTTGCATCAGTTCTTACCTGCAAAAAGGGGTCACTGATCCCAGACACATCATGCTCTGGCGAATATCCAGACATGATAAGGTTCTTCAGAATACGAACTAATTGGGGAACAAGCTGTGAAGAAGAGAGTTGTCCTATTAGGGTACTATTGTTTCCCTGACCCCAGCTTTGAAGCACAGGTCCAAGAACAAATCTTGTATTTGAAAGCAAGTCAGTCTTTGGATTCTTCCACGAAGTTCAACCTGCACACCTAGAGCTGATGCTGTACGAATACCTACAGCTTGGCTAAGACACAACCAGAAAGAGTTAAGCTGGGACCAGAGCACCATATTGTGCCTTCAAAGTAGTAAATCTACATTTGTGGTACAGTGTAAGTAGAAAACAAACCTAGTTTCCCTGTCATCTCCTTTTGTTCCTACTTTTGCTCTTCAGGAACTGCAAACTCCTCTGAAAACATGCATTTCATAAAACACACAAAATTAACCCTGAACTTCCTGTATCTGCCCTAAAGAGGAAACCAAAGGGTGCAGCAACATCTTCCCTCCAGACATAGTAACAGACAAGTGGGGCATTCCTGGAATCCTTATTTGTGTTTGCTTTGCCTTCCAACATGCATGAATTATCAGGACTGAGGACAGAACAAAGGGAAACATTACAGCCATGGAGATTGATTGAGGGCCACTCCCCCCCACCCCACCTCTGCATCTTCTGGAAAACAAATTACACCCATGAAGACTATCAGCACTGCAGCTGGACTGGGTAGCTCCTTGCAGCACAGAAAGCCTTTACAGCTCCTTACAGGCAGTTAACCAACTGTCTGTCCTGCTCCTTTCTGGGAATCACCCAAAGTTGCCCCATGATTCAGACAAAACACAAAGCCCAGTTTGTGGTAAGAAGAAAGCCCATGGCTACAACTTGCACAGGCACAAAAAAAAAAAAAATTATATATATATATATAAATAAAAATTCTGTCAAATATTCCTCAAATGAGGGAAGACTTGAGGAAAGCAGGCTGATATTTGCAGAAGAAGGCCACAACTGAGATTCAGGGCTGCCATGGATGTAGAGGTTTAGTGACGAGACCCGCACACAGAGAGCATTAGACAAGTAAAGATAATCTAAGCATGTGGCATCAATCATCAATCACAACTGTGTCATTCAGAGGCACTGCCTCACAAGGGACCAACATCTACAGATTCAAGGCAAACATGCATCATCTAGAAAAATTAACTCTTACCTTTTCATTCTAACTCAGCAGGATTCCAAACAGACAAAAGGGACAAAACAGACGAAGCAAGCATTAGGGAGAGGTCAATGTTATACCATTCACAGCATAACAACTACAAGAAATAGCTAGAAAGAACACCCCTAGTAACAAAATTTTGTGCCCTCAGCTCTTCTTTCTTTTCCCACAACTATCACATTATCCAAGCAATTAGCAGCAGGGATGGTACCTGCAAAATGAACCTCATCTGACTTTTTTTCCTGCTTTGATATTTACAATCAAGGCAAGGGAAGATGCATGCCAAAATGCTAAGATGCACCAAAGAATGTACAGTTTTAAATCCCTAATGATATATACAGACAAGTCAAGGAAGAAAGTAAATGGGCATGCAAATAAACACCTTTAAGACTTTTCAGGGGAGCAAATGGCTTGCTCTGTTCTACCAGCTTTGTTCAAGAATTTGATCAAGAATTTAAAATGATCAAGAATTCTTTGATCAAGAATTTAAAATGACAATCAAGGCAATTTTCAGATGCTCTTCTACCAGTAGTCTTTCACATGGCAATAATACAGCAAATTATAGCAAACAACATAAGGAAGTCAGGAGGGTGATGGGAAGCAAACATTCCCAATCAGAGGAGGAGGAGTGATGGCGACTCTCAAACCCTTCAATTAAAATGGAAAATTGTGTAGCAGAGTATACATCAGGCATGAGGTATCTACACAACTAGAATTTAGGTGGGTGTTTTTGAACTGAGTGCATATAACTGTGTGGCTGTGGTTAAGGCATTCAGATGTTGGTATAAGCTTCAGTTTTTCATCTTACTCTCTATGCTTACTTCATTTGTGATTCCAGTGTCACCATGCAATTAGATAGAAGGAGTGACGAAAAACCTAAGGGACCATCAAAGACAACTTTAAATCTAACTCTAGGATGAGTTTTATACTGCGCAATCTTAAGACTGATTGTTTGTAACTTAACCACTCAGTGAAGGGGTTTAGGCCTGGATACACATGAAATTCCCACATTTAATGATTTAAAAAAAATATTTGGCAAACAGACAGTATCATTAAATTCTTCATCCTAACAATTGTAAGGATTTTACTAGAAGGCCATGAATATTAACTTTGCAATATTACCAGTTCACACTTACCTTTCTAAAGTGTGCAAGCATGTCTGGGCTTCTCTCACACATCTCTGTGAGGAGGACAACTGATGTGTGAAGAACACCTAAAGGTGAGGGAGGGGGAAAAGAAAAATGTATCTCCATTTAACATCATTCCACTGGCTCCAAACATTTGACAAACATCACAAGAAAACAACAGAAAATCATTTAAAAATATTCTTGAATTCAACATATATCTAGCACTACAGATACTTGTGCTTGCAGCTGTATCCAAGGGAAAGCAGACAGCAATGTGCTCCTGTCTTAAAGCTGCAATTAAAGACCAAGGCAGGAGATAAATTGGATTTGGTCTGCAGAAACTCGCATACTAAACATACAGTAATGGTCATAGTTCGGCTACTGACCTCTAAGGTCTCTTCTAAATTCAACCAATATGATTCTATACAAACGTAAGACTCCAGAAGGACAGCATGTGTTAGTTGCATTGTGGGTGTCAGGCTCCTCACACTTCCTGATTTTCTCTTCTGATTTGGGTTGCCTACTTGACCTTTTGTCACCTTCCTCAGGAAGCCTCAGAACTCCACTTAAATAAAGACTACACAAAAATAATACCTCCAAACCTAAGCCACTTCCTTAGAGTCACTTCAGGCAGCGTACAGGACAAAAATCAAACTTTCCCATTTCACCCACTCTGAAGTGTACCAAAACACAATGAAAGAGTTCCTTTTGTCACCTATGCCATGTTAAAGTCCTGTTGACTAGCAGTCATACACATCTCTTCCTTCTAAATGACATTTGCATTCACTGTGTAGAAATGGAAAGAAATAAATGATACAAATACATCTCTGAAGTTCCCTCCAAGCAAAAGGCTTAGGTAGCAAGTGCACTATCCTCTAGAGAATGGCCTAGCCTCGCTAAATACAGTCTCAGCTATTACCGTGGTTCTTCTCGTTCAGCAAGTTTTTGGTGGCTGGCAGGAACATCTCCATAAGTTCAGGCACCTTTCTGATGACATGAACAGCGCACAGTGCTGCCTGGATAGGAAAAACACTTTTTAGTACACACAGCAATGACAACACCACCTGTTTTGGGAATATCTAGTACAGTGGGAACTATAACAACCTTCATGATAAACAAAGGCCTGGCACATTTTTCCATCTCTTTATTACAAGTGTTACTCAACAGCATTCCAGAAGAGAGTTCAATAAAGGGGGAGCACTGAACTACAAACTAATACTCCCCCTAGTAATGGTTCATTTTTACATTATTCACATAAGAAGTGCTATTATCTGCAAAGCAGCTCTGCCTTTAATATGGCTACCTCAGCCTGTCTTCCTCTTGCTGGGAAGGAGATAATGCATTGGAAACAAATAATTAAACTTACTGTAAAATTATGGCTTATTTACTTTCCCTCCTTCCCCAAAAAACAACCTCTTCCTGCAAGGGATGGGTGCTCTGAGAAACAAAACTACATTTCCAGAGTTTTTTTTAAAAAACATGTGCCTGTTTCTTCTAGGACGGAGAAGCAACAGGAGACACTATTCCTTGCAACTGCCTGAAAATCAAGTGCCTCTTTCCAGAACACAGAACACCTCTTAGCATTGCTTTCTCTCCAAATTCTCTCTAGATCCAGCTCTAAACAAAGAAGTAACAATGCATCTCTTCCTAAATCTTATTGCTTCAACTCTCACCATGACTTACCAATAAATAAACCTAAAAGAATAGGGGCAATCACACTTGGCTGATGCTATGGCACATTTGCTGCAGAAATTAGACAATTTATAAGTGTTTGTCCATTTCAAGTCCTTAACCCTTCTAGTTCTCACACTACTGTTACCATCATCAACAGAAGACATCAAATAGGTTCAAATCTTCTGATACCAGCCTGCACTGTTAATAACCAGAGTTTTCTCTTACCTGAGAAGATAAATCAAACTGGTGACCAGAATTTTGAGGCTAATGTCCCTGAGGGGGCAAGTGTTCACATTACCACCACTAACGTTATGGGAGAAGAGTGCAAAAATAGAAGCAACTGCCTCACCAATTGGACACTTGCTTATCTTTGAGAGGCTTACATACATTCCTGCTATTAACAGACAGGGAGTTTTGAGCTCTGTGTTGCACACTGGGAAAATATTTACTCAAGTGTGATCTCAGTCATCTAGTATTCCAGGTATTAGCAAGGTGTTCAATCAATCTTGCCTTTTAATCCATAACAAAGTATTCAAAAGTTTCCTGAAATACCTTCTTCCTAAGATAGGAATTGGAAGTTTTGAGGAGCTTTTCCACCTCTCCTGCAAGGTCTCTGCACATTTCTGAGGAGCCCATGCAGCCAAGAGTACAAAGTGCCAGCCCCTGCACATACTGCGTGCTGTGATTAAGGTCACTGTAAAGGAGAACAAAAAAGTCAATCAGCATGCACACACAGAAACTGAACACACAAAAAGAGGGCATCTACAGCTAGAGTCATCTATCCAGCAACACGTGGCCCAAAAGAACTTTCTGGATTCACAGCTCTGTGGGAGCACAACTTGGGAGCAATGGAAGCTTTGAGTGCATGTACCGCAGGGTTTGCTACTAATTCTACTTAGAATCCTCAATTAAAAAAATAAAATACTTGGTTTAACTATCAGATTGACCTGTCAGGGTATCCAGGGATTGAGCTGAGAAGAGGAAAGACTATACAGAATTCCATTTAAAATGGTTTTAGCTTTGGAACTTGCATGCAAAGTACAGACCAGCAGTGACACTGTGGGCTGTCCCAGTTTAAAGATGTTCTACAACAGGCTTTAGCTTCTGCATTTACAAACCAAACAGTATGGAAAAATCTGTGTAAAAGTATTCTCTATCCTGACCAAAAACCACAAACTCCACCACTCACACACCTTGAAAATAATTCATACAAGAATTCTGTTTAGCAATTTTTCCTATTCGTATGCCTAAGGAAGTTGTGAAAAGTGGTCACTAAGAAGCTAAACTACCTAACATGAGATGCTATTAGTGACACTAGCTACAATGTTACACTAAGCATAAGACAACATAGCTTCTACACGGCAATCCCAACAGCCTTGAAAATCAAGTTCTACACCACTTTTCCATCTGTGTTTGGTACTAAGGTTGCCACAGCACCTGGGACTCAATGCTGAAGAAAGTAAAAAATACAGTTCATGGTTTGGGAGGCAACGGGAGCTGGGGACTGCAAGATGGAAGAGCTGGGGAAAGAAGTGGTTCTGAACCAAACACGCAAGAGGAGTGGAAAGACAGTATCCTGGTTGTAACATGAAGCAGTTATGGCAACATGCAGATGAAGGAACAGGTAGCACATGCTACTAAATAGGTTGTTTTTTTGTTTCCTTCCTTTAACAATTTTTTGGCAGCTATATAAAGCTCAGTGTATCACAAGTACATGCTTCAAGAGGTTGCTTTCCTTTTCGTCTCAAAAATCTGAGTCTTGCTATGAAACAGTGAAAAACAATGCCATAAATAAATCCCTTAACGTCTAGATAAAAGCAAGACACAATGGCAGATACAGAAGCCGAAGGAGAAAGCAATATACAACACAGGAGATGGTGGGAAGCTGTCCACCATTTTTGCTCAGCTTCCGTCTGACCCATTTCCAGTTCAAACTCACTACACCCTTACCAAATTCACTGTAGCACAAACAATCAAAAGAGGTGTTAATCTGCAGCCTGGTCCTAATGGAAGCACCTCACAGGTATAGCATTTTAATGAAAGAGCTTAAGACAAAAATCTTCTGGATGCTAGGTTCAAAGTCAGAAGATCCTCAGGCCTCCAGTTTTGTCAAGTTTCTTTTAAAGCACTTTGAGGCCACAGTCTATTTGAAGATCAATACTTTACTTGCCAATATCTGAGAGACTTACGCACTAATAGCACATAATAATAAAAACAGGTACACCACACAACTTTTGGGTAGGTCAACCAGAACCCAGCTGTTCCATACCTGCTCCAATCCATCTTGAAAAGAAAACACACTCATCATCACCCACTAAACTATGATATAAGAAAGTCCCACTTTAACATTGCTTTGCTGAGAGAAGTATTAAAAAAAATAATCATTCCCATCCCCTCTTGTCTGATTTCAGCAAAATGACAGCACATCCCAAGCTGCTGCCCTGCTTCCAATGAAAAATTCGTCAGGACCATTAGATCTTAAAAAGGAAGTAAGATACATAGCCTTGTTCCTTGACAACTCTTCAGAGCTTGTCAGCAGAAGCAAACAAACACGCACAGGACATGTCTTGCTTGCTACATGTGCCTCTTCAAAACCAATGCAATTTTATATTCTGTTCCCACTAAAGAAGGATGGGCCAATACAGAGCACTACTACGACAACCTTATTATGGTCAACAGCATACAACAATTTCAAGGCACCAGTTTTTTAACACAAGGAAAAAACCCTGAAGTACTCTAAGTATCACTGTCAGAAGGATACTTTCTGATACTGAAACCTCAAATCATGGTTTGATGGAGAGGTGGTACCCTTACTTCTTGATGCAATTGGTCATAAGAAGATGAACATCCTGTCTCTCATCCAGCAGCAACATGGCACCTAAATACCCAATGCGCTTGTCTGTGAATTTCTGAGACGCAATAAGCTTGAGGCACTCCAACTGGAAAAAAAAAAAAGGAAAAAAAGGAAGAAAAAAAAGACATAATTAGCTTAAAAACTACTTCTTAGCTAGAGAAGAAACAGTTTGAATTTTGATGCATAGTAACATATGTATCTCAGAGTGCACTTTTAAAGGTGCATTCAGTTTCCATTGTGGTGATGTGGAAAACCAAGAAAGATGAAATGGGCTGCCTAAAGCTCCAACAAAGCCAGCAGGAAGGTCATTAGCAGCTCCGGTGCCTTGAAGTGGCCAGACACTGCTGGTCTTCCATGACCTCAGATACACCAGATATGTTGGTTAGTGTCAGATCACAAAAGTAAATGATAGCACATTGATAGAGAGGAAAGATACATCAGTAAACACAAAATAGTAAAGATCTGGGAATCTAGGTCATGTGCCATGTTTGATATGCACATGAAACTTTTTAACTAAACTTGAAAGGTTCCATTTATCTACTAGGAAGAGGATCAATGCTCTGTAATCTGCCAAAACAAGGACATGCAGTGATAGGACAAGGGGTCATGACTTCAAATGGAAAAAGGGGGAAGTTTAGGTTCAATATTAGGAAGAAATTCTTGGCTGTGAGCATGGTGAGGCCCTGGCACAGGCTGCCCAGAGAAGCTGCGGCTGCCCCTGGATGTGTTCAAGGCTAGGCTGGACTGGGCTTGGAACAACCTGGACTAGCAGGTGTCCTTGCCCATGGCAGTTGGAACTAGATGACCTTTCAACCCAAACCATTCTAGGATTCCATGACTCTAAAACCAGGTTGTGTTTATTATGATCTGTAACTAACTTGCTATCTAGGCAAAAAGTAGATTGTCAGAGATAGTTATGTTTTTGCACTTCTCTGTAATCTCTGGAACATCAGAAGTTTACTAAAATCACTTGCATTCCAGCCACTACAAGTTTTCCTTTCCCCCTGTAGACATGGCAACTGTGATCAATAGCACAGAAGAGATTCCCAAGACAACACACAGTTTCCACCTGCACTCTGCTAATTAAGAATTGCCAGCTCATTTTTACATCTGACACTTTGAAAAACAAATACCATCCACAACAAAGCTATTCTGACATTACAATGCACTAAAATAGTTTTCTGTAACAGATAACTAATCAACTATAATCTAAGTCTACTTTCCTGACAGGGAAGTAGAGATCTATCCCTCACAAACAATTTCTGTATGTCTGCTTTACTAGCTGGGGCAGCAAATAAGCATATACAACAGGTCGGAGGAGGGGTCAGACAAAGCTGGCAACAGATCCATAGCAAAGGGGGCATGCACAGGCAAAGATAAGAGGTGTCAGGAAAAGGGATTCATGGCTCCAGCTAGACAGAAGGCAACAGAGCAACAGACACAGGTGAGATGCAAGAAACACACACATCAACAAGAGTAAAGCTGCACAGTATATTGGTAAGAAAATTAAAGTTGAAGTGCCAGAGAAAGAAAGTGCTATGGCCTAGTCCCAGTCCTGCAAGTCCTCATGACCACGTGGCATTAGAACACACACTCAACTGCTGATGTTGTTGTCATATGCGAAAGCCCAGCTAGTGCAAGGATGACAAATCAGTAAGAAAAGGCTTGAAAGAAATTGAGTTCAGTCTGCAAGGTTAAATGGGATGAAAACCTCAAATAAATACCTCTGAACAATAAGACCAGTCCTCTGCAAAGATAACTGAATTTGCCCAAATGCCTGAGATCAGCCACAGATAACTTACAGAACACTAGATATCAAGCTCTCATGTTTCCAGTGCTTTCTGTAAGAGAATAATGCGCCTCTGAAACAACCTTCTTTCCTGGGTTTACAAGATACTTATACAATCCTCCGCAGAAACGCAACATAAAATTGGTTATACCTAAGCTACAGTTAGAGCCAATGAAGGCAGAAGATGAATGACTGAGGAAGAGCGTAAGAAAACTGATGACTGCAACAGATACTCTAACATACATTTCTATACTTTTGAATTTAAAATATACTAGTGAAATTTACCCCATGAAAGGCTGATGAGTTCTTGCGTCACTTGTACAGAAGCACATGCAAACTAGATTCATGCACAGCAATACCAAGAAACATGATCAGCTGAAGCTCTTACTAGGTGTAATTGGTGGAAAAAATCTTGATACTATTAAATCCATTTCATTCAAAGGAACAATTAAAATCTGTTACATCACTACTGTAACAGATACTACTGGCATGTAACCGGACTACAACTGACCCAACTTTTACTGACATAGCCACTCTTCCAACTGGATTTTTTTTTCAAATAGAAACAATGGCAATAATAAAATTATTTGACCGTTTGTCCAGCCTGTCTGACGACTTCTAAACTTGCACAAACGGCCTTTGCACATGCTCAGCAGACAGCATGCCATGCAGTGCGTATCAGCATGCACTGGCTAAACACAGCGCTCATTCTCATACTTGTGTACAAGATATCCCAGGTCAAAGCTGAGGAGCCCTGGGCTGGATACAAGCAGATCAGCCACTCACTCCTGGTTACCCACATTGTTAGCTGCTGTCTGCTTACAGCTTTAAGAGAGACTGTAACACCGCTTGTGGCTCTCCTGGTTTTCCACAAAACATCTTTCCTGCGTATTCATCCTGTCACTCTCAGAAGCTTACTGTCTACATTGCAGGACTATCTATCTGCAAGACTCCACTGTTGGTAGAGCCTGTGTCCTCAACAGGTCCCCAGCTCACATGAACTATACTCCTATAAAACAGTAGCACCTGGAAAGATTCCCTCCAGTGATAAGCATTAAGGACATGCAAAGGTCTCTAACTCACTCTCTTGCAGAATACTCGTTAAAACTCTTTTCAGCATTGGGCCCTATGCCCTCCTGAAAATGCAGCTGATAAATTACAAAAGAACCAAGGGCAATGAATGAAGTACTCCGCTCTTCAAATAGTCAGAATAGATGCTGCTTTTCAAAATGTAGCAAGCCTGGCAATAACAGATACTGAACATTCTGCTTTAGCCTTCTTTTACTAACAGTGAATTTACCATTACTAACCAAAGCAGAAACTGAAAATTTCTGCTTTAGTTAGTAATGGTAAATAAGTAAATTTACTCAGTAATTGTAAATTAAATAATTAAACTAAATGGCAAATTATAATCTTCCTTGGATGGGATGAAATACTTGAGCAACAAGATAGAAGAATGAAATTTAAATCATGCTCTTAACATAGGCCAAACGTTGAAATTCTAGATGACACTTTTGTAATACTTTTCACTATTCTTAAGGCTCCAAGATAATTAATTTTTGTGACAGGAAGTTTCTCTCTTGGACCAGAGAGCCCAGCTATGAAAAGCATTAAGAACAGAATAATACATAACTTCACTTGCTCTTTTTCAAAACTCTTTACCCTGAGAGAAGAATCCAATAATATAGAAGTAAGATGAGGCACTTCATATGCTATAGCAGAGCCGAAACTCACTAATCTTAATTATGTGCAATTTGATTTCACTGGTTTGAGCTTACTGTTTCAATGAGACATATTAGGACTGGTAAATTCAATCACAAATGGACAGACACACAAGACATGAAGCTACTAGAAGAGACACAACAATTTGACTGATTTAAGCTTTATTGAAGACCTAGGTTAGATTACTACTAACAGGACACTTACTGACTTCTAAGCAAAACTGACTATGCCCCAAAGACTAAACAAAGCTAACCTGAGGGACACCTTGTAGATCAAGAGCTTCCATCTTCCTGTCTCCTTTTCCTAAAATTTCTGTCAAAAATAGCACATCAAAAATAAGCCAAGAGATAGAAAACTCACACCTGCTTTCTCCATGTCACCCCATTAAGATGGGGATAAGGAACACCAACTTCTGATTGCCAGGAACAGACCAGCTCTTTTCTGTCTCAAATACATTACTTTATACAGAAAAGGGTATAGAACCTCCTCTCAAGTATGTGGTACTTTTCAGAGACAGAACTCCAAAGTGCTATTTTGATCCAATCTAAAAACATCCCTATGTCTTGGACTGTGGTTTAAGCACTACTGCTCTGCAGAAACATGGATGGTGAGGAGGAGACAGTATGGCAAAAGCAGATTAACCTCAAGATTCAAAACAAAATATGTAAGCCCCAAACAGCAAATCTCACTAATGAATTCTATACTAACATAGGTTCAGAAACACATGAAAACAGACCTCAAAACATCCCGAAGGACAGCGGAACTGCATCTAGGAATGCTCTGAACAAGTTAATGTGCCCAAAACACAGAAGACAGACTGGCTTATGCACAGAAGGCACTAAATTTTAACCTACCTGTCCAAAATGCGCAGGATATCCCAGCATGTGCATATACAGCAGCTTTGCCACGTTTCTGCATCGGTATGTGTTATCTTCCTCTCGGAAGGATGACCGGATAGCAGCACATTCTTTTTGGATCATCTCACGCTCCTCTGCCTGGGTTCTTGCTGTCCGGATGGTCCGGATCAACTCCCGCAGTCTGATGGGGGCTGGCATCCTCTGAGAGAAGAAAGAGTTCTGTAAAACTTTTGTCTCTAAAGGCTTCATAATGGTCTCACACTTCCGTGTATTCTTTTTTCTTTCTTACGCTACAATTATGTAAGTAAAAGAATGAAGAAAATGTAGGCTACCTCAGTAGCATGGCTAAGAGTAAACTTGAGAACCCAAGGACCTCACTGTACCTCACATTTGGTCTTCCAGAACATTAGAAATGGGAATTACTCCAATTTGAGCCAGCTGTCAAATGAACATAACATGGCTCCCCACCTGAAACAGGCAGAAATAGGACTCTGTAAGGTACTCTCATATTCACATCATCTGCCTCTCTCCAGAAAAGCCAGGCTCCAAAGAGAAATGATCCCAGAATCGTGATAACTTGGGACAGAAATCCTCTACAAAACACAACTCTGTTTAACAACTTGCTCAAGATTTCATCTAAGTGTTTCAGACAGCCATGCTTCAAAAATCCTGCTAACTTGTGCCATACACACTTCATTCTTAGAAGTGTGGAAGTCAGCAGAAAAGCAAATGGAAGAGCAATCTTAGGTGTGTGGATATTTCAGAGAATCCTGCTTCAAATAAAAATAATCAGGTTTACATCATCCTTTCATTACACCCCAATTAGAACAACCCTTTCTGAAACAAATAAGCCTATGACATTACTGTCTGGCAGTATGGGATGAAAGGTGTATACAAGAACACTCAGAGTTGTTTCATCTCATCAGATGGAATACCGATGGAGCCATCTGACCCACAATGCAATTTAGCCTGCAAAGTTCCTGTTAAGGGGAAAACTGCTGTCAAAAGAATCCAAACTTTAGGATTATGTTCAACAGTTGAACTTTTTACTTCACGTTCACCAAAGCAGACTTCTGACTTTCAGGGAGCTCAGACTATATAAACATCTTTACAGTCTTCTTTCATCCATGCCAGCTTGGGAACAGAACTGAGCCCTTCTGATAAGGTATCAGACCAACTTGTAAGAAGTTGTCATGTCAGTCTGCTACAGATTCTGTCTGGGTCACTATTCCCCCGAATGCTGTGTCATACAGTTTAAGCATTGCCATATAAGAAAAAGATGTGCATTCAGGTGCTGCACTAACTGGCTTACATGATGCCACCCAACAGAGAGGCAAGGACACAGAGCTAACAGGGGGCTTTGCTTGCAGAAAAGCAGAGAGAGACGCACGTACAAGTAAAGGTGGCCTTACAGTAAGCCAGACAAAGGCAGCTCCGAGTCCTGATTACAAACTCATACATACACTAGGCCTCTTCAGCCAAACCATTTAGACTCCTCATATTTAAGTTCCCCAGCTTCATACTTTAAAAAGCTTGAATTTACAGAGACACAAAGCATTCAGTTTTGAAAGTGGAAGAGTAGAGATATTCTTCCTGCATAAGTAAACTTTGTCCCAAAATGCTGACACCTGTAGGATCAAGACTATTGGACACATTAATCCTTACTCTTGCCTTGTCTCTCCATGTGAATTCACAACACTTCCTCACATTAGTGTGATATGAATAAATTAACAGTTGCTATGCACTCATGCTGCACTAGCAAGCATAACAGAAATAGTCACAGACAAGTAAGAAATCCATCTCCAGAACAAGCCCTTCCACGACCACTACCTTTGCTGCCATGCCTGCACATAGGATGCAGAACTGTATTTTCTCAAGGGGAAGAAAAGCTATATGCTGCACGTGGCACTTCAGGGGTAGATATAATATTGGCGTATTTATATAAAATGCCTTCTATTTTTTTGCCGCACTATGATTTTCCTGAAAATTGGTAACGCTCTGTGGAGTTCTCATTGCAGCAAAGTGCTCAGCTTGTGTTTTTCACACAGTACCTTAATGCAAAAATCTCTTTCCTGGGTGGCAACTGTCCACGTTAAGTGCTGAATTTTTAAGCCTAGACTGATCTAGTACACACACACCCCACATAATTCTAAACTGACCTCAATAAGCCACGTTCTTGTTGGAAAATTTGGTAGAATTTACAAAGATAAAAGTGCTACTGCAGAAATATTCCTCTGCAGCCCATAGGCAATAATTCATAATCACTAAGATCCCTCATGTGCAGGCTCATGCTGAAAAAGGTGAGTCTGGTCCTTCCACTGTGCTCACACTGGCATTCCAGACACAGTGCACCAACCTGCGCATGCCAAAACCAGCTTGCCCCTTCCTCCCGAAAGCAGTGCCCCGACACATCACTCTGGCTCGTGCAGAGACAGGCAGCAGTGAGAACATTTGGGAGACCTCAGATGGACGGGGAAAGAGGTGAAAGGCTCACTCCAGCATGAATCCACACTTATGCTATGGCTCTGCACCCTAATTAAGCTTATCTACAACATTGCTGTTCCTGAGAAGATAAGCAGTGGCTACTACTAGTCTAGCTATAACAACCATGATTGACTCCTTTATTTTAAAGGAAGTGTTCTTTACAAAGTTTTTGAAACACTAATACCTAACCTGCAAACAAACTGAGGTTTGCCAACAAATTGTTTTGATACCACAAGCTGTTTTGTTCTCACTGTATATGTGAAGGTTTATAAACTGCTGAACGCTGATATCTGCAGCCCGTGACTTGTACAAGCCCACTCCTTTCCTTGCCAGTGGACCAAACACTTTCTGTAGGTATGCCCATGGAAGGCTTCAGCATCTTCAGCTTGGCCCCGGACAACAGAAAAGAAAAGGAAATACTGCCTAAATAGTTCTGGGCAATGGAAAAACAGAATCCAACAATTCATTATATATGTGAAGTACAGCTTTTTATGAATACTTTTTTTTTTTTTCATCCTTCTCCAGTGTTTATGCAGGACTTCCTGTCTCACCAAGAAGGCAGGTACAATGACAACAAACTAAAGTTCTAGCATCATTCAGATATTGAAAAAAGTGAATAGTCAGTATTTACAAACGCCCTTGCATAAATAAATAATTAGCAAGGTACACTGTAAAGATTATTTTTTCTCCTCACTTCACAATCACAGGAAAGCATGCAAAACCAGCACTTCAGAAAGCAAGGATTGATGAGTAAGACCCAAACACCAATTTCTGAGGCTTCCAGCTGTTCTCGCTTGTGTAACAACTAACACAGTTACCCGGACAGTCTAACGTGAAGGACTAAGAGCAACTGTATCTCACACACACACTCCCTGCCTGATGAGAACAGAAAAAACTCAGAACTGTTCTGATGGAGGATTACAAAAGGACAAAAGACAGAGCTGTGATTTATTTTCCAACATTCAGAAAAGGGACTTCTAGCCTTGTGCTGCAACTACATACTTTTTTTTAGTCAATATCAAATCGTTCAGCTTTTAATATACCTTTGAATCCATCCCATACAAAAGGTTTTGCACCTATCTATGCAAAATAGCATCTTCCTCTCACAAATCACCTTACATGTTTATCCTTGAAGCTTGAGCTCTTCTTGTGTACACTCCTTCAGTATTTCAATACAATGTTAATTCCCATGCAATGTAGCACATTGTGTTTTCTTCCCCTCCACAAGGAAATGTTCTCTTAACATCAAATATTCTTACATCAGGTACCTGTTCTTTGCCTTCAGTGACTTTAAGATTCTTCTGCATGCTAATACACTGGAAATCTCATCACAGTTTTGAGTTTCAGACAGTTCAAGTATGTGTAAGCAGTAGTTACTGCAGATGAGAAGAAACTTTGGACATGAGAACACTTAAATTCAGAAACATTACAGAAGAGATTAACGTGTACCTAGTCTCAGCAATTCCTAAGCCTATTATAATGCCAACAGACTTTACTGCAACAATGGGAAGATAACTGTATCATCTAGCAACAGCAGACAGTGGAGCTTCACTTCAGCTGGTGCCTAAGTGCTTCTTAGAACTTCCTCCAAAGTAGCAAATCTTGTTCTTCAGGATTAGTTAACATTTTTCACCAGTACAGACACATTCTTTTACTCTTTGCACATCAACATAAATGAAAAGGCAGTTTGTAGAAGTTATTACTTAATTCCTCCTTGGGTTGAAAACAGGAGTTTCCTTCAGCCATTTCTTTGCCAACTACTCCAAAAATCAGGGATGACTTCCTAATACTTGAAAAGAGCCTACTAGTTAATATTTACAACATCTGGTAGTGTTGCACACAGAATTTTCAACCTTATCAGATCTCTTTTCCTCTACTAATTTCGAAAGCCTTGCTCCTTAGAAGAACATACTATCAAGATCAAAACTTCTGAGAGAGTCGGAGACCTAATTCAGATTAGTTCAAGTTGTATAGGGGGCTGGTGTTTAAGCTCCTTAGAAAACAGAATTCCAGCTTCTTTCCTGAAATCCAGAGACTAGGAAAGGTGTCGCCTCAGTGATCCTCCTCCCTCTGCTACTGAGAATCCTTCCCATGAACTAATAAAAACGCATTCTCTCTCCTTGTGTAACTCATTCCTACTACACACAAGTGAAAAAAAAAGAAGAAATCCAACAAAAATCTTCATGTAGTACACCATTTAGTTTTCATTTAAATGGTACTGATAAAACACTGTTTTCTCCTTTTTATGGTCTGTTACTAGTGAAGCTTGTCACGTTTGAAAGTTAAAGATTTTATTCAACCAGCCATTGTAGCAAAAATATTGGAGTATAGAACTTTACCAGAAGTCTCTCTTAGAATACAGTCACTCAAATACGATGAGTCACCTTTTATATTTACAACACACACCTAATATTATCAAAACCCACCTTGAAAATGCTCAAGTGCTTTAGTTAAGCTTTACTCCTCTATCAGGAATTGCAGAGTAAAGACAAAGGATAGTCCTTCAACACCGAGTTGAGAAAGCGTCCTCTGGAAACTATTCAGAAATGTAAGCTTACGTCTAAAATATCCTATATGTTTCTAAGGCAATAAAACTTTAAAAATTAACAGTTGTTTTAGAACTTCTTTAGGACAAATTACCAGACATTTAACATTTTGACATTCCATTATTATTTAGCCTTGAATTCTGGAAACATTAAAACATAAATGCCATCAAAATTAAGGAAATTATTTATAGAAGAGATCTACTGTTTGGGGAAATGGTCTGAATTTTCAGTTGTGGTGATATACATACCAAGTTACAGCTTTTCATGTAAATAGCATTTCTGAACTTGGTTCTGCCTAGAAAACACCCCAAGCCTGAAGCAGCATAGGTTTCAAACACATCCAAAACACACAACTCCAGTTGCTCCATCCCAACACATGCATTGGCAATCACGCCCCACAGGCAACCCCAGCTCTTGGGAAGTTACACAACTAAAGCCAGACCAAACTCCCAACTGAAATCAACAGCAGAACTCCCCTACTTGCTTAGATGCAACTGAATCCAGCCTAGCACACACAAGAGCAGAGGATCTGTCCAGACTCCATGAAAGGAGTAATTGCAGTGCTGACACCTAACACTGATGGCTTCAACTCCACATTGCTATCAGTAGGCTTCCCACTTCTATCACACACTTAAAAAGAAAAATATATTAACAGGAAAACCAAAAACATACTCTCCAAGTAGAGATGAGGGTGTCAACAAATGCAGAGATATTAGTATATGGTCTAGTATTATCAATATTTATACAGATAACAGTAAATATCAAATTATTATAACTATTTATACAATAAACACCAAAGCAAGGAGCACCATCATCATCGAGAAGGGCAAAGGAAACACAAATGAGTTGAGAGAAAGAGCAGCCAACCATGTAACATGCTAAGCGGGACAATCTCTGGTGAGGAAAAAGCTATTGAATGCAACAGAGAACTAGAAAGCAACATCAGAAAATCAGAGAGCAATTAAGTCAGCAGAGGGCTTCAAAATGCATTCTTATAAGAAAAGGCATCAGTTACACTTTGCTTTATGCGGAGACAGCTGGAGGAGAGCAGGGGAGGTCAAATAAGAAGAAAAGTATCCCAAAACAAGAGCTAAAAAACAGCCTTGGAAGAAGAGATAGTCCCACTTCCAGTTACATTGAAAAAAAAACAAACAACCCACCAACAAGAAATGCAGCACAACAGTATTCAAGAAGCTGCTGCTCAAGAGCTGAGAGGAAGAGGAGAGGCAGGACAGAGACAGAGGACATTGCACAGACCCCACCCAATCCCACTGCCAAACGACTGCAGACCCCTTCCCACTGCCTGCTGACTGAGGCAAGGTCCCAGAGCACGAGTCAGCACTTTGAACCAGGTACCCATTCCTGCACAACTGTGCACATACACCAAACGCAGCAACTCCTGAACTGCCTTCAACAGACACGCTGAGCTCCAAATCAGGACAAACTGCCAAAAAAGAAAATAAATATCTTCCTATGTTGTCATCTTATTGTAAAAGTTCCACACTGTTGTCTCCTTATCACAAAAGTTTCATACCTTCTCGGTGTTTTCTCGTGGGCTGCTCCTCAGAGCACTGACTCTTTCTTCCTCACCCAGCAGCCAACTGACTCCAGTTCCCTCCTCAACCAGCCAGCCCATTCTCTCATAGCACTCTTCTTCTCACTGGCCACAGCTGTGGCCTGGTAAAGTCAGGCCTGTTCCTAACCTTTGGTAATTGGCCCAGATGCAACTCCTTAGGGGTGAGATTACTTTCTACACTATCTGTATTTTCTTGTATTCTATCCCCCCACATCTCTACTTTTTTTAGAAGCTAAAAAATGTAGGAAGAAGAATTAGCACAGCTATATAGCTGATTACCATGACAGATACAAGCAGAATTCCAGATTTTCTGGCTTCTGTTTCAATACTTCAATCACCACTGACCCATATTATCTTATCCCCTGCTTCTAATTTCCTCACTATTTTAATCTATTAGGTACTCTGGCTATTTTACTTCCTGTTCACTTTCCTGCAGAGTTAAAGTTTAAATAATTATGTAAAAGCCACTAGTTTGTCACAAAAAAATCCCCTAAACCCTTCTATGTCCTAGCTAATGCCAGAGGAAAGACAAGATGCCACATTTTTACATACATTAATATGAACTTTACAATAGGCCAGGTAACTTGAGCAATGCCCTAAGAAGTGCTGATCTTTGATTTCACCTGTTGCATTTCTGCCAAACAGCAGATATAGGCTGCACTAACACCTGTGATATTCAGGTTCACTTGTACTCACATTACTGTAGCTCTGGTTTTTGAGTTACAGCCTCATCGTGTACTTACTTATTACCTCCAAAACTCTCCTGCAGTGAAGTAATGCTCCTACCATGGCAGAACAGAGCCTTTCCCTAAAGAACAGCCGAGATCACCTGCATTCAGTAGGAATTGCTCTCTCATTACAAATGCCCTGAGATCCAACAACCCATCCCCTGCAGTTACACAGGGCCAGCTCACAAACACAAACATTCACACTGGAGAGGCACGAGCAGCTTTGCTGAGTGCCATCACTTTCAGCAGCAGTGGAGATTGGTGTGAGCCCGCACCCCTGGAAAGCTGACATTCCAAACCTGACCTGCACTATCCAGGGTGGGCTCTGTGTGCCTGAGCACAGCCAGCCTGGGCTCCAGTGCCACAGCCCACAGCCTTCTCACCATGGCCTGACCTCACCGATCTCACTGCACAACGCTGTGCACCAAGAATCAGAACATTGCTGGTACCCCGCAATCTCTCACAGGACACTACAGAGGTACTACAGGATCTTTCCATCTCTACCATGCCACCTTCAGGAAAACAGATCAGCAGTTACAGCAACAGAAAAGAAAAACAACAAAAAAGGAAGAAAATGCTTTTTTTTTATCATAAAAGGAGGAAATCTGAAAGTTCTCTTACACACTGGAAACACAAAAGCTGGATCCCTTCACAAAACAATTACCCAAGACTTACTTTTCCCTTCTCAAGAAATAGGAATTCAAATACCTTTGCTCTCCTTCCCCCAGCACAGAAGAACAGAAGGGTTCACACCAGCCTCCTCAGAAAAAACCCCACACAATCTCCTGCCTTCATCCAGCTCTCGAGTACCCAACAAGTTTTCGAATCTTGTGCCAAACACCAGAGAGCACACGAGTGAACTGAAGAAAGAATTTGGCAACAGAATGTGATATGCAAACAAACAAAGGAAAAAATACCAAGTGTAGTTTAGAGGAGCAGTAGCAGGGAAACAGGTACAAAAAGCTGTTCTGCTCCACCATACAGAAGTGAATCTCAAAAAAAAAAGGGGGGGGGGAACCAAATGAACAAAATAGCACAAATTTCTCTGCCATTTTAAATGCAGGATGCTATGAGCATCCCAAAAGGATTCTCCTGCATTTACAGGGGAAAACACACATATATTTTACTGTTTAAGCCACTATGGACCAAACACCTTTTGGCCACACATGTGACACTCCTATCCTTTCAACGATGTTCCACTGGGATTCTGTGCTGTCCCATTAATATTTCAAGCATAACATTTTAAGCATCAGAAACTGAAATTTGTCACTCAACATTTTTACACATCACTTTCAACACAATAAAACACACACCTGTTCCATCTGTTAACTTTAAAAACAATGTCTACTATAAAATAAATTACAGTTTATCTTATGGCTCGTGCGAGAACTCAACCAGCCTTGACGAAGGGATTTGAAGGCGCCCTTACGGACCGGCCGTCAGACAGCCGCTCACTGCAAGTACCTTTAGCCAGACCGAACATCTCCTGCTTCCATTAAACCCCGGGAACGGTAAGTAATGCACCCTGTGCAGCCTAGGCAATGAGACACCGAGGGAAGGACGGGCACAAGCCCCGGCTTCTCCCAAGCCGGCAGCGGTCCCCAGCACGAAGCAGCTCCCGACGTACGCGCTGCCGCTGCCCCCGAGCCCCGGGGACGGCGGCCGAGGCAGAACCCGCACCGCCGTCCTCCCGGCAAAGAACGGCCAGGGCAGGCACGGGCCGCTTCCGGCGCCCGAGCCGGAGGCCCCGGAGCGCAGGGCAGAGTTCGCAGCGGGCCGGGGCGCGGGCAGAGGCGGCGAGAGGGCAGGGGGCGGCCTCGCGACAGAGCGGCCGAGGCCCGGCCGCGGAGTTCGGCGCGGACAGAGGCCCCAAGATTCGCGGGGCCCCAGGCGGCGGGATCGGGCGGTCAGGGGAGGCCCGGCGTGGGCAGAGGAGGCCCGAACCGGTGCCACTCACCGGGCCGGTCCCTGCAGCGGCGGCGGCGGACAGAGCCGGGCATTCAAAATGGCGGCGGCGCGGCCGCAGCACCGATACCGCAGGCGGAGGGATCCGCGCGCCGGCTCGCCCCCCGCGACCCCGCAGGCTCTCCCGACCGCGGGTGGGAGCGCGGCCGCGCGGGGTTCGGCGGTAACGGGGCGCGGATGGCGAGAGCGCGGTGCAGCACCGCCGGTGGCGGGACGGAAAATGCCGCTTGCACTACTTTTCTTGGCGGAAGCACCCGTGAGGTTGTTCTTACACGAAAAGGTGCGTCTGCACCGTGGCAGTCCCTGATGACGTCACGCGCGGGGCGGGCCCGTCAGCACGCGCTCCCCACAGCGGGGCCGGGCGGGACCCGTGGCCCGTGTCCGCGGTTCCGGATCGAGGGGTTCCGAGGCCGGAAGGGCCCGGCCGCTCCGAGCCCGCCGAATCTCGCACTGCTTCAACGTCCGCCGGCCACGGGGGGAACGCAGTGTGCCCCGGTAAACGAGGCGTCTCTGGAAGGGGGTACAGAGCCACCCCCGCCCCAGGCAGCTATTCTGTTCCCGCTTCCAGGACCTTATGTCACATTAACGATCACCGAATGACGAGGAGCCCGGCAAGCAGCACGGGGCCGGCCGGACACTGCGGGAGTGCGAGACAGGGCACGGGCACGTTCAGACCGAAGACTCCCGCAGGGGAGCCGGGCCACGCTGCCGCTGGGCCCGCGCTGCCGGCCAACCGCTGAGAGAGCCCGTCTGGGGCGCGGGGCCGACACAAGCCGCCCAGGTGACTCGCGCCGGGCGGGCGGGCGCCGGGCCCGTCCCGCAGACCGGGCCGCCCGGACCCCGGGCGGACGCAGCTGGTTGCCACGGCAACGGCGCCGCGGGTGCCCCGTGACGCCATCCGGGTGCGGCGGAGTCGCGACCCCTGAGCAGTTCCGGCGGTCGGCGCGCCTTTGCGTCATCGGGGCGCGCCGCGGGCGGGGAGGAGCCGGGCGGGCCCGCGGGGCCGCTGCGGGCCATGGCGGGTGAGCCGCGGGCCATGGCGGGTGAGCCGCGGGCTCCGGGCGGGGTGCGCGGCAGCGGGGTTGGGGGCGGCCACCGGGTTCGGGCATCTTCCGTCCCCGCGTCCCGACCCCGGGCCAGGGGCCGTCGCCGTGCCCGTTCCCGGAGCCGGGGCTGGGGCCGTCCCCCGTTCCCGAGGCTGGGACTCACGGCTCGCTCTGTTCCCGGCACAGGTGAGGCGGCGGCCGGCGGCGCGGATGCAGGAGCCCGCGCGTGGCAGCCCCAGTGGGTGCCCCCATGAAGGAGCGTCGCGGCCGGGGCTGCCGGGACACCGCGGGGCGCCATGAGAGCGGGCCACGAGCGGAGCCAGGAGTGTCTCCCGCCCAAGAAGCGGGAACTTGCCGCCGCCAACACTGGCACCGAGGCGGGACGGGCGGGGGGAGCTCAGGGCTCGGGCGAGGGCCCCGAGTGGACCCGCACGGCTCGGCCGGCTCCCGCCACACCGCGCTACGGTCCAGGCGAGGCCCCCGAGGCGGCGGCGGGGCTGACGGTGGACCAGTACGGAATGTTCTACAAAGTGGCAGCACCGCCTGCCACCTTCTCTCCCACGGGCCTCCACCCCGTGGTGAACGTGAGCCCCCTGCCCCCCGCCTTCAACGTGACCTCGCCCATCATCCAGCACCCGGCGGTGCCCTTCCCCTCCATCCACTATGCACAGATCCCTTCAGCTTCCCTGCAGCTCATCGGTTCCCACTACACAGTGCCCTATGCCGTCCCTCCTGCCTTCATGCCTAGTCCCCTCCTGTCTCCTTCCACCAACCTCACTGCCCCCCACGTCCCCCACTTTGTGCCATATGCCTCCCTGTTCACGGAAGAAGCTGCTCCTTCCCCCCAGACTACCTCTCCCACCCACAGCTTCAACAAATCCACCTCCGCAGCCTCTCCTGGGCAGATGCAGCACCACGCTGCGCCCCAACCCATGGACGTGGCACCGGGGAGAATTCCTGTTTATTATCAGATGTCCCGTCTGCCACCAGGCTACTCCGCCTATGAGGCACCTGTAGCAGGTGGGAGCCTAGAGTCTCCTCAGCAGGACAGTCAGCTGAGCTCAGAGGCGGCTGCGGCCAACGGCGGGCAGAGGCCCCTGGAGCAGAGCGTGGCCAGGAGGCCCAGCGAGGCTGTGGACTCTGCCAGCAGCGCAGCTGAGGACTGTCTGCCCCCAGGGGCTGCAACAGGATGTGTGGGTGATGGACAGTTCCTGCCAGGTTACCAGATGCTGGGAAGAGAGATCTCTGTGCCTACTCAGAGGAGCACCCCAGACGCTGATCTGGAGGTTCAGAGGGTGGTGGGGGTGTTGGCATCTCAGGATTATCACGTTCTGGCAGCCCAGAGGAAAGATGACCCAAGCCCTTTGAACCTTTGCCATAATACCCCCGATGGGCAGGGGGACGTGCTGAGGAACACCACAGACAGGGCTGCAGCTGGGAACAGCCAGTCGCGGAGCCCGTGTGGAATGTCCCCCGAGGAGACTGTTAGACAGAGACAGTTAGCCAAAGGAATGGTGGTGGCCAATGGCAAGCCAGTGCTCGTTCCCATCGGATCTGAGCCTGTCAGGTCCTCCGCTTCAGAAGCCCTGCTGAGGGAGAGCCCAGATGCCCAGGCTCAAGGAAATGTGCTTGAAAAGGAGCTGGCCCCGTTGCAGCCAGCCGGCTCCTCACAGCTGCCCTCTCACTTCATGAAAGGAGCCATCATCCAGCTGGCGACGGGAGAGCTGAAGCGCGTGGAGGACCTGCAGACCCAAGACTTTGTTCGCAGTGCGGAGGTGAGCGGAGGCCTGAAGATCGACTCCAGCACTGTGGTGGATATTCAGGAGAGCCAGTGGCCTGGGCTTGTCACGCTGCATTTTGTGGTTGGGGAGCAACAAAGTAAAGTGAGCATCGATGTGCCCCCGGAGCATCCCTTCTTTGTGTACGGCCAGGGCTGGTCCTCCTGCTGCCCCGGCAGGACTGCTCAGCTCTTTGCTTTGCCCTGCCACAGGCTGCAGGTGGGGGATGTCTGCATATCAATCAGTTTACAGAGCATGAATGGCAACTCTGCTTCTCAGGCCAACTCCCCTCTCATGGATCAGCTGGCGTCTGCTAGGGAGAGATTGGAACGAACAGCTCAGGGGCCCAGAGAGCCATCTGACAGAGCTGCTGAAAGGAAGAGCCACACAGACAGGACCAGCACGGCCCAGAGCTCCCATGCAGAATCTTCTCAGCCTGAGCCTGGCAGTCTGTACAGTTTGGCCTCAGGCTTCCAAAGATACAGCGTGCAGGCAGAGGAGCCTCGGCCCTCTCTGCTCCGTCCCTCTTTCATTCCCCAGGAGGTCAAGCTGTCTATTGAAGGGCGTTCGAATGCAGGGAAATGATCCCTTAGAGGTGTGAGCTAGGGCAGCCACAGCAGGTGACCCTCACCATCTGGTGCAGGAATTGCACAGACTCTGTCACAGGCTCACCAACAAAGGCTGCTCTCTGCCTTGCAGGAATGGCTCCATTCCAGTTCCATGGCTGACCAGTTCCTCTTGGGGAGTCAGGAGGCCTCCAGTGCCTCAGGGAGCAGCGACAGGCTAGCTGGGGTGGGGAGCAGGGATGTGGTCATGAGTGTGTGATGAGAGCATTCCAGAGGCTGCTGGAGGCTGGGGCTCTCTCCCACCTCCTGGGATAACTGACTCCCTGCGGGGCAGGGGCCGAGCATTCGGGCAGGTAGGGAGATGAGGAGGGCAGACTTGGCTTAAGGTAGCAGATAAAATTGCTGAAGATTTTATTTCTCCTTTCTCATGATGGGGAGAGATGGGTCCCCACTGGAGTTTGGGGGCTCCACTCCCAGTATCCCCTTTCTTCACACATGCACTTTAAAAGGACCGTTCACCGATGGAGCTCTCGAGGGCAGGATGGAGGTGCTTCTCTGGTGGTTCTGATTAATGTCTCTTCCACTGAATCCAACTGCTCTTTCTTCTTGCAAAGAATGTACAGATTTGAGTGAATCACAGAAATTCAAGAGGAAGGACCAAAAGGATGGGCTTGGGTGCAGGTGAATAGGGAACTTGAGCACTTGAGATGGGACACAAGTTGGGATGGGAGATGTTTCCTGCTATAAAGTCTACTTAGTTATTTTGCCACCAAATCAAATCTTTCTTCCCATGTTAATAACTTTCAAAAATCCCTCCTGCGCTTACAGCTTTTGCAGAGGCTTAACCTGGGGATGAATGGGGTTGGATTTTTTTTTTTTTTTTTTTTTTTTTTTTTGTTGTTGTTGTTGTTGTTGTTGTTTGGTTGAATTTTGGTTTTGGATATTTTATTGGTTTGGAGTTTTTTAAAATATGGAGCAAAATACATTCAGCATTCTCTAGGGAAGGGTGAAAATATCCTTCTTCTGTGAGAAGACCAATGCTATCTTGTAATTAAGTCAGAAAAATGTTCCAGATGGCTAATTCTTCCCTGCAGGCAGTTTCCTGAATAAACTCTAGACAAGAGACAAGTGTTTGTGCATGTGCAGGCAAGGTACAAAGTTTGTGCTAAGTACAATTCCATGATTAATGTAGGGACTCTAAAAATATCATAGTGTCACAGGGCATTTTGGGGTCATTTTGTGTTAAGTTTTTCTGATGCTTCATTTCAGAGTTCCTCTGTAGAACAATGTGGTCAAATCAAGAGTAGTCTCTTTCATGGTGAGATTTAATACAACTGTGTATGAACAGCTGATTGTGGTGGTAACACTATTGAGTGAAGTCTCCTGTAGTTACACTAATCTGCTCTCTCTGATGGTGTGTTATGACACCATTGCTCAGCTAGGATAAAAAACAGTCACTGTTCTGGTGACAAAACAGTTTTCACTGACTTAACCTGGACTGGGTATTCCTTGTGTTCAGGTGCCCATCTCTGTGCTAGGACCAGGCTTAGGAGGGGGCCTTTCTTAGTGTGCAGAGTCCTGATGTTCAGCATGCTGTTTCTGTCTCCCTGCTCTCATCTGCCTGAAATTTGTCAAGTGTGCCTGACTCTTGGGGTGCCACTCCTCTGTGTCACAGGATGGTGTGTGTCAGCACCTCTCCTCGCAGTGGTGCTGTCTCAGGGCTGTTCTGCACTCCCCGGGAGTGTGTCCTGTAACTGGTTGGCTTCTGCTGACTGTGCAATGGATGCATGCTCTGCCTGTGTATTAGGCAAATTAGTCTCCAGAACGTCCCTTCCATGCCGGCCTCAGTCCTGTGTTCCTAGCACATCGCTAGCCATTTCTGTTGCCTTTAGAATGCCTGCCCCAGGACAGGCCTTAGGTGAGATATGTGCTAAACATGCCCTCAGTGTTTGTGCCTCACAGGGTTCTCCAGAATGACGATGCTGCCTGTATCACGTGTAGCTGCTCCCAAATGACACACTACTTCTGGCTTCATCAGCTGCATTTGGGATGTGTGAAGTCAGTGACGCTGTTGTGTGAAGATTCTGCCTTCTCAGGTGCAGCAGCTGTGGGGAGATGCTGTTTTCACAATCCTGTCTGTCAATGAAGTGTCCACCTGGGCCCGTCACCTGGGGGTGTCTCAGCTCCTGCTGACTGGACTCTCCTACGTAGAACTCTCCATTAGTGTTGGTAATTGGTACTTAATGCTCAGGCTAGCGGAGGTGTCTGTGGCCAAAGGCAGGAGGCAGAGGAGCCTGGGTTCTTGTGCCTGTTCTACGCAGGTGCATGCAGAGGAGCTGAGGGCTGCCACAGGCACCTGAGGGAGGGATCTCGCATATGTACAGCACGTGAATGTAGAAGGGCTGGTTACACCACGAAGGCAATGTCTGAGCAACTGACGGTGCAGAGCCCCTTGAGTGTCTCTGAAGCCCGAAGTCTGTCTTAGAGTGAGGGTTTGGAGAGCTTGCCTTAACACCATGTGTGTTACTGCAGCTCCTCGATCTCAGCCACACTGTGCAGTGGTCTGAATGGGCAGTACTGACAAATGAGGCAAGATGCTGCGTGACCTAAAGAGCTTTGTACTGTAGGCAGCTGAAGGGCTGTGAAGGTGCTTGCCCTGTTGTTTACCTGGCTGCTGACCTGGACTTTGGCTTGCTGCACTTCTGGTGGGTGCGGTCCTGAGCTCTGTGGAACAGGCTGTGCTGAACTGGACCTTGGTGCTTTTATCCAGACTCCTGTCAGTCCCGCTGTTTTGTGTTTCACCTGCCAGCTCTTCCCTGGAAGCAGTGGCTTGAAGCACAGCTCATGACAGGGGACTGAGATGAAGAATCTGTGTCTGGCTGTTTGCCCCGAAGGGTGGGCAGGAGGGGGCCGCTGGCAACTCTCCAGCCCAGCTCAGCAGTACTGGTATCACAGGAACCTGTCCTTGCTGGACAGGGCTGTTTGGCTTAGCACCATAGTGGTGGTTGTGCTGAGCACTGAGGCTCTCCTGGGACAGGGAGTGTGTGAGACAGGCTGTGAATGAGCCCATGGAGGAGGCTTTTATTTCTCGGGTTTACAGGGGAAGGAGGAGATAAGGCCAGGAAGACATTGCAGAGTGGGATGGTTACCTGGGCTTTTCTGCTGGCAGAGATGAGACAGACTTCTCAGAGAAATGTACCATGTTCCTGCTGCTATTGCCGAGGGTAGGAAAGCTGTGGTCTGTCCTGCCTGGAGGAGGCTGTAATCTTATCCAGCTCACGCTCTGTAGCAGGAGCCCGCGGGATGCAATAACGGGTGTCTGTAGCCATCTGTCCCATCCCATGGAACATGCCTTGGGTTAGCTGCACAGCAGAGCCAAGCCTGTCTCTGGGCTGTGCATTCACAGCAATGAGCGCTCATCACTACCAGACTATGCAGAGGAAGCTCTGTCTGGAAGGGAAGGAAGCTGCAGAGGCCCCTCTGCCTTCCCCTTCCAGCTGCTGAGCAGCTTTTTATATTGCACTTTTCACATTGTGTCCCTGTCCCCACCCCACACTTCAAGTCACTTTGTCCCATAGAGAACTAACAATCCTTGTTACTCAGAAAATATTGTAAAAGAAACTACAGCAGCTGGAGTAGCCCAAATGCTAGTTCCTGCCCGCAGCAGCACACGTGCCTTCCCCAGCATCACTCACAACTGCTCCCTGTCTTTCAAGCCGTGCTAGAGCCTGGCACTTGTCAGAAGCTGCTAAGACGGCTACAAGTACACATCCTGTAAGTTTGGCCCAGGGTGTTCCACATCTGGTTTAAAATGCTGATGGTCCAGGCCCTTCCACGGCCTTCACACTGTCTGTCAAGGACAGGATTGCCCCGTAGGTCCTGGGCTGCTGCCGCCCACCCTGCCAACACGCCCCTGGCACACTCGAGTTGTTTTCGGCTTTCATGGCACCTTAGCGCCGGGGAGGGTGTGCTCAGAGAGAGAGACATGGGGGAGCTGGCTGGGCTGCCCTGAGGCAGAGAGATGTTTGTAGATAAGTGCTGACCCCTCACTATAACCCCCAGTATATGGCTGTATTAACATGTAACCGATGCAGTGTATCTAAAGCCTTAGAACTAGTCAGGTGCTCCCCTCCAACTTTGTCCCTGCCCCTTTCCCCCTACCTGATCTTTACAAAGCATTAATAATTCTAAGGATAATCTCTATTTTGTTGTGCTTTTTTTGTAACTGTTTTAAATAAATCAATTTGTACTGTATATTTGTACTTTGGTGAGATCCTTTTTCCTGTTTTACCATTTTAAGTCTGTACTTGCCTACAAACAGATTGTATTTTTATTGTTAATGCTTTTATGAATATTGCATTTAACTTGTTGACTCTGTAAACACAGTATATATCTATATACATATATATATCTATATATAAACAAATAGCTTTTCCTTTGGTGTTTGAGACTTCTTGCTTGTCTACAGTATCAGTGGTCATTAGCGCGTGGCTTCTCTGGATGTACACAGTGATCTGGAGACTCACGTCAAGGGCAAGATACAGGGTGCCAGATGGATTATAAGTCATAATTCTGTGTTTTCAGATACTTTTGTGTTATGTGTTCTCTCCTGAACCCCCTGGAATAAAGATAAGGTGTCAGTGACACTACAGGGAATGTTCCAGCTGCAGGTTGCAGGGTAGAGATACATCTCTGCTGGGCAAGCAGAACATGAGGCAGAGCAAAGGCAGATACTGCCAGAAGCAAACTCGGGGTTTGAGTATGAAAACGAACACAGGTAAGGATAAAAGTGAGAGATCAGAGAACAAAGGAGGATATGAACAAAGGAACATGGAACTCAACAGCCCCTTTACAGTGCCTTTTCCCAAAGAGAGAAGCAGGCATGGCTCCTGGGTGTCAGTTCTACACGATGAATGAACATCATGTTAAAACAGCTTCTGTACAGGGAGGAAACTAGATGTTGCAGTGGCAGGAGGAGAAAACCTGCACTGAAAAGGTTCAGTGCTGTTTCCTAGCAGCATGTCCTGGGCTGACTGTGAGAGTGGTTCATTATTGCCAGAAAAATGCAACATTATGCATTTTGAAGGTAACTATTTTAACTAGGGCTTTGAGGGACTGGAATCAAATGTTTTCAAACTGAAAAATGAGGAGGAAATGAGGGTTTTAAGTAGTCTGATCAAAAGGTTTTGCTTCTTGTTTTAACTTCACTCTTCTCAAGTAGCGGTCTTGCGGTCACCATTTGTGACTTAACAGCCATCAGAGATCCAGTGTATGACTCTAGACCTTAACTGGAAATGGTGTGGAGGTAATAGGGGCTTTCAGGCTACAAAACACAGAAGTGTGGCACACTGGCTTTTGGTGGGCTGATGTCTCAAAACCACAAAGCTAACACCATGCATTTTCAGGTGCTCATTCTTAAAGAAGCCAAATATTGGAGAGTGTACCACTTCTTTGCTCTGCCCTGAGTCCTTCTGTGCCACTGCTTTGCCTTTTGCAGTTTAAAGATGCCTAGACATCATTTCCATAGTTGCATAGTTTTAATAGTGGTTTCTGTTGGCACAGGAACCTTTTCCTGTAGGCACAGGCTACGATGACATTTTGCCTCCAGTGCGTCTGTGTTGCTCTTGCACTGGGGACTCCAGCGCTGGACACAGGTCTCCAGATGTGGCCTCACCAGTGCTGAATAAAGGGAAAAGCAAACCCATAGAGTCCTAGAAACTGACCTACTCTATCGTTTACCATTCAATCAACTTTCACTTGCAAACCTGAAATACTGTTTAAGTGAAAATAACTTGTGAGTAAAGCAGCAATCTTGTTTGCTATTTGTTTACCTTGGCCAGCCTTTCTTTCACTGTTTTTAAGGGGTATCTTAAAACAGGACCTCAGGTTCCTTAGTTTTTCCATGGATGCCACTGCAAAATATGTAAATATGTAATAACGATGTTTAAAAAAAGGGTGTGCACAAGCATTTCCAGAAGGACATCCTCCTTTCTTTCCTTCTTACGGGCACAAATTGCAAAGGATTTACTCCTGGAGGACTTTGTGGACTATCTGTCTTCAACTCTGTAATTCATGCTGCAGTAAACAAGATCCTTTTTTACTGAGGTGGATTTCACCTGCAGCGGAACTGCAGTAGCCTAGACCCACTTATGGGCCAAGGGCCCAAAACCAGGACAAAGCACAAAAGGTAAAGAAGGGGACTGATGCATGTGAACATTAATTAATGTTAATTAATACATTAATTTATTTTCGTTCTGTCACAGGCTGTGACTTGGCCCCCAGAGCAGACTCTATCCTCAGAATCTGCTCCCACCAGAGCTGCTTTGGCAGGCATCTCTCAGCTCTGTTCTCCTCCTGGGTTCAGAGGAAAACCAGAACCACCTGTCAGGGAGGGTCGGGCAGGGACCCACAGCAGCCTCCTGAGTGCAGAAGCCCGCTAGTGCACATGTGGCAGGTGCAGCAAAGGCAGCACAGTTCCTGGCTGTGGTTTAGTGCAACGCGCTGTTGCTCTGCTCCTCAAAGGTCATCTTGCCCAGCAGCTGGCTCTCCAGCTCCACATTGCTCACTGGCAGCTGAAAGAAGTTCATCTCAGCTGCCAGAGCGGCCATGGCAGAGGGGTCCTGGCCAAACTGTGCCCGGAGCATCATATCCATTTTCTCCAGGCGCCGCTTGAGCCTCTTGGCTTCACGCTCGCGGATGAGCCGGGCTTGCCGCTTCTCGGGGGTCTCGTTGGCGCGTTTCAGGCGCATGGCCTCCCGGTCCCTCTGCAGCCGCCGTGCCCGCTGCTCATCTGTCTCCTGCATGCGCTGCAGCCGCTTGGCTTCCCGATCCCGCATGCGCCTCACCTCGCGCTCCTCGGGCGTCTCATTGTCCCGCCGGCTCTTCTTGGCCGTGCGCTCCCGCTCCAGGCGCTGCAGCCGCACCTCCAGGGGCTCGTTCTGGCGCCGCAGGGCCCACTTGCGCACGCCGGGGCTCTGTGCCTCCAGCAGCTTGCGGTACGCGGCGCAGTTGTTGCACACCAGCAGGATGCCCACAGGATACACGGGCGTGCAGAAGGCAACATCCTTGCCCTCCGCGCTGGAGGCACCCTGGCTCTGTGGTGCTGGCAGCCGATTCGCACTGAGCACCTCGGGCAGCTTCTCACTGCAAAGCAGGAGGAACGGAGTCAGAGGCTTGGTGCTGTGGGCACAGTCCCCGTGGGCTGCCAGGAAAAATGCTCCCACTACAGCCCATGGCAGAGCCCTCTGCTGAATCATTTGCCCACAGATATGTTTAAGTATCTAAAATAAAGCATGCTCCTATCCAGGGCAAGGAAGTGGATTAGCCCAGAGCAGTATTTGGGTTGGAAGAGTGCAAGAGTGGGAATAAACCAGTAGGCTGCTCTTCCCCATCATCTCTGAATTTCTCTTTTTAGCCCCACTCCACTGGTCAGTGGATGATCTCCCACTATGCAGGACATAAAGAAAGAACATTTTGGTCTCTGCTTGTAGTCCTGCTCTGGACACGATGAACACATCTGGATAGTGCAGCCTTACTCCAATGGATTGCTGGGCAAGGGAAGGGGTGAATTGTTCTCCAGTGCTGCAGCCCACAGCACTTTCTCTAGCTCTGCACAGCACTAAGACCCTTTTACCAGCACAGCCTGCAGACGTCTTGGCAGAGGATGCAGAGCTGCAGACAGGAAGGGATCAAGAGAATCTCACCCACTGAGGGTGTTTAGCACTGTCCTACAGGCCTCAGTGGGTCCAGAGCCACAACTTCTGAGTCATTCAAGGCAACCCACCTAATCTTTAATGCACTACCTAGCCCACTCATTGGCCAGGGTGACCCTGACCTGTTGAAGGTGGCGTGGCTGGTGAAGCGTGCTCCACAAACTGCACAGTTGGACAGCTGGTCCTCTGAGTGGATCAGGAGATGTCTCCCAAGGGATCCTGGGGAGCTGAGGGCTCTGCCACACACAGGACACAGGTAGCTCTTGGCACTCACCACCGCTCCAGTGTGCTGCAAAACAACCACTCAGGTGGTAGTTAATATTTCCCAGCTCCCTGCCCAGACCAGGGCATGCTCAAACCATTCTGTTCAGCCTCTTGGAATGGGAGCCCTTTACCACTAAACCTCTGTCTGCCAGCTTTTAGACCAAGCTCAAGCCAAGTAATTCATTGTGTCACAGGTAAAACAAGGAGAAAACCCCTTTATAGCTCAACTTCAGTGCAGGAGAAAAAATTAAGGCCAAACCACTTGGACTATAAGACCCGACCCTTGTTTTCAGGAACACATTTGAGGAACTGCTGGTGCAGGACAAAGCATGACTCAATTAAAGCAAGGCTGGATGCTGGTAAAGAAGCACTCACATGGAGACAACTGGTACGGGTAAGTTCTGTTTCATTCCTTCTGCTACAGACTCTGATGTGCTATGAAGAAAGCACTGACAACAAAACCTAAGATTTCACCACAGACTTCTTGCAAAACTGGAATAATTTTGAGGAAGAACAGCTATTCTAATGGATAATAACAGGAACTGTAAATGATCAGGACAAAGGTTTCTTATCTCACTAAATGATATAAAAATTGCTTCCATGTTTAGTTTGAAGGAACTGCCTGGTTTTAGCCTGAAATACTTGCAGAGACTGCCTTGGCATAGAGTTATGTTTTCCAGATCTGTAGACCAGGGCCTTGCCAATTCTTTCCCCCACACACCCTCTGGACAGAGTTTACAGCTGTAAACTTCAGTCACATTCTAGCTAGAAACTCAGTTCTGCGGTTGCAAAGACCAGCACAAAGTTACCCTGAGCTTTGAGTTGTTTCTGGATTTGAGGCTTCAGGCCAGAGACACTCCACAGCTGGAACTATCCCTACCTGGTAGACGTGTGTGATGAGTTGATCTCTGCTTCCACACTCGAGCTGGCAGAGGGGGCATTGTGACAGGCCCAGTGTGGGCTCAGCGTTGCCACTCTCAGGCACCTAGGGGCAGGAGCAGCCATTCCGTGTAAGGCACACAGACCCCCGCAGGCACACTGCCCTCCCTCGGCTCCTCCCAGTCCTGCCACGGCCGGCTGGGGCGCTTGACATCCCAAAGAAACCTCCTTCATGGAGCCTCTGAGCAAAACCCCTGCATCTCAGAGAGGGGCAGAGGCCTCACAGCCTCACTTGCACCCAGGTTCTTGCCAGCACAGTGACTCTAGAAGGCAGGGCCCTTCTGTGGCAAGGGGAAGCCAACTGGACAATGGCACCAGAACCAAGGGAAGGGGATGCACTCTGAAAACATCTTGGCCAGTTTGTGCCTGCTGTCTCCTGTTCCAGGCAGCCAAAAAGCTCTTCATAGCCTTGTTTCCTGCCAGGAAACATTGTTTGGAGGAGGTGGGAGGGAGAGAAGAATAAAGAAACATGATAGGGGGAGGAAGTGTTTAGACAGTACCCAGTACCCTACTCTCTCCCTGGAGGCTATGGTGAGTGCAGAGCCAGTACACACTTGCCTCATTTTCTTTTATCAACGGGGTTCCAGCCACAGGTTGTTCTGCATTTTCTAATTCCTTCTTCACTTTCACCATTGAGCCATCTTCCTCAGATGTATGGGAAGAAACTTCATCCTGAGTGGTTTCCTCATCATCGCTGCCACCTGAAATGTGCAGAACAGTTTTACCAAGCGTCAGGACGCTGATGGCACTCACAGGCCTTAACTGTCCTGACCAGCATTACAGGGGGCCTCTGCCCACTCCCTCCAACTACGGGTTCCATTTAAACTCAGCCTAGGGCACTTGAGTCCTGGACATGTCCTCTTACACTGCCTTGCTCAACGACTGCCAGATCTTCAGCCAGAGCTGCTGCTGCTCCCACCCTGCTCTGGTGAAACGGCACTGGGTCCCATGGCATTTCCCAGTTTGTCATGTGCTGGTCTGGTCCTTAGGACAAAGTCCTGCACTGGAACAAAGGGCTAACCCAGAGGAGCAGCTGGGTAAGACGATCCTCAGAGGACTCACACACACTGTGCAGCCCTCAGCCTCGCCCCTTTCCAGTCTCCCCAGTCTACTACCTTGGTGTTACTGAAGGGGAAGAACTCACTGCTGCTGGAGTCAGGGTCTTGCAGTGGATGAATTGTTGGCCTTTGGTCTCCAAGAGTTCCAGGAAAGTTATTTTTCATCATGGCTTGGCGGGCTTGCTCCTCCAGCCCTGCAAAGACTTGCTCCCCTAGCAGCCACAAAGACAAAAAGTCAGACTGGTGCTGTTCCACTGCTTCCCACCACCAAGGCTTGCCAAAAATACAACAGGCATGGGGTTGCTCACCTGCACTGTGCAGAACCTCTGGAGTCACCTCTTGGAAAGCACTTAGGTCACTTCTCTGCTTGCCTACCCTGCCACACCAGCCTCTGGCACCTGCTGATGTGAGTCCAGTGCCTGGGTGTAGAAGAGTCTCACTAGTGGCAATGTGCAGCACTGGGCTGCCCTCTGCATACTGTGTGTATGCCACTCCAGCCACAAAATACCTGTGACCCATATATATCTGCCATAAATAGCCAGGTGGCTCTTGCTGCTGCCAAGCTATCCACCAATATCCTACAGCACAGCTCAGGGTGGGGGGAAGCCCCTGGGGACTGTGACAGTGCCCCAGATCAGGGATAGTACTGTATAACTCTTCTAAATTATTAACTCTTATTCCTGGCTATAGCAGGCATTTTGCACAAAAATAGCACCTCTCTAAATGCCCAGTACCTCACCTGCCCTCCACAGTGATATGAAAACTAGGGGCTGTCCTTGGCATGCTCTGTCACTTTCTTCTGTCCCAGGAGGGATGAGGACAAGCTGCCTTTACAGAAGGTGTCTATGCTTGGAGCTGGTGTTCTCCTGTGTATATGATGAACAGAAAACTACCCTGCCTTGCCCAGGAACGGCTCTCGCTAAAATAAATCTCATTGGCACTTCATGTGCTCAAAACAGAAACCTAAGGGAATGACCCCAGAGAGCTGAGATGCATGCTTAGGACAAAACAACTTGTTTAGTTGAAAACAGGGACCACCAGTAGCTCAGCTCAATAGGACATGGCAAACACCTTGAAAGAAAGTATTTGTTTGTGCTCTGAATGAAAACTTCTTACAGCAATCCCTGCTCAAAGAAGCTTTGGTTCCAGAGAATAACAGTAAAGGGCAACCATTAATTTTAATATTAAAGCAAACAAATTACACTGTTCCAGGTGTAGTCGTGATTTACCTTTTCCAGTGGATGAGCTGGGAGGCTTGGGAAAGGTGCTGAAGTTCCCAGCAGGCTGGCTTTTGGGTTGCATTTATCAACTGATTTGTAAGTGCTCAAGAACCATTCAAAGCACAAATGTGAAAATGCCAGGGAAAACGCAGTGCATTTTTCACATAAAATCAAAACATAGCTTCCAGAAGACAAAGTTACCTTTTAGTACAGGGCCACAGCTGGCACCAGTATAACCAGGAAATTGAACTCCTGAGAGAGAGCACCAGTCCTGTTACAAGGACAGGTACATTCCCACGTGCTGAACTGTTCCAGCCAGTGCTGCTCCATGTTCCCACTCACACTGCCTTCCTTGGAGCTCACCTTGCAATTCTGACAGGGCTTTAAAAAGCTGTGATTTATGGAAGATTTCAAAGACCTTCAGAAGTTTCACTGAGACTGTGGGAGAAGAGTTTTAGTTCCCAATGTCCCCATGTAGGTTTCCGAAAGCATTTGAAGGCTTTTATCATTCTCTTTCAGAAATGTGAGAAAGTGCTGTAGAGAAGATTTGAGAGCACAATCCATGTGCCTGAGGAGAGGTGCTGAGGAGCACCAAGTCTCTGTCATTGAAAGCAGCAGGGACCATCATGACCGCTGTGACACCTCTTCAGAAGCCATTCCAGCACTGAATGGTTTTCATGACCTGGAGTGCTGTTTTTATATCGGGACCACAGCCTCACATTGGTGGGACTGAGATACAGACTGTACAAGCAGCAGACACCACAGAATTCCAGTGCCTCTCCAAGAAGCAGAAACCCACAAATCACCAGGATAAAAGTCCATAGACCAAAAAAGCATTGCAAGAGAAAGAGAAAGGTGGGTGAAATGAAGAGACCTGCAGAACACAGGACAGATATAAAACTATGATGGGAGATGTGCTGCTGCCTTTGACAGAGTTGCAAAACAGAATTCCCAAATGCCACAGGCTACTCGTGGAAGCAATTTCTTGTTTGTTTTCTTCCCCCTATTCCCTTTCAGACAGATTACACTTTCACTGAGCAGCAGCCTGGAGTCCAAAGGCAGGGCAGGCTCCTGCTCAGCTATACAAACCATGCAGACAGTCTGCAGGATTTAAGAGCTGGAATCATTATCTGAGGTGACAGAAGAAGGAACTCCTCACATAAGGAACACTGGCATCAGTCACAGTTACTGAGCAATTGTGTGTGCCTCCAGCCTCTGTGCAACACCCCCAGAGCCCAGTGAGTATTGACTCGGCACAGTGCAGAGAACAACCAGCTTACAGCCAGCAATGCAAGCTGTTAACCAAACCCGTGCTGTTAGCAGGCCATGTCCTGTGCATCCTCCCCAGCCTCTATCTAAAAACATCAAGGGACTGGGAAAAGCAAACATGGAAAAATACTGTCTTCCACTTGTACAAAATTCCTTTTGTATTATAGTAATAGCGTACAAAACAACTTAGGAAAGAGTGTCCTGTTTATCTACTGACAGACCAAGTCCTCCTTTGACAAAACTTTACAGCTTTAATGTTGGATAGGTCCAGGGTTATACTTTTGATGTTTCTGCACACACATGCTCATAAACAGACACACCCCCACCTCCACCCCACTTTGGGTACGCTTCTATTCCCTTGGAAGAGGAGCTGGACAGGCAACAGCTTTAGGATCACTGCCGTAAGTAAAGGATGTTATGCTCAACAGTGAATTCACAGACTCTTCTCCAGAAGTTTCTTTATTAAATACAAACAGGGCTGCAGGCTGACCACAACACCAAAACAAGTCACTGTAGTTGTTTACAAACAGCTAGAGACGTAGGACAAGAGAGATGACACAAATGCCTCTGCTTTGTATTCCATTCTCCTCTCCATACTGCTGGGAATGAGAGGGATGCCAAGTCAGCAGTGGTGGAAATAAGGGACAGCCCTGTGGTACTGTGTAACAGGGGCAGGCATGACTGCTAGGGTATCAGCCCTGAGCCCTTCCCTTCTTGAACTGTATGGGTGCAGGATAACTCTCAGGTGTTCTGGAAAATAAACACAGAAAAAAACAACTCCCACCCCAAAATCCACAAAACAAAATCCAAAGGGACTATATCATTCTCCTGCCTTCCTTCCTAAACAGAACGGTCTCTCAGAGATGAGTCAGTTTATTCCCTCCTTGTACATAAATTTAAAGTCCCTGTTCATGTAGGTCTTCTCTGTGTTCCTGGACCTGAAATTTGCAAGTCTTTCCACCACTGTGGATCTATTCCACCTGCCCCATGGCTATTCTGGGTTGTCCACACTGCTGTAGTGGTTACTGAAATGAAAAACAACACAATTGAAACAGTTAACAATGGCAGTCCACGGAGCCCTTCAGAACCAAGGGATTTGATGCAAGTAACATTTCTGGCTCTGTTGAGAATGCTGGGTTCTATTTCTTGCAAGATACTTTCCCTTCAAAATGGGGCTATTATAGACAGGAGAATCCAAGGAGCACCAAAGAGCACAGAACATGTGTGTGTGTTAGAGAGAGAGGGAAGGAAATAGAGGATTAATGGGATATTGGAGCCATGATAAATAGAGCTCGGAAGCAGGAATTAATCTGACTAACAAAAGCTCTTATCCAGAGTTCTAAAATCATCTAAGCATCAGCTGCAGAGAACACAAGCAATAGAAAGCAAAGCAGCTTGTGGACAGCAGGGAGAGAGAATTGCATGCTAATACCTGCAACAAATTTTGGCAAGCACGAAGACAGCAAGTGGTCCATGACTGGTGGGGTGACAGCACAGTAACAGATGAATGCAAGAACAGATGAATTGCTTAGAGTTTTTATACTTTTATACTGCATACTCTGGGAGAAAATAAAGACCAAATTGAATCAATTAAGGGATCTCCCCACAAACAATCTAACTGCATTTGATTTTTCAACAAGCATATTCCACTATTACTGCTCAGTTTGTTAGCACTTTGTCAGGTATGTTTTTCATGCACCACATGGCAAAATAAAATTATATTCTTAAGAGCCATTTATGTGCTGCAGGGGGAATGACTAAATTAAAATTGTGGGACTGGCCATCATGCACAGAAACACTTTTGTGATAAATTTTACCACAATTTTTATCATTGTTTCAGTATTATTTTGAATTTCCTTATATATCAACTTCTATTTAAGACTGTTTTGATTTGTAACCATACAATCTCTTAGCTGGTTTGTTCTGCTTGCCAAGCAAAGTGATTCTGTCCTACGTGAGGACAGAAAACCATGGTGTTGTGAGAGCAAGGTGAAATGAGGGCCATGCCAAGCCTGCAAAGTAATCCTGGAAAGAGGAGACACCAAGCAAGCCAACGAGAGGAAATTGGCAGCTGTCACTTGCCCTAGTCAGTCCAAGAAGGAAGAGAAGATGGAGTGGCCATGCAAGGAAGAAGTAGGCACCATCCTCCCATCAAATTTGTCCAGTCATATATGCACAGTCGTATTTATGCAAATCCAAAAGGCAGACCCCAGCCCCGTAGCCTGCCAAATCAGACCCCAGCTGCAGGCAACTGCGGAAAAAGCTGCATACCTGCTGTCCCTTTCATTCCTCTCCTCCCAACCACTGCAGTCCCTGTGAAGAAGTCCCAGTAACGTGTCTGCTATGTCTCAGCCTGCCTCCTCATTCTGCTGGCTCACCCCGTTCTTGGAGCCGTTGTTTTCTCCGATTATCCTCGTCAGGGCACTGCACGGCATTTCTGGGCCCTCCAGACACACAGCAGGCTAGGTAGACAGAGAAGTCCCAACGATTTCGTGGTGTTCATCATAAGACAGACAAGATTTTCCATCCCAAGGTGAAGACATCACCATTGACAAGTTTCTGGTATCTCTCGGTCCCCTTATTTTCTTGTGGTCCTACTTGCTGCTCTCGATGGCTCCTGCTGAATAGTTGCTCTGTAGCAACGGACTGCATGTAAAGGAGATGAACAGGTCCCAGAACTCCACTCCGTGACACACCTGATGCTATAACCTCCTGCCCCCTGGTAGCGTGTTTGTCAGACAGCTTCCTCCAAAACCAGGACTGGAGATACAATCACTTGTATTGCAGATAAAAAAGCAATGTTCACTGTGAAAACAGTGCACCACTGAGTTTCGTGATATGTAGAGTTTTGCATATGATAGTACAAGCTTCTGAAGAACACAGCCCTTACGCAGTGAAGTGCCGAAAAGTACCCAGCTAAACACCATGGAAACTCTATCTGCACAATTAGAGCTGCTGTAGTGCTTGGTTTCCATACTCAAGAGATCCCGACTCTGGCCCAGGGAAGACAGCTCAAGTGCATACATGACATAAACCTGGGCTCAGTAACAGCAGCAATACCTGGGCACTCTAAGAAGCAAAAGTGTGTGGACACAAGGCATGTTACTGGCATCACAGGATAAAATAGAGGACATACCAAATTTCTCTAAGAACAACAACTCCAGAGTCATTAATGTACTATCAGACAAATTAGACCTATACTCTGCCCACAGTGGAACCCAACAACCAGAAGCAGGAATCGGAGAGCACAAGGCAATGCAGGTGCCACAAGCCACACTCCTTGAGAACCTCACTCTGGCCAACAAGGACAGCTCGGCTGGCTCTGCCAAGCTGCCCAGCCAGTGGAGCTTGAGTCCCAGACAGAGCCAGCTCTGCCCAGTGCACTCACCGGGTGTGCAAGGTGTCAGCTCCAGCCCAGTGCTTGCCCTTGCACAGAGAGCAGCATGCACAGATGCCTGTTGCCTACCTGTGCACAGAGGGAGCACACATACACACAGACATGCAAGCCAGCAGCACCAGCAATGAGGCAGTGTTAGGGCTGCAGCACTCAGCTCTGTCTCGCACTCCTGACAGCTACTGCAGCCAAAAAAACACAGGGCCCTCTCAGCAGCCTTGCTCTCACAGATCTATAGAAATGGAAATTTGTTTTCCCAGTTCCAGCCCAAATTCCAAGCATGTTTCTGGCCACAAACCTGAGTATGAACAAGGGCATAATTTCAGGCCTCTCAAATTCCCTCTGCTGCCAAACAAAAGCTGTGCATGTGCGGTTTCCCCTCTGCAGCCAAACCTCCATCTCTGCCTCCCAGCTCCACTGGTGCCTGGCTGTAGCCTGCCCACAAGAAGTGCTGATGCACAGCATCTTCAACCCTTTCACTGTCAATCAAATGCTAAGGCCTTGGCAATGATGGACAAACAGAGATCCATCTTACCACCTCAGCTCAAGAATGATCTGGCAGACAGCAGTTATTTGTCCTGTAATTTACTTGGCCACCATCCATTCCTTGACAGGAAAGAGCAAATGGCTTTATTTCATCATCTGGTAGAAACTGAAGTACAGCGAGCTTCAGTAACATGCCCAAGGCCACTCAGCTGAGTCTGTGGTAGGATGAAGATCAAAGCCTGGGACTTGCTGGCTTTTAGCCAGCATGCTCCAACCACCTTGCCTAGAACTTCCTTTGCTACACAAGAGAGGCCAGAGCCTCAGGCCACATTTTCTAGGGTTCTAACTTGTACTTTAGACAGTGTGAATGCAAAGCCCAGCTACAGGCCCTGCATATACACACCTCTGCTCACAGCATTAGCTGTTTGTCCAAGCCTATCCCTGTCCTGCTATGCCAGGACACAGCCAGCTTCCCTGATGCACAGAGCTCAGTTTCTCTTCTTTTACACCCTAAGACAAAAGATGAGTAACCACCATTCCCCACAAGCTGTGCCTTCCCATCACTCCCATCATTCCACTCCTCCCCACCTGACTCCACAACCCAGCCAGAGCAGGGGTCCCACAATGCTGCATAACATCATACTCACAGTGAACTTTGTTAGGAGTGGTCTGTTTCCGACGGGACATGTTTCCCTGACCTGGGAGCAGAGAGCGTTCCTTCCCTCTGCAGAGGGCTCATCTGAGAGGAGAAAAGAAGAGTCTGTCACACACTTCACTGAAACCCTCCAAGTCCCTAGCCAAGCTCTGCTGGCTGTCCCAGGGTCATTCCCCACCCGTCTGCCTATGGGGCTCATCCTGCATCACCACAGCTGGATTCCAGGCCAGCATCCAACACAACTCACAAGCATGCCACAAAGCATTCTGCATGGGCAGTCCTACCCAGTTCTCAGTAAAGATTTAAGCAATCCTGACCCCCTCAAAAAATGAGTGTCCCCTTCAAAAATGACTGCAACCGCAGTCCAAACACCCTTCTCTCTCCTGCCTATTCCTGCAGCCTAACAGTCATCCGTGTCGTTGAACTGACAGAGGAAGGTGGCATTTCCAACAGTCCTCTCAGAGAGACAGACAAAAGGAGGAGCTGAACCCATTTCCCACAAGACACATGGACACAGAGATCCCGTCAGCCTTCTCAGAGGGACAAACACACGGATTTCATCAGCCTCTTGCTGACAGAGAGACATGGACATCCCATCAGCTTTCTCAGACAGACGGACAAAAGGATCCTGTCAGCCTCGCACTGCCAGACAGACACAGGGATCGCATCAGCCTTCTCAGATAGATGGACACGAAGATCTCGGACACCTCCCCAGGCAGCGGAATCCATCCGGCAGTCCCAGCGCACGGGAGACGGCAGGAAGGACCGGGCCCGCAAGCGGCCAGACGTACAGACAAAGGGATGCGGCTCCCCTGGCATCAGGACGGACGCGGGAACCCTACCCAGACCCCCGACGTCCCGACCGGGCAGCCCTGACACGCAGAGCGGCTCTGGCAGCGGAGGTCCCGCCGCGGGGCCCGTTGCACCCCTCGCGGGCGGCAGCCCCCGCCCGGCCCGGCTCACCCGGCCCCGCCGCAGGCAGCCGCAGACAGACAAAGGGCAGCGGACAGACGGACGGGCAAGATGGCGGAGGGCAGCGCCGGGCGGCGCGACGCGAGCGCGGGCACGGGGGCACGGCAGGCACCGGCGGGGCACGGCAGGCACCGGGAGACCTCAGGTGCCGGCTTTTCGTTACCTGAAGCGTCTCACCTGTTAGCCATGGATCCAGCCCAGCGCGTGACTCCCGAGCACCCGAGGGAGCTCATCCGTGCCTGCGACGGGGCTCGCTTGCCCCGGCCGCCTCCGCCGGCAGCTCACCGGGAGCCCTCGTGCCAGCCCCGCCGGCCCAGCAGGACGCGGCGCACCCTGCAAGGCCGAAATGCAGAGCGCAGCATTACCTTAGACCCACCGCGCGCGGGGCGAGCTCGCGCACCTGCTGAGGGGAACCGCCCCGCCCCGGGGGCTCGGGGCCGCCTCCCCTCACGGGCCGCTGAGCGCCGCCGCGGGATCAGCGGGCCCGCTCGGAACGCCCGCTAGGCCCGCTTACCCGGGGCTGCGGCACCGAGCCCAGGCCCGGGCTGGACTTTGGCGGCGGCGCCGTGCGACCCTCAGAGAGCCGAGGACCCGCGGCCAGGTCACGGCAGCCGGCGGAACGCCGCGTTGCCGGAACCGCCGCGCCGGGGCGGGCACCGGCGGGCGCCTATCAGGCGTGGCACCGATGGGAACGCGCGCACGATCCCTCCGCGGGGCCATGTAGTCCCTCTGCGCCGCTCTCCCGGGCCGTGTCCCGCTCTCCCCGGCCGCCGTTGCGCCAGCGCCGCGTTTGCGGGAGCGGATCGGGACAGCGCCCGCCGCGCCAGCTCGACTGTGCCCCGGACTGCGTGCGGGCAGTGCCGAGGCTGGGCACGGAGAGTGCCGGCTGTGAGGATCACTCCGCACGCGAGGAAGTGTCGCGGAAGCCGCGCGCCATTTTGGGTGACAGAGCTGCGGAGCGGCGGCTGGTGAGCGGGGCCGGGGGCCGGGGAGCGGGGCCCTGGGGAGCGCTCGGCGTCCGCGAAGCTGATGGGGAGCTTTGCCTCAGGGTCTCCCGCAGCCCTGGGACTCGCCCCTGGGACCTGCTCCGCTCGTGCTGTGGGATGTTCTCTCGGTGCCACCTAGTTGGGGAGGGAGAGGGATTTCTCCCCTCAGCTCTCAGGTGCAGCTGCGCCGGTGGAGCTCATGCAGGGCCTCCTGCGCACTGTCCGGACTGTCCCTGGGCGTTAGGCCAGACGCGGCGAGTCTCGCCGAGCGGCTGCTTGCCTGGCGGCCGTCCCGGCAGCGGGATCAGGTCATGGCTCGCTCCGCTCTGGGCGGGGGAGCCGCCGCAGTGAGGGATGGGGAGGTGAGATGCAAACCGAGGTCTTTCTATGTGCTGTCTTTTAAGGAAGCTTTTCCTTGATAAACGGTTTTGGGCAATATGATCTATATAGAATATGATCTGTATAGAATGATCTGTAATTAAATAATGTTAGAATTTGCTTTCTGTAGGGTTAATGAGTTGAACTGGTTCCTGGGAGACTAAGCATGTGTTCAGTAGGCAGGAAGAGTGTGGGGAATGTGAAACGGCAACTTTTTCCTTCTGATGACGAGATTGTTGCAACTTTAATTTCTAATAGTCCTCTAGTTAATTATATAGCTGGTTTATAATTTGTATTTCGATAGGACAGAGGTGGGCTTGGCTCTTCAGTTGACTTTTCCGTTTTTAAAAAAATGTCAAATAAGTTTCCTTGAAGTTCTAAGGCCAATCCCATTGGTCTTGGTGAGGAGCAGGGTTATGAAGTGGGAAAGGTAATAATAAGCACTTGCAGTTCAGTCACTTATAAATAACTAGATTCAGGATTAGCAGACCAGGGCTTGTTTGTTTGGGGAATTTTGTGGCCTCCCCCCAGTAAAACAGTGTCTGGCGGCAGACACTGACTGACAGTTGCTGGTTCCAGTGACCATCTCTCTCCTCCACAGAAAGTGTTTATCATGTTGGGCTCCGGGTTCAAGGCGGAGCGCTTGCGAGTCAACCTGCGCCTCGTCATCAATCGCCTCAAACTACTGGAGAAAAAAAAGAGTGAGTGTTAAGGTGGCAAGTGGGACCCAGGATGCTTTTGGGGCTCAGGAGACTTGAGAAGGTATTTCTGAAGTGCGGGTACTTTCACGGGCCAAGTATGGAGTAGCTTTTGGCTCCTCCTTGCTGGACCCAGGCCTTACAACCCTCCCTGGTGCACAAGGAGCTGGAAGAGCAGGCTGGCCACAGTGTGGCCTCTGTCCTCCTTCCTGGCAGCTGTTGGAGTGCAGTTTGTGGGGTGGTAGCTAACAGCTAACATTTGTGGGCTGTGTGTGCTAACAGCACGGTGGAGAACGCCCTGGGTGCTGTGGGAGATCCTCCCCACCTGCCCTGCCCTGGCACAGGTCAGGTCTGTGATCCTGGTTAACTCTGTAGGGAGGCTGTAGGTACAGGAGCGTTTCCAGCAGCCTAAAGTCCGCTTTCCTTTCTCCCATGAGTTCAGTGTGCTCGGACCTGGACACGAGGGCTCAGCCATCCCTGCCCGAGTGTCTCGCGCTGCAGAGGTTAGGTAGAGGAGGGAAGCTGCTGGTGGCTTTGTGTGTAATGGGGACTTGTGAGCAGTCTGGAGGCAGCAGCCTAGGCCAGCACAGTGACCGGGCTCGGGATGTGCTGCAGCTGAGCTGGCCCAGAAGGCAAGGAAGGAGATTGCAGATTACCTGGCAGCTGGAAAAGATGAGCGTGCCAGGATTCGTGTGGAGCACATCATCCGTGAAGATTACCTTGTGGAGGCCATGGAGATCCTGGAGCTGTACTGCGATCTGCTGCTCGCCCGCTTTGGCTTGATCCAGTCCATGAAGTAAGCTCTGGGTCCTGGACTCAGGAAGGGGTACTGCTGGGGACAGGTCTGGGGTACAGAAGGGCACCCGTGTTTGTCTCTCCAGAGACCTCCCATGTATGGGAGACTGTGGAGCCCAGTGCATAGGATGGGACCTTAAAGGCTAAGCAGATTGAGAGCAGCAAAGGCTGGGTGCATGGGGTGGAGAGAGAATTGTTTTCTTTGGTCGTAGGGAGCTGGATTCTGGCCTGGCAGAGGCAGTATCGACACTGATTTGGGCTGCACCACGCCTCCAGTCAGAAGTGGCCGAGTTGAAGATTGTGAGTAGGGTTGCTTGAGGGATGCTGCACATGCAGGGTGGGGGTGATGCTGCCAGATGCTGATGGAAGCCCTTGTCTGGGACTTTATATCACTAAAACACAGGATTTTATGGGCTCTGCAGATGGAAATTAGATGTCCGTGGAGCATCTGGGGTGGCTGCCGCTGCTGAACTGGGGTGCTCAGTGGGAAAAATGAGGGAGGGAGATGAGTGGATGTGAGGTTTGAGATGGGAGAAAGCAGGGGTGTGCACGTTGTAGAGTTTCTCTCCTGCTGCAGGTTGCTGATCAGTTGTGTGCTAAGTACAGCAAGGAGTATGGGAAGCTGTGCCGGACAAACCAGATTGGGACAGTCAACGACAGGGTAAGGAGCTGGTAGAGCAGGCAGAGCTGGCAGAGCAGCCACGCCTGCTGAGGCTTGCTGCCCCTTGGGCCCTGGCTAGTGGCTGGTGCTTGCAGTCCATCTGGAGCACAGCAGGTGCTGTGCAGCCAGGGCCCACCTGCACTGGAGCATGGTGCTGAGGCCCCAGGCAGGGAGGCCCTGCTCTGCTGGCTGTGGATGGGGAAGGGTAGAGCAAATAGAGCCCTGGCCCATGGCTGAGGCATGTTGTACTGGGTGGAGGGGCCTCCCCAGGGCTGCCTGTTGCTCCCTGGCTGGGATGGCACTGGTACAGAGCTGTTGGGTGCTGCATTGCCCTGGCCCTACTAAGTCTCTCTTGTGTTCCAGCTGATGCACAAGCTGAGCGTGGAAGCACCACCCAAGATCCTGGTGGAGAGATACCTCATTGAGATTGCAAAGAACTACAATGTGCCCTATGAGCCTGACTCCGTAGTGATGGTGAGTGAGCCCCAGGATGTGGCATTGCAGTGAACTAGTGGGTAGTCCTTGTGCTTTGGTGTCTTCTAGACAGCCCTAGCATAGCATGATCGTTCTTCCTTCATGCACTCCTGTGGCATGTGGCAGTAGTTACACATGCTACAGCCTGATTCCCATTCTGTTTCCCGTTAATACCACTGTATAGCTGCTCTCTGTTCTGTTGTGTATTCCCATCTTGACCATTGACAAATGCTGCATCTGATGTGTACAGAGGGTAGTGATCATAAGAGATGTGTTGGTGAGCAGAATTTTCCCACCCTTTCCAGGCTGAAGCCCCGCCAGGTGGAGAGGCTGATCTAATTGATGTGGGCTTCACGGATGATGTGAAGAAGGGTGGCCATGGAGGGGGCGGAGGTGGTGGATTTACAGCCCCAATGATAGGTCACGATGGGTTAGTACCCATGCCCGTGATGATGCCTATGCCCATGCCAACAACAAATCCACCCTTCTCCTATCCGCCTCCTAAGGGACCGGTAAGTTCCTGGGCTTTGTGTGTTTCCTTTTCCTGTGAAGGACTCCTATTGTGGTGCTTAGCCCTGTGCCTGCTGACTGTACCTGTTAGCTCAGTGTGTCAGAAGGCCATCTTCTCAGTGTGAGACTGCATGGGATGGAGGCTGTCGGCAGTGCAGCTGATGCTTAATGTTGCATCTTGACTGTGGAGGATCCTACCCCTGTTCTCCAGCTAGCCCTCTTTGCCTTCAGGGAACAGAGGAGTCCAGACTTAACTCCTGAGGCAGTCTTCTGACTGCCAGGCTTTTGTCCAGGAGTTGGAGCTGCACTTTGAAGTTGGTAGGCTGGTAGTGTGCCAGGATTCAGTCAAGGAAATCAGGTGAGTGTTGTGGGGTGGGAATAGCACAGAAGAATGCGGAAGAGCCCTGCCTGCAGACCTGCAAGGGGAGAAGACTGAGCCAATGGCTCTTGCAGATGATTTGTTGTAAGGGTGGAAGGTGGGAGCTGAAAAGAACTCCTCCGTTCTCTGAATTAAGTAATTTACAGGATATCTGTGTAGACTGGGAGCAGAATAGTGGGATGGCTTTGAGTCTTAGTATGGTCCTAGTGGTGCTGAAGTACTTTTTGTGGAAAATCTGGGCCAAGTATCATCAGCTGGCTGTTGGCCCAGGCATAAACATGCTGAGGGCTTGTGCTAGGTCTGGGTCTTTGAGGTGCTGTTTTGTGACAAATGAGGGCAACTCAAAGCCTTGTGTGAGCCAGAAACCTCTTTCCTATTCTGCAGTACTGCACAGAGGGACAGAAATGGCAGAGTATTTCCTTTATTGGCCTGGTACTTCTCGTGCCTTGAAAGATGAAATGTTTTCCTGTGCTGGTTCTTTAGAACAACCCACAGTCCAGTTAGCTGGGTCTGCCTGCTTCAGGTGACTACATCTGTCTTAATACTTGAGAATCCCTTCCTTGTAAGCATAAACTCTCACCCACTTGGAATACATGCCTGCATTTATCTAGGACTCCACTTCCTGTGACTCCCATGGCATCTGTAGGCGTGTGGTGTCTCAGATGAGTAGTCTGCTGCATGACTGATCTCTCTGTACAGGAGAACTTCAGTGGCCTGCCAGTGGGGACCTACCAGCCTTTCACTAACATCCACCCACCACCAATTCCAGCAAACCCGCCCACATACGAGTCCGTAAGTGCCTCAGATGAACGGCCGTTGCAGCCAGCAGCAGGATCCTCAGTGCAGGGGTAGCCACAGAGAAGGGAAATGTTTGTAAAGGGTACTGCTGCTAACTTTTTGAGCTTTTGGGGTGGTGCTGGCATTGCTTGCTACTGCAGTGAATCACTGAGTGCACATGATGGAAGGATGACTTATGGAAAGAAGTTCCTCATTCAGCTCTGTGCTTTGGCTGCAAAGGAAAGCAAGATTTCTCTTGTTACATTGTTAAAGTGGTGTTAAACAGTTAATAAGCAGAATCCACAAGTTCTGGTTTTTGCAGTGTGAAGGGTTTATCACCTTGAGTCAGTTTAATTATGGCTTTTGAACTAATTAACAGCCTGGATGACAATTTTGTCTGACCCAGGTGCTGTATGTTTAAAGATTCTTCCTTTCACAAACCTTAATCAGTCCTTGGGGACCACAGAGGCTGGAGACTTCCCTTTCTGTGCTTGTCTCTAGTTTTGTTGCTGCAGTTTGTCATCATGCCTGCCACTCTGGAGCGCAGTTGAGCATTGTGGGTGCTGACACTTTTGTGTTCTCACAGGTGCAGCAGTGCAGGTGAACTGGGTAGGAATGGGTGTTGAGGGCTGCAGCATGCAGGGAATAAGAAGTTTACTAGCACAGCTGCGTGCGCCATGAGCCTTTTTCCCAGACAGACCAAGACCTGAAAAAGGTCATTTCATACCCTGCTGCTAGTCACAAGGGCCTGTCAGTGGTTTATGAAGAAGGCATAGGAGCTGTGATGGGTGGATGAAGGGGGCGGTGTTTTCTCACTGGTGGCCTTGATAAATGTTTCAGACCTGATAGTGGATATACTCAGTTGATCCAGTTCAGAATATGGTCAGTGAAGCTGCTTTAGTTGACAAGGAGGGAGAGAAAAGCTGAAGAGCTGCCTCTGTTTCTTGGGAAGAGAGGCACGTTGTTGCAAAGCCACGGCTGCTGCTAGGGCTGGGGAGGAGCGTGCACTGATCTGCTGGAGCTGTGCCTCTGAGCTCTGCTTGTGTGCTGGTGGGACAGAGCTGTAGTAACTGAGAGTCTTTTTCAGATTGATGAGCCTAACGCTGACAAGGATGCTGCTGCACCAGTGCCCGGTGAGTATGTTGAGGTTTGGAGAACCTTGGATATTAGGGGCTGTTCAGAAAAACCCAGTGTTGCTGCCTGTTGCTGGAATGACTGTTCCTTTGTGGGGCTCCGTTTGGCCCAGTGAGCGTGTGCTGATGGTGAGGTGCAGTGATACTTCTCTTTTAAACAGGGCCTGAGCCCAAGCCAGAAGCTTCTCCTAAACCAAGAGCTGGAGCTCCTAATACCTTTGATAACTTTGTACTGCCTGAATTACCATCTGTGCCAGACACACTGCCAACGGCATCTGCTGGCGCCAACTCTTCTGCCTCAGAAGACATTGACTTCGATGATCTTTCACGGAGATTTGAGGAGCTGAAGAAGAAAACGTAAAACCTCCTGGGCTGCAGGAAGGAGGGGAAGGAGCTGTGACATCTCCTTCTCTGAAACAGACTCTCTTTGAAATTGGTTTCCTGTATTAACCTCCAATGAACGTGCTCTTCTTTCTGAGCTCTCTTCCTGCTGTACTTACATCAAGTGCTGCCACTTTCCTCATCTTTGCTGCTCCAGGAGATGAACTGTGGGGAATGTTGTGAGAGTGAGGCAAGGAAGAACCCGTGTCAGTCTGGGTAGCTGTATGGGGAAGCTGTGCATGACGTTCTGGGCTGCCTCCATGATGGCTCCATGCCGCCAGAGAGGCTTTTCTCTTGGGGCGCCCTGGCTGGCCTTCACGGTGTTCTCGGCGGAGTCTGTTTGCAGTGTGCAGAAGGCTGACAGTATCTGGCTGGGCCTATTGTGTGTGCGACTAGCCCCACAGAGGGCACAGCTAGACACACTCTGCTGCTGCCTCGCGGTTTTGGTGCGGGTGCTGAGCAGCTCTGGCCCATCGAGGGCTGGGGGAGAGCATGGAGGGTGGTCTGATGGGATAGAGCAGCACCTTGTTCACCCTACCCGAGTGGCGGGCGAGGCATGCCGGGACTGTAACGCTGCTGTTGGTGGCACTGCAGCTCGGCCGTGCCGTGCCGTGCCGTGCCGTGCCGTGCCGTCCCTGTCCCCGTGGCGGTCCGGGCTCGCGCCCCTGCCCCTCCTCCAATAAAGCGCGGGCTGGGGCTGTCGTCACCGCCTCTGCTGCGCCGCGATTGGCCGGAGCGGCGCGGGCTGCGCCAATCACAGCGGCGCTCCCCGGAAGGGCCCCGGCGCGCCGGCTGCGGGATGGCGGCGCCGCTGCGCGTGAGCGGCGGGGCCGGGCGGGAGCGGGAGCCGGCGGGGCCGCTGCTGGCAGCCGGGGGACGGCGGGGCCGCTGGTGGCAGCCGGGGGACGGCGGGCCTTGGCCGGAGCGGGCGGGACGGAGAGGGACGGGCGGCGTGGGCTCGGGGCCGGCGTGGTGGGTGGGGAAGGGAGGGGACGGGCTGAGCGTGGTTGCGGGTGGGGGGGTCGCGGCTGGTGCGCTGCTGACCACCTGGCGCAGGCACGGCTGCGGGCGCTGGCGCTGGGAGGCTGCGGGCTGCTCCTGGGATCGGCGCTGGTGGCAGGCGACGAGCGGCTCTACGCGACGGCGGTGATGCCCGCGCTCCGGGCGCTGCCTCCCGAGGCCGCCCACGGGCTGGCTCTGCGCGCCGCCGCCCTCGGGCTGCTGCGCTCCGCCCGTCCCGACGGCCCCGCGCTGGTGCGTCCCGAGGGCGGAGGAGGAGCGGGAACCGCGGCGGGGAGTGGGGAGGTCGGAAGGGCGGTCAGAACGGAGGGCTGGGGTGGGTGGCAGAGCTCGGCGTGGTAGGCAGGCGGCTGGGTCCCGTCGCAGTCCGTGGCGGGCGACGAGGGACCCTCGGGCAGGCACCCCTTAAGAACACCCCAAAGGGCAGGGAGGCGGCTGGGTCTGCCGGGAGGGGGGCTGGAGTGAGGCCTTGGCAATGGTTCCTGGAGTCTGTGGGCTCTGCCCCAGCCCCGCAGGAGGTGCGAGTCCTCGGGCAGCGATTCCGCAATCCCTTGGGCCTGGCTGCTGGCTTCGACAAGCAGGGTGAGGCTGTGGACGGGCTGTACAAGATGGGATTTGGCTTTGTGGAAGTGGGGACTGTCACGCCCAAGCCCCAGGAAGGGAACCCGAAGCCCAGGGTCTTCCGGCTGGCAGAGGACGAGGCGGTCATCAACAGGTGGGCTCTGAGGGCAGCTGCTCTGCAGTGTCCTACGGTCTGCCCATCAGGAGGGAGGGTGAATATTTGGGTGGCCCCACGTCTTTGGAGCTGTGATGGCTCTTGGTTGGATTTGCTGAGCAAAGCTGCAGAGACTACACATTTGCCTTGTGTTTCTTACATGTCCTGTTCAGGGCTTGCAGACATAACCCAGCCTTGAACCCCCTCTGTCCTGGTGCAGGTATGGATTCAACAGCCACGGCCATGCCGCGGTGGAGCGCAGGCTGCGAGCCCGCCAGGAGACACAGATCAGGCTCACTGGTGGTGAGATGAGCTTGTAAGCCTTTGCTCTTGGGGTCCACAGGGTAGGTTTGGGCATCTCCCAGGTACCTGTAGGCCAGGATTGGTGTGTAATGCCAGTATCCAGGCACGGGAGCACCTTGGCTGCAGCAGGGAACGCTTGGACAGCAGGACTCTCTTGGGGCTGTAGTCTCATCCCTGGCATTTGTGACTGGGCTCATTTCTCCTGCTGTTTTCTCTGGGATCAAGTTCCACTTGCTGCCTTGGGCAGGGTGTGTCTGCTAACATAGCCAAAGCCGAGAGGAGCCCAGCAGAGCAGATCCTGAGGGCAACCTCTGCCAGGCTGAAGGCTGTGGTGCTGGGAGGTGCTGACTGGGGTGGCCGTGGCAATGCTCCTGTGGTTGCAGAACAATCGCAGCTCCATCCTCATGAAATACTTGGGCTACATATATATATATATATATATATATATATATATATATTTTTAGCTGGTCCTGGGATGTTCTTTTTTGGGTGCTCTGGCCATTGGGTGGTGGCTGGTCCTGCTGCCCTGGTTCAGCTGTGTCTGGGTTCCAGCTGGGATGCCTCTTGGAGTCAACCTGGGCAAGAACAAGAGCTCTACAGATGCTGCAGCTGACTATGTGGCTGGGGTCCAGACACTGGGCCCTTTGGCTGACTACCTTGTTGTGAACGTGTCCAGCCCGAACACCCCAGGGCTGCGGGACCTGCAGGGCAAGGCTGAGCTGCGGGACCTGCTGAGCAAGGTAGGTGCCTCCCCCCAGCCAGCCCAAAGCACAGCTACAGCACTGGATGCATCCCATCCCAGGGCAGAATCTGCACTGCTGCAGCCCTTGGATTTGCCCCAGCACAGGGAGGAATGGGGGTGGCTTTCCCACGTGGTGGGCAGGACCACTGAGATGTGCCCGTCAGCTGCTGCCGTGGGCTGTGCTAGGGCACTGCATCCCAGCAAAGGCTCCGGAGCAGTGAGGTGTTGCCTTCTACTTGCTCCTGCAAGAGGCAGCGAGCCATCCACCCCACACCTTCAGGCATCACTGGGGTCCTATGCCTGCTGGGTGCTCCAGGCCCTGTGCCAAGGGTGCCTTTCCTGTTTTTGGTGCCATGTAGAGGAGCAGGGCCTGTCGCTGTACTGCCTGTGGTGGTGGGTGTCCGTAGCTCCCAGTTGGGGCAGGAGGCCTCTCCCTGCCAGGCACTGCCATGTGCACTGACAGGTGCTGGTGGAGAGGGACCTGCTGCCCTGCAGGCGTAAGCCAGCCGTGCTGGTGAAGATTGCCCCTGACCTCAGTGCACAGGACAAGCAGGACATCGCCAGCGTTGTCTGTGAGGTGAGGAAGTAGGAAGGAGAGGCCACGGGAGGCAGGACTGTGGCGCTCCTGGCAAGTCACCTCTCGGAAGGACACGTATGCCTGCAGCTCTCTGGCTGCTATGGGGATGGTGTCCTGGCTTGGCCAGAGTCTGTGAAGGCCCATGTGTGTCACCCAGGCAGTGAGGGGCAGCTTTGTCCCCAGGCACGCTTTGGGTTGTGTGCTGGGTGGTCCTGACCTGGCAGGAGGGGAAGGGAAGGTTGGGCTGCTCGTGGAAGCTGTGTCCTCACACTGCCCCTGCAGCTGGGTGTGGACGGGCTGATCGTGAGCAACACCACGGTGAGCCGGCCCAGCAGCCTCCGCAGCAGGCAGCGCGCGGAGCCCGGCGGCCTCAGCGGGAAGCCCCTGCGGGAGCTCTCCACGCAGACCATCAGGGAGATGTACGCTCTCACTCAAGGTGAAGGCAGAACAGGGCTGGGGGCGCGCTGGCATTGCCCCTGCCGTCCTGACCCTGCGCCCTGCCCGCAGGCCGGGTGCCCATTATTGGCGTGGGTGGGGTGAGCAGCGGGCAGGATGCCCTGGAGAAGATCCGTGCCGGAGCCTCGCTCGTGCAGCTGTACACAGCACTCGTGTACCACGGGCCACCAGTGGTGGGGGCAGTGAAGCGGGAACTGGAGGAGCTGCTGAGGTGAGTGAGGCCAGGCACGTCCCCAGAGAGCCCCTGGTCCCAGGACAGCTCAGGAGAGCTGTGTGCTGGTGCCCAAGCAGTGCCAGCCCAGCCCTAGCACACACCATCCCTGGTTAGGGAGCAGGGCTTCAAGAACGTCATGGAGGCCGTCGGAGCAGATCACCGCTGCTGACAGGCTGCAGAATGAAGCTCGAGCTGGGGGGAGCCATGGCAGAGCAGGGATGGGTGTGACAATTCCAGTGCTGGGCAGACTGGGACTGAGATGAGGTCCTGGTTCCAGCCCCTGGGAAGGGTCTTGGTGGGTGAAGCAGGGGCTGCACTGGTGGGGAGCAGGGGACAGGACCTTCATGACGGTCAGGGCTGTGTTTTGGCTTCCCTGTGGACAGCAGAACTGAGTGTCAATAAACATTTGGCTCACCTGGTCCTGTGTGCTGCTCTTGGGACACCCCACGGGCTGGAGGGATGCAGCTCAGCTCTCCTCAGCTGAGCAGAATCAGCTCTCCATGTTGCTCTCAATTTTCCTGGTGGGAGAAGCCACCAGGATAGCTGAGCTCTGGGATGGACTGGCAAGTGCATCCAGCCTCCCCTGGCAGAGACTTCTGCCTGAGGCCAGGCCCTTGGGCGGGAGGGAAGGCAGGGATGGTGCTGGGTGCCAGTACACAGCCATGTCCTGTTAGTTGTGGAAAGAGCCTGACCGAAGGTGCTTCTGTCTGTTGGTTTTGTCTCTGGGATCTCTGGTGCTGACTTTTTCTTCACCCTGAACTCACTGCACTCATCTCGCCCTGCACAAAGCGTTCCCTCAGCAGCCTCTCACAATCCTCCCTGCAGAGCAAGATTGCACGGCAGCACTTCACCGAAATTGTTTACGACTGCTGGGAAACTCTTGGCACACTGGCTTCCTGCCAGGGCTTGGCAGCTTCCTGGGAGCCTCTGCCGGGCTGCTGCTGAGCAAGGTGAGGCTTTTTGTGCTCTTCTGCTGGGAACTGTGCTGGCTGCCGGCGCCAGGGGCAGGAGAGCTGGAGCCCACGCGCTGCGCCAGGCGAAGGAGCTGGTGGTAAAAGGGGCGAGGAGGAGCCCCGAGCAGGAATGACCTGCAGCAGGAGACTGTTAGGAGCCGTCCCCACCGCTGTCCGTCCCGCTGTCCGTCCCGCTGTCCCCCTGTCCGTCCCGCTGTCCCCCTGTCCGTCCCGCTGTCCGTCCCGCTGTCCCCCTGTCCGTCCCGCTGTCCCCGCCCCGCGCCCACGTGCCCGCGGGGCGCTTGCGCAGCCGGAAGTCCGCCCGCGGGGAGCGCGGCTCGTCTGGCGCGGTCGGGACTCTATGGTGGCGGCTCTCCCATAGGCTCTGCCCGCCGTGTCTATGGTGCGCTGGGCCAGAGGGGCTCCTCCCGCCGAGCACTGTGGGACGGCTATGGCGGCGCTCCGGGAGCCGGCTCGCCGTGGCTGAGGGACCTGCGGGGCCCGCGCTCCCTGCGGCCACGATGGAGGCGAGCGAGGAGTCCCTGCACCGGCTGTCGGGGACGAGCCCGAGCGGCGAGGCGGGCGGGCTGGTGCTGCGGCCGCGGGGCTCCGAGCAGCACGTCTTCAAGGCACCGGCCCCGCGCGTCTCCCTGCTGGGACTGGACGTGCTGGCGGCGCAGAAGCGGCGGGAGCGGCAGGAGGAGGCGGCCGGGGGGAAGCGATCCCGCGTCGCTTCCTATAAGGACTGGGAAGAGGGTCGTGACGAGGCGGGCAGCGCCGAGGAAGAGGAAGAGGACGAGGCCGGCCGGAGCAGCCGCAGAGCTCGCAGGAACAGGTGGCGGGTGCGGGGGGCTCCTGGCGCCGGCCGGGTGGGCACAGGCGGTGACAGGCGGGGCTGTGGAGGGAGGGAGCCTGCGGGGCGATACGGCACAGGCTGCAGCTGCAGCTGGACGAGACCAGCCGAAGGGCAGCTGTTGCTCAGCGCCTCTGAGCATTTCTTCTCTGTGCTCTGCCTGTCCAGACATTACCGCTCTGTCCACGTGGAGACGCCTTCCTACACAGGGGGTGTAAGCGAAGAGTTCTTGGAACGCAGCCGGCAGCGGGAGAGGGAGCGTCGGGAACATGGAGTCTTTGCCTCCTCCAAGGAGGAGAAGGACCGGAAGAAGGAACGCAGTAGGGATCGGGACCACGATCGTAAACGAGACCGTGGTAATTGCTCAGAGACCTTTGTGGTGCTTCTTGGTTTGGGTCTGGGCTTGTTCTTTGCCCTGTTTGTAGCCTTTACTAATGTTTGTGGTGGTTTTTGCAGCAGACTTGGGAAGCCTGTTTGTGCAATGGGCACCTGATCCTATTTTGTTTTTGCAGAGGAGCGGGACAGGAGTCATCACAGCAGGTCAGAGAGGGATGGCTCATCAGAGCGGAGTGGCAGGAGGGGTGAACCCGAGAGCCCCCGACATCGGCCCAAAGGTGGGAATGGGACCCGGTAGAGCTCTTGTGTGAGACCTAACAGGGAAGGGCTTGGAGTTTTTTATGCTTCCTGCTGTTTTTGCAGGACAGGGGTGATAGAAAAGCTTGTACTTTGTAATGTTTGCGGTTGAGGCAAGCACAAAATTCCCAGCTCAGCTTGGATCTAGGAGCAATGTGCCAGCTGTGCATGTTTGAAACTCGGGCAGATCTCGGCACGGTGGTGTTTGTTCTGGGCCTGTGTGAGGGAAATGTGGTCCTTTGAAATTCCTTGGAATCACTAGGTCAGCCCCTTCTCTCAGAGGGATGTCCAGGGGGTACCCTCTCTCCATGCTCCTTTCTTAACAGATGTTAGGTGGCTCTGGGTGCCCAGGGCCGCTGCTTGAACAACAGATGTCAAACCCATCTCTTCTACCAGATGCAGCCACGCCATCTCGCTCCAGCTGGGAGGAAGATGATGGTGGCTACAGCAGTGCCCATCGCTCACAGTGGGAGTCTCCGTCTCCCACGCCTTCCTGCAGAGACTCGGAGCGGAGCCACCGGCCGCCATCGCAGCGGGACTCGGAGCGGCGGGAGCGGGACAGGTACGGGCGCCTGGGGCTGTGCTGCGAGCTCTGCCGCTGCAGGGGGCTCCGTGTGTGAGAGGGGTCTGGCTGTGGGCACCAGTCCCTCCCACCCGCTGATTTCAGGTCGGTGAGGAGCCGGTACTCTGACAAGACGCCGTTGCCGACCCCGTCGTACAAGTACAACGAATGGGCTGATGACCGCAGGCACCTGGGCGCCACGCCACGCCTGTCCCGAGGGAGAGGTGCGGAATCTGGCCTGAGCTGCCCAGGGTGGGCAGTGTGGAATCCCCTTTCCCGTGGCACAGAGTTGGGGTTTCCTTGGGAACATTCTGGACTCTCTGCTCACCCCAGGGCGGCGCACAGAAGGGGAGGAGGGCATTGCCTTTGAGACAGAAGAGGAGCGGCAGCAGTGGGAGGATGACCAGCGGGTGAGTGTGGCACGGGCCAGGGGCTTGGGGCCGCCAGGCTGTGCATGGGGATGGGCAGGACTCAGTGCTGCACCTCTCCCTTCCCAGCAAGCTGACCGGGACTGGTACATGATGGATGAGGGCTACGATGAGTTTCACAACCCCTTGGCTTACTCCTCTGAGGAGTACGTGAAGAAGCGTGAGCAGCACTTGCACAAGCAGAGGCAGAAGCGGATCTCGGCGCAGCGGCGGCAGATCAATGAGGTAAGGCCAAGGCACAGGCTTGGCTGCTCTGAGCACGTGGGGTTTGCTGCCTCTTGAAAGATCCACTTGTTGAGCCCTTGCTCTCAGTTGGAGAAGGACACCCTTGGGCCAGGCTGAAGGAGTGCTCACAGGGAAACTGTGTTGAGTTCCCCTGGAAAACCGAGCCCTGGAACTCCTGCATGGGCAGAATTCCCAGTTGGAGTGGCTGGTGGATTGCAGTGTCCAGGGTGGCAGAAGTGCAGAGGACCATGCTCCTGCTGTTCTAAGTGCGAGGTACATTACTGAGGCTGTCTGCTGTTGGCCCAGTGGATGCTGGGGACAGCTGCTGTCTTTACGTGAGCAGGATGGTGTCCATTGCCTTGCAAGCAATGTTTATCCTGCATTTCCTTGGAGACAGTCCTGTTGACCTTATGTGCTTCATGCAGGTAGTTTCCTGTACTCTACTCCTTCCAATCACTGTTCCTTCCCTTGTGCTTACTTTCAGGCTCACTAGGCTTGAACCATCCTGTTGCCAGTGCAGAGCCCAGGCCCATGCTTGGTGTTCCAGTGTGATCTCTGTGGCTTTCTGTGGGGCTTCATTGTGTTTCTGATACGTTGTTTCCTGCAGGATAACGAGCGCTGGGAGACAAATCGCATGCTGACCAGTGGTGTGGTCCATCGGATTGAGGTGGATGAAGATTTTGAGGAGGATAACTCTGCTAAAGTGCATTTGTTGGTGCACAATCTAGTGCCTCCTTTCCTAGATGGAAGGATTGTCTTCACTAAGCAGGTAGAGACTGTGGCTGAAGGCATGATGGCAGGGAGCTCTGTACATGTGAGGCCTTTTTAATAAAGCAATGCCTTTTCCCTGCAGCCAGAGCCAGTCATCCCTGTGAAGGATGCCACCTCGGATTTGGCCATCATAGCTCGGAAAGGCAGCCAGCTGGTGCGCAAGCACAGGGAGCAGAAGGAGCGTAAGAGGGTATGCTGCAGCCCTGTGGCTTACTGCCTACTGTACGCGCTATGTCGTTCCTCAGAGCCTTGTTTGGACTCTGCAGCATTCAGGCTTTGGCAGCAGTGATGATAAGGAGTTCATATTTTTGTGACCTGGGACATTCCAGCAGCCCAGCTTACTGCATTGCCTCGTAGCAGCTGCTGTGGTGTGCTTTTCTTGTGCACTGCCTTGGGACATGAATCGCCGTGCATTTGAACATTTGGATTATGGGAGAAGGAAGCAGCTGGAACAATGCCAGGTAGCTTAGGGACTAAGCAGCAGGCAGTATGGCAGCAGGATTTACCTTGTCAGGTCTGAGCAGAAGAGTTGTGAGGAGAAGGATGGGGTAAGGTAGCAGATTAGGTTTTGGGGATGTTTTCTAGGGACTTTTTCTAAAGCTCCCACAATAGCTGTGGGGAAAGTACGGGTGTGTTCCTTGTACATTGAAACTGGGCTGGATTTGACCTACTTAAATTATGAGCAGAATGGTGGTGGTAGTTAAACTGACAGCAGAGATGGGAGAAAAGCGCTTGGCAAGGGCAGGAAGATTATCTCTGGTTCACATCTGTTTAGGTTTAAGTTCAAAGTTAATGGAAGGGTCAGCAGCTGGAGCTATTTTCTTAGGAGGCAGTTGGTGATCCTTTGCCTGAAGTCTCTGTATCCATCTCAGAGCCTTAAAATTCTGCTTCAGTTCATTTGGAAGAGGGGAAACTGATGTAGGAGTGGAGCGTGCATTCTGCATTGGGGAACTGGGGTACTAATATCCTTTTCTCAGTCTTGGGAGTAGGACTGGAGAAGAATTTTGTCTGTGCTTGCTGTGGCAAAGTTATGCTGTTCTCTCTCCTTCCAGGCTCAGCACAAACACTGGGAGCTAGCAGGCACCAAACTGGGAGACATTATGGGGATCAAGAAAGAGGAGGAGAAGGACGAGATGGTGACAGAAGATGGCAAAGTGGATTACAAGTAGGGGCTTGCTCTGAATTACCCTGCTCAGCTGGTAACGGGGGCTGTGGGCATAGCAAAGTGTGTGGAGGGGCAGTTTCAGGACTTGTGTTTCTTTAGAACAGAGCAGAAGTTTGCTGAACACATGAAAGAAAAAAGTGAAGCCAGCAGTGAGTTTGCCAAGAAGAAATCGATCCTGGAGCAGAGACAATACCTACCCATCTTTGCTGTACAGCAGGAACTGCTCTCCATCCTCAGGTATGGCTGCCAGGGCATCCCCAGGGCATTGGCCTACGTTTGGGAGCTCAGTTGAGGAATTGTAGAATCATGACCGTTGGGAAACTGTACTCTCAGGAAACAAAACCCATTGCTTTGTGTTTGCTCAGCTCTCCCACCTGAGTAGGATGATGCTTAGCTAGAGAACACAAAAGCCCTTCTTTGAAGGTGTATGAAGAAATGCCTTTTCCTTTTCCTCAGGGACAACAGCATTGTGATCGTGGTGGGGGAGACAGGGAGTGGGAAGACAACTCAGCTGACACAGTATCTCCACGAGGATGGCTACACTGATTATGGCATGATCGGCTGCACGCAGCCCCGCAGAGTGGCTGCCATGTCGGTGGCCAAGCGGGTCAGTGAGGAGATGGGGGTGCGTCTGGGGGAGGAGGTGAGTCTGCTAGGGAGTGCAGGGGTGCCACCCACTGACAGACAGTGCGTGGGACTGTTGGAAGACTTCTGGTGTCTCCGCCCTGCCAGGTAGGCTATGCCATCCGCTTTGAGGACTGCACGTCTGAGAACACAGTGATCAAGTACATGACAGATGGGATCCTGCTCCGTGAGTCACTGCGGGAGGCTGACCTGGACAACTACAGTGCCATCATCATGGACGAGGCCCACGAGCGCTCGCTCAACACCGATGTGCTGTTCGGGCTGCTGCGGGAGGTGCGTGTGAGCCTGGCCCGGAGGACAGCAGCGTGGGGCACGGCGTCTGGGACAGCCCTTCTCTGCCAGGACTGGGAGAGGGAAGCAGGGCTGCCACATCTCTGTCTGCACTTGACTGCTCCAGCATCCTGGTCCTTGGATCTGGGGGGTTAAGTTTTCTGTATTGCTACCAGAGTCCTGCTGGCTGAATGTCAGAGCTGCCCATAAAGAGGTCTTTGCTGGATTTAGGTTTCCTGGACCGAGGTTGGCGGGTCTTTTCAACTGCACTGACCATAGAGTGTCAGTGTTCCCTGGCAAGCACAGCCAGTGCCTCTGGAGCACAACAGAAGCTCTGTCTTGTGCCATTGTCTCAGTAAGAATGAAAACAGCCCACAGCCTTGCATAAATGTGCCTTCCATATTGTTCCTTTCATCTGCTTCTTAGGTGGTCGCCCGACGCTCGGATCTGAAGCTTGTTGTTACTTCGGCCACCATGGATGCAGATAAGTTTGCCTCCTTCTTTGGGAACGTTCCCATTTTCCACATTCCTGGGCGCACTTTTCCTGTGGATATTCTTTTCAGCAAGGTATAGCTACTTTTGTGGATGGAAATGCTGTTGGCAGGAGGGGGTTGTGACCTAGCTGTGCTGTACTCTGAGAGGGACACCCAGGACAGGGTAGGAGTGGCTGTGGGGTGTTACAGTCTTGCACATAGGACAGGGCAGGTAAGGATATTGGTCCATATTAACCTGGGCTGTGCTGTTCAGACCCCACAGGAGGATTATGTGGAGGCTGCAGTGAAACAAGCCTTGCAGGTCCACTTGTCTGGTGCTCCTGGAGACATCCTCGTCTTCATGCCTGGCCAGGAGGATATTGAGGTGAGTTGGAAGGACAGGCACTATCGTACCCCCTTGTTTCAGTCTGATGTTTTCACTCCTCTTTGTGTCTAGGTGACCTCAGAGCAGATTGTGGAGCACCTTGAGGAGCTGGAGAAGGCACCTGCTCTTGCTGTACTACCAATCTACTCTCAGCTGCCCTCAGACTTGCAGGCCAAGATCTTCCAGAAGGTGTTGATGTGTGTTTTGTGATTAGGGTGGGGACAGGGAAAACTAGAGCAGGAGTGAGAGGTGTAGATATATGTTAGTATTGCATGTGGAGGGTGAGAGAAAGCATGTACCCCACCCCACCTCCCAAGAGTCACCCCTGTCCATCTGCCACTCTGCACTCCTCCTCAGTGGAGCAGAGCCATGCCCAGAGGCGTGACTGACCGTGCAGTGTGCTTGCAGGCTCCTGATGGGGTCAGGAAGTGCATCGTTGCCACTAACATTGCAGAGACCTCACTGACAGTGGATGGTATCATGTTTGTCATTGACTCTGGCTACTGCAAATTGAAGGTGAGCCAGGGTTTTCTATACTGTCTGTCTCTGGGGTAGGTTGAGGGAGTTCTGAGGTCACGATCCAGCCTTCCTCTTACTTCTGTGTGACTTTCTTGTGCCCTGAAGGTTTTCAACCCCCGCATAGGCATGGATGCACTGCAGATCTACCCCATCAGTCAGGCCAATGCCAATCAGAGGGCCGGCCGAGCTGGCCGGACAGGCCCAGGCCACTGTTTCAGGTAGGCATGTCGCTGGTGTTCCTGTTCCCTATTGTATCCTCAGCTTGGCATCAGGTTATGTATATCTTTTTCTCACTGGAGCTGTTCATTATCTTGAACTTTGGAGGGGTGTGGGCAGTAGGCAGGCCTGAAGGCCTTCTTTGGACCCAGTCCTTCTGCAGGGAAAAGGATGTGCTCCACTTTCTTCTGTGCCCATCTTCACTTGTGGCTGGTCTGGCCTGGATGCCACTGGGATAAGAACCAAGCCAAAGGCCTTTCCCAGGCTATGCTGTGAGACCAGGGAAGGGCTGTGCTTGGTCATGTGCTGTGCTGCAGCCCGAACACCCCAATGTGATGGGGAGACTCCACTTTGGCTGGGCTACGAGTGCCTCCCCGGGGTCCTGCTGTTGGGTGCAGGGTTGCTGCCCTGTGCCATGCTGGGCTGGGCAGAGGCTGGCAAGTCTGTGAGGAGCGCAGTGGCCGAACAGGAGGAGCATGCTCTTGGCATCTCTTCCCAGGCTCTACACCCAGAGTGCCTACAAGAATGAGCTGCTGACGACCACGGTGCCTGAGATCCAGCGCACCAACCTTGCCAATGTAGTGCTCTTGCTCAAGTCCCTGGGTGTGCAAGACCTGCTGCAGTTCCACTTCATGGATCCGCCCCCTGAAGACAATATGCTGAACTCCATGTACCAGCTGTGGATCCTGGGAGCCCTGGATAACACAGGTATTGGCAGGTGGGGTGGGCTGCCAGCCCATGGAGCTGGGGCCTGCCCAGCTGCTTATCAGTGATCCCTGTTCTGTTCCTACAGGTGGTCTGACCTCTACAGGACGCCTCATGGTGGAGTTCCCACTGGACCCTGCACTCTCCAAAATGCTTATTGTCTCCTGTGACATGGGTTGCAGCTCTGAGATCTTGCTTGTTGTCTCCATGTTGTCTGTGCCTGCCATCTTTTACCGGCCTAAGGTACGAGATGCTGCTATTCCAGCAGCTCAGGGCCCTTCCCTGCCCTTGGACTAACCCATGTTCTTACCCTTCAGGGCCGAGAGGAGGAGAGTGACCAAGTGCGGGAGAAATTTGCTGTTCCAGAGAGTGATCACTTGACTTACCTGAATGTTTACCTGCAGTGGAAAAACAACAGCTATTCTACCCTGTGGTGCAATCAGCACTTCATCCATGCCAAGGCCATGCGGAAGGTGAGGCTGTGGCTGCGAGGCTGGGGGAGACAGCCTCGTGCAGAAGAGGGATCTGACCAGCACACACCTTTGCAGGTGCGGGAGGTGCGTGCCCAGCTCAAGGACATTATGGTGCAGCAGCGAATGAGCCTGGCGTCCTGTGGCACAGACTGGGATGTTGTCAGGAAGTGCATCTGTGCTGCATATTTCCATCAGGCTGCAAAGCTGAAGGTGAGAGGTGTCTGAGCTGCCTGGGGGCTGCAAGGCCCTGCCTAGGAACAGGTGGACTGAGCACACTTGTCTTTGCAGGGCATTGGGGAGTATGTGAACATCCGCACAGGCATGCCCTGCCACCTGCACCCCACGAGCTCTCTGTTTGGCATGGGCTACACACCAGACTACATTGTGTACCATGAATTGGTTATGACTACCAAGGTGAGCTTCAGCTGAGGGCTAGCAGGAAGGGTGATGAGTGCTCCAGGGGAGATGGGAGGGCTTTGCTGTGAGACCGAGATCCGTATGAGTGGCAGATATCAGCCTTTTCCAGCTATACCAATTAGACGTGTTTGTGTCATCTGTTTGACCCTTCCCCCGTTATTTTTCTCTGGCTTCTGTGGGATATGTTTGATCCTCCTTGTGGTCAAATCCAACCTGTAGCAGCTTCTGAGGCCAGGAGGAATTGTCTGCAAGGGGTATGGTCCCAGCCTGAGAAGTGCCATCAGCAACTGGAGGAGAAATGGAGCTGCTATGGCTCTGGGAATGGTGCCTAGGCCCCAAGGATGCCATCCTGCTATCCTGGTCTTTTTGTCCCTGCAGGAGTACATGCAGTGTGTCACTGCTGTGGATGGTGAGTGGCTGGCAGAGCTGGGCCCTATGTTCTACAGTATCAAACATGCTGGCAAGTCACGCCAGGTAAGTATTCCATCCTGGATGAGCTGGCAAACTGCAGGCCCTCTGCATTCTGCTGCTGCGTGTGTATGTTTTGACATGAAGGGAGCAAGCCTGTGGGCCTGCAGGGAGTCTGCTGTCCCTGACCTGCTGCTGCCTTGCTGCAGGAGAACCGGCGCCGTGCCAAGGAGGAGGTGTCTGCCATGGAGGAGGAAATGGCCTTGGCAGAGGAGCAGCTGCGTGCCCGCCGGGAGGAGCAGGAGCGCCGTAACCCACTGGGCAGTGCAAGGTGCGTGACAGCCCTGCCTGCCCATGACTTACATGTGTGCAGGATCCCAGCTTCCCTATGGGAGTTCTGGTGCAGGAAAATGTTACATTTTTCATTAATTGCCCTTGTCCTCTTTGACAGATCTACTAAAATCTATACCCCTGGGCGAAAGGAGCAGGGGGAGGCCCTGACACCGCGCCGCACCCCAGCCCGCTTTGGTCTCTAAGAAGGCACAACCTGTTGCTTTGAGGCTTTAGGTGGTGCCCACCTACCCTAATCAATGTATTCTGAGGTCTCCACAGCTTGTGGCCCTGGAAGGCTTTGGTTCTTGGCACTAATTTTATTACAGAACAGAAAGAATTTTATTTGTTTAAAGGTTGTCAGTGTAATCCTTGCTTTGTTTTGCACTGCTTTTTGTCCTGGAAGAGGTAGTTCTGGTAGTTCTACCTCCTGGTGGAGGTAGCTCTGCAGAATCATGCAGGGCTGGTGCCGTTGCCCTGTAGAACATGGAACAGGGCACAAAATTAAAGTGACCTGGAGGGCAAGTACAGCCTGTCCCTGTTTTGAGCCTGGCCCATACCCCTGCAAAGGCAGTTCTCCCATAGCCCATGCCCTGGACAGGCAGCTGGTGCCCAGCTGTCCCTGCAGAGCTGGGACCATCAGCCCAGCCCTGTTGCAGGCCAGGCTGTGCCAGGAATTCTGCTCACTTTTTCAGCTGCTCACACTTGGGCTGCTCAGGTGTTCTGAACATTAGGTACAGGTTCTCCTACATCCTGCCTAGTGTGTCTTGAATGCCTGTTTGTATCCTGCACCTGCTCTGTCACCTTGCTGAGCTCTTCCTTAAGGAAAGCCAGCTCCACCTTGCAGACAACCAGCTCCTCTTCTCTCAGAGCCAGAGTTCGCTCACTGTCCAGGTGTAGCTGCTGCCAGTGTTGGACTAGGCTGCTCAGTTCCTGCAGCTTCTCCTGGAGGGAGTAGGTCTGCCCATGGCACAGTGAGAGACACAGGCTGAGCACAGACTCCTGGTCTTTCACAGGAAGACTTGAGACATCCTTACCTCCTGTTTGCTTTGCTCCCTGAAGGTCTGCATCCTCCTCATCTCCCGATGAAGCTGTTGCCTGTGTGTGTTGTAGGCTGCAATCTTTTCTGCCTGCTTGGTGCTCTCTTGCCGAGCTTGGGCCAGCTCTGCCTGGAGGTTCTCCATGTCCTGCACCTGCCAGCAAAGCTGTGGGGCAGGGAGAGTGGTTGGCCATGGCTGAGCCTCTCCTGGAGGCAGGAGAGGGGTCTGGGACTGAGGCTGCATCCCTGTCCTGTCCTACCTTGCCCTCACCTGTTGCTGCAGCTCTGCCACTTTTCTGTGTAGGCCTTGGATGGCCTCATTGGTTCTGCTGAGCTGCTGCAGACTCTCTTGCTCCTGCAGCTGGGCTGAGCTGTGCTTCAGGCCTTGACTCTGCTCCTGTGCCCCCAGCTGCAGAGAAGGCAGTGCATGGTGGGTTGGCCTTGTGCTGTGTGCCCTGAGCACATGCACAGCTGCCCTCTGTGAGCTGCAGGATGCTCAGGGCTGGCCGGTGCCTGGCTGTGTGAGGTGGTGGGGGCAGGCTGGCATTTTTGCCTCCCACCCTGTCCCTGGGTTTCTGGGGAAGGGGAGCAGGGGTCAGCCCTGCGGTGTGGTTGTCATGGCTCCTGGCTGCGCCCTCCTTGCTCCTAGGCTTGGTGTAGTGGCTGGGGGCTGCTGGCACTGACCTGCTTGAGCAGCTCTCTGCTCTCCTGTGGGATATCGTGGCTGGTGTCAAAATCACTGTGCACAGCCAAGTAGGAGATGACCTCTGTCTGCACTGCCTGGTCCTTCAGATGGAGGGGTGCATCACTGACCTGTGAGTACCCAGCAGGATGTGGGATCACCCTGTGCCCCTGTTGTGTAGAGCTGAGGCTGCAGAGGGAACCTTTTTGGGACAACCCATGGACAATGGACTGTTGGGCAGGGCCTGTGACAGAGGAATGTGGCCTGCACCAGGTGGGAGGCAGGAAGGCTGCTGACTTCTGGCCCTCTGATCTCTGTGCAGTCCCCACAGTGTCCTCCCTGTTGTGGCAGTACCTGTTGGACACCCAGCAGCCCTGGAAAGCCATCTCTGTGGTCCCCAACCAGTGGCAGAGCGCGGGCACAGGGAGAATGGTGATCCCAGCTCATTGGCAAGGTTGTGGGCTGCAGCAGTGCCACCAGCCCTGGGACAGTGCCCAGGGTGTCAGTGGAGCTGTTAGGGTCTGCATTCTTCTCTGCTCAGCTGGGTGGACTGGGCTGTGGCAGCCAGGCTTGCCTTGTGGCTAGGCTGCTCTGTACAGGTGGTGCTAGAGCCACCTGTGGCTTGCAGGATGTTCTCTGCCCTCCCCTGGGGGGTTGCCAGGTGTTTGCACAGGCTGTGGGGCAGGCATGGTGCCTAGCCTGTGGTGGAGTGGCAGTGGGGGACACATGCAGCTTGGTCTGTGGCCGCTGTGCCCAGCACTGGTACCTTGCCCATCAGTGCCTGGAGCTGCTGCATCAGAATGAGCAAGTCCTGGTGCTCCTGCTCCACTGCACACTCCTGCTCCTGCAGCTGGACCAGCTGTTTGTGGTTTGTGCCCCTGCAGAAGTCCAGGTCCAGCTGCAATGCCTGTATCGTGGCTAGCACCTCAGCTGGGTCCAGATCTTCCTGCTGTGTGTCCTGGCATGCTCTGGGCTCCTCCTGCTGTGGCTCCAGTACCAATGATTGCCTTTGGCCCTAGGACATGGCATGAGCAGCATCTGTCCAGCTCACCACTGCAGCCAGCCCATCTGCAGCTCCTGTCTGGGCAGGCACTGGGGCTGGACAATGCTGGCAGTCCTAGTATTGTGCAGAGCAGCAATGGACCATGTTGCCAACGGGTGGGTGCAGTCCTTCCCCACCAGGTAGCACTGCCCCATGTGTGGGCATGCTCTGACAGTTCCTTTGGGCTCACGAATAGCCAAGCCACTGACACCACTGGCCCTCCACACTGCAGTGAACTGTGGCCACTGTGGGAAATGGTGGCAGTGGGACCAGTGCAGCCACAGGGGGACTGGATCCCCCTGAGCCCTTGTGCTCTCCCCAGCCCTGGGGGAGAGGTGTCTGGTGGTGCAGGCAAGGGCTGGTCAGGGCCTCCTGTAGCACCTGGCCACCAATCTATGGCTATGCAACCAGTGCCTGGGTTGACCGTATGGTTGGCACTGCTCACCATCGGCTGCCAGGCCTCTGTCTCCTGCTGCAGCTGCTGGATGGAACTGGTCAGCTCTGGTGGTGTTTCCTTTGCCCCTGGCAGATCTCTTCAGGAGCTTTCAGGCTGATGCTAAGGTGCAGGAATATGGATGTGCCAAATTTTGGCCACTCTCTCTATTGGAAGGACCATAACCTTTCCCCTCAGCCTTGCTTGGGGCAGCCCCACCCTCCCATGGTATTGGCACTGCCACTCCCTGTCTGAGGAGCACCTGCTGCTAGCAGGAGAAGCCTAGCATGGGGCTCCTGGAAAAGCAGGGCAGAGCTGTGTGGGGCTGTGGCCCTCCCCTCAGCAGCCCCTGCTCCTAGTGCTGCCCACAGTCCTCACTGCAGCCTTCCTGTGCCATGCTCCTCACCATCTTGTGTCCCTGGCATGCTGTGTGACACCACTCCATATGGCACTGTGAGGTCACCAGGCCCTGGGCATCATGCTCAGAACTGGTCCAGGACACAGCAGCACCCCTGTCAGGGCAGGGCCTTGCCACCCTCATGCTGCCCCTGCACTGTCCTCAGGCCATCCTCAGTCTGCGGCCAGTCCCAGAACACACTGCTGGGGCCAGGTGACAGTGGGGATGGCAGCGCTCAGGGCTGTGCCCTGTGGTCAGCCGCCCACACAAGGGACAGGGCCGGGGGAACCTACTGCAGGGGCACATCCTGACAGGGCCATGGGCACAGGCCCCGGGGAGGCTGAGCAGGGACAGGAAAGGCTGAGAGTGCGTGTCTGGTTGTTGTTGCGCCCTGCCTGCGGCCACCCCACAGTGCCCAGGTGATGGGATCAGTGACAAGGGTCTCTGGGTGCCAGTGCTGCCTTGAGTGTGGATGCACAGTGATGGTGTGAGCACAGACCTGCTGCTGCCTGCGCTGGTGACACGGGACTCTCCGGGCTGGGTGTGCTCCTTTGCCAACGCCCAGTGCAGTTTCACAGGTACGTGTTTTAACTGGAAATTTCCAAGGCTGAACTGGGCCCACAAGGTGAACGCAGATGTACCATAGCAGAAATCATCAGTTGCCATGACAACCTGCTCCACCAGCAGGTCACAGTCACGGGTGATGGGAGCAGGCACAGCACCAGCAGTCCTGTGAGCAGGGCTGCTGACCCCCCTGCATCCACACAGAGCCTTTATGGGGCATCCACACAGAGCCTTTATGGGACAAAGCCTCATGCCAAGGACGCTGTGTTGTGCCATGTTACATGGTGCCACAGGCAATGCTGCTCTGTACCACAGATGTGCCACACCGTGCTGAGCTGCAGGCAGTGCTTGCCTTGAAGGGTTCAACACTGCTCCAGCTCTTTGTGAGTGTGTGGGGCAGCCCCACAGCCCTGATCCTGAGTATGAGCTGCCTGCCCATACTCAGCTGGTGCTGGGAGGATGGGGGGGTCAAAATTGGCCCCTCTGCTCTGTGAGCACAGTCCTGGGGGGGGGAGTTGTCTCACTTTAATTACTGCCGTAATGCTACTCTTTTCAGTGCCACCTTAATTGAAATTAAACAGCTGCCATGTTCAGGCTGGGACAAAAGTGAATCCTTTTTCATTCCCCTCCAGTTTAATGAAGACTGACATGCTGGGAGAAAACAAAGGCAATCCAGCTGCTGCCTCTTGCTGGCACATGCATCAGCAATTACCAGTGACCCTGCAGGCCGGCAGAGACACCCCAGAGCACCCCGCAATTGTCAGCCCCAGGCAGCCCAGTCCTGTGTCTTGGAGAGCTCCTGCCCGAAGGGTCTGGCTGGGGGTGTGCAGGGAATGGGGTGCCCACAACATGGAGCATGCCAGCACGGGGATCTCAGTGCCCAGGTTCTGTATCCAGGCTTTCATTCCATCTCTTAAGAAGTGTCTGGCCACCAACCATGACCCAGCACGGTCCCTCACCCCCTCCATGCTGCCAGGGTCCTGCCATCCCTGTGGGCTCAACCATCTTCAGCCTCGTAATGTTCAAAGTCACCAACTAGCCCATGCAGTGCCTCAGCCTCAAGCCAGGGCAGCAGTGTCAGCCCAGGAGTCCTCTCCAGTCTTAAGGTTTTTTCTGTTTTAGGACCAGGAGTTTGCTCCATGCCATTCAGTACGTTAAAATATGCAAAATGAGGTGCTGCTACAAACCTCATTAACATCCGCCTCCAACATCATTAAGATGTTTCCAAGAAAATTAATTGAGAGACTCATTAAAAATAAATTAAGAAAAATGTGTTGCAGAGCGCCTGCTCCAAGCTCGTAAATCACGGCTCAGAGCTCCAGGCCGCTGCACAGGCAATTAACGCCAGCCAATTTGTTTTATCCTGGCTGCGAAAATTAGAAAGCAGACATGGAGATTAGATTAGGCATGTCTGTCAAGCGGAACTTGGAGTGAATATTTTAGGATACAAAATGGAAATCAGAAAAACAAAGCTGGGACTTCATTCAGGAGAGCTGGAGGGCAGAGTGGCTGGGGTGGAAGGAGGTTTGCATGTTCTCTGTGCCACGGCTGTGTGTCGATGACACCCATCTCGTGATCATGCCACCACCAGCTCCATCTTCCCCTGCACATCGCCCATCTTTGGTGGCAGCACAGACACTGATCACCCCTCTTGGGGTGCATGAGCTCACAGTGAGAGCGTTCTAGCTGCTGTGTGTGACACAGCCCAAGCCAACACATTGTGATGATTACACACTTGGATTAACAAACACAGTACCACTGGGTGACACCACTGCTTGGGCCCGCATCAGCTTTAGGCTGTTGGTGCCCCTTTGTCCATCTCCAGTATCTTCCATCACAGGAGCTCAAACCACTTGATATTCATGAACCAAACTGCAGGGCCCCTCTGCAAAACAAGTGCTGTGATCCCTGTTTCACACAGATGAGTCAAAGAAGACATCACTTAAGGTCTTGTTTGTACTTACATGAATGCACAAGCAGATCATGCAGCAGCTGCTGCACTGGCACATCCCAGTAGCGCGTGGGACACACTGGTGGCTGCTCGTGCGGCCAAACATCCAGCTGCGGTGGTGGCACGGCCCTTGGTGACAGTGGCAACCTGTGTGATACCAGTGCTCATGGTGCAGGGGGACACGGAGCTCTAGGAAAGGCTCCAGAAGGAGTTATGGGCACTGCACAACTCAGGCGGTGTTCTGTGAGGGGCTTAGCGCAGAGCAAGGCGTAGCTTGGTCACACATCAGAATGCAAGAGGAAGGTGGGAACAGAGCAGGAGGCTCTTGTATCAGCAGAACTGCACCTGGGTTTGATGTCTGTGAGATGACACAAACCAAACTGAATTGGAGTTCAGCACACAGAGAAATGGTTATCCCTTGGCAGAGCAAGTTGGACACTGTGGATGGGCCATCCATGGCCACTTGGAACCAAGTCTGGAGGCCACATTTCCAGCTCCGCCTATCAGTGCCTGATCCCAGAGCAGACCCTGGTGCTGGTCCTTTAATGAGGTCTTCACAGCCCCGCTGGTGCCCTGAGCCAGGACTCCCCATCTGCTCATGCTGTTCCACCCCCTGCCATGGGCAGGGACACCTTCCAGGGTGCTCCAAGCCCCGTCCAGCCTGGCCTTGGACACTTCCAGGCATGCGGCAGCCACAGCTGCTCTGGGCACCTTGTAGCAGTGGTGAGCAGGGCTCGAGGAGCTGAGGGGCCGGAGCGGGGCTCAGGGAGCTGAGGGGCCGGAGCGGGGCTCGGAGGGAGCTGAGGGGCCGGAGCAGCGGGGCTCGGGGGCTCGGGGAGCTGAGGGGCCGGAGCAGCGGGGCTCAGGGTGCTCGGGGTGCTGAGGGGCCGGAGCAGCGGGGCTCAGGGTGCTGGGGGAGCTGAGGGGCCGGAGCAGCGGGGCTCGGGGAGCTGAGGGGCCGGAGCAGCGGGGCTCGGGGAGCTGAGGGGCCGGAGCAGCGGGGCTCGGGGAGCTGAGGGGCCGGAGCAGCGGGGCTCGGGGAGCTGAGGGGCCGGAGCAGCGGGGCTCGGGGAGCTGAGGGGGCCGGAGCAGCGGGGCTCAGGGTGCTCGGGGGAGCTGAGGGGCCGGAGCAGCGGGGCTCGGGGAGCTGAGGGGCCGGAGCAGCGGGGCTCGGGGAGCTGGGGCCGGAGCAGCGGGGCTCGGGGGCTCGGGGAGCTGAGGGGGCCGGAGGCGGGGGCTCGGGGAGCTGAGGGGCCGGAGCAGCGGGGCTCAGGGTGCTCGGGGTGCTGAGGGGCCGGAGCAGCGGGGCTCAGGGTGCTCGGGGAGCTGAGGGGCCGGAGCAGCGGGGCTCGGGGAGGGGAGCTGAGGGGCCGGAGCAGGGGGGCTCGGGGGCTCGGGGTGCTGAGGGGGCCGGAGCAGCGGGGCTCGGGGAGCTGAGGGGCCGGAGCAGCGGGGCTCAGGGTGCTCGGGGTGCTGAGGGGCCGGAGCAGCGGGGCTCGGGGGCTCGGGGAGCTGAGGGGCCGGAGCAGCGGGGCTCGGGGAGCTGAGGGGCCGGAGCAGCGGGGCTCGGGGGCTCGGGGTGCCCCGGGGTCCCGCAGCACCGGGGGGCTGCGGCGGGAGGCTCGCGCATGCGCGCTGCCCGGCTCCGCTCCGTGCCGCTCCCGCCCGGCAGGGGTCGCTCTCGGCCCGCGCGGCGCTGCCCGTGAGGGCGGCTCCGCCCCGAGCACCCCCGGCACCCGCCGAGCGTCCCCCGGCACTCCCCCCGGCCATCCCCCGGGCGACCTCTCCCGGGCGCCCCTCCAGCATCCCCGAGCACCGTCTGGGCACCCGCCGAACGCCACCAAGCACCCCCCGGGCACGCCCCAAGCGCCCCCAGCACCTTTGTTCTGCCGCGGTGCCGGGCGGGGCTGGGCGGGCAGGGACCGCTGCCCGGGCCGGGGTGCCGAGCCTCGGTTCCCAGAGCGGGGTTGTCCCAGGGATGGGGGTGCCCGTGCCGGGGCAGAGGTGCGGGGAGTGGCGGGCCGGGGGCTGCCCGGTGATGGGAGTGCCCGTGCCGGGGCTGCCCGGTGCTCCCGCCGCAGCTCAGCCTCAACCCGGGCAGGCGGAGGGCTGGCGGGTCGTGAACTGGGAATGGGATTCATGAACGGGAAAGCGGGATCAACGTCTCCGTCGGCAGAATCTTAATAAGCCTTAAAGGTTATTTCTGGGCGGTTCCAGTGACGATCCTTGGGTTGGCAGGGAGCCGTACCCCGGCCCGATCCCATCCGGTACTGCCCGGGGCATGCTGCTGTGTTTGGGATGAGGAACAGCGACAGAAATACAGGCAGTGTGGGCATAGTCCACCGGGAGCGATAGCAATCGGGACTTGCGGGGCTTTGCATTCTGCGGTGCGAATGATCTCATTATCCTTGCAAGGGTCTCAGCCAGCTACTTGAAAAATACTTATTAAAAACCACAGCAGCTCTAGGGAGAGGGAAGGGAGAGAGAACAAACTGGATGTGTAAAAACAGAAGGGGGAAGCAGCCACAGTAGCAATAATGGGTCGGGACCTGCTCTGCCCTGCTGTCTTTCTAGTGGAAGCTGAAAGGCCGTGACACATCCCAGAGTGCACATCAGTGTTTTGCCTCTGCTCTATTCCTCTAGCTACCACATGTTCCCATGAAACCTCGTGGTGGGGAGTGTGGGTGCATGAGGAGGCCCACCCAGCCCAGTCACCCAGGAGCCAGCCCCTGACATTGCCACTGGTCAAACACCGGGTCACCTGGCTCATGCCCTTGTCCTGCCCCGGCAGTGCCAGCCAGAACTGGCCACCCAGGGCTGGCCTGGTTGTGTTTGAACACTTCCCTTCAGGGTCAGGAGGAAGGCACAGATGGGCACGGAGCGACCCCGCAGCTGTGCAGCGGTCCCTGGGGCTGCCTCCTGCCCGCGGCTGGCGCTGCTGGGTATCCACACCATCACGGCACCATTTCATTGCTGCTTCTGCCAACTGCATCTCCGGTTTTTGACTCTGTGGATTAAGGGCATACACAAACTCTGTGGGAGCTGTCATGTGTTCCTGTATGGAACCAAGAAATGGAAATCAGCAGGAAGTGGAAATTCTGCTGGAAAATGGAAGGAACAAATGAAAGGAAAGCAGTGCTGCTCGGGTCTGGTCACAGGACACAAGGCATTGGTGGTTCTCGCAATTACAATCACTAAGTTGATGGAAGAGGGATAGTGCCCCTGGACAGCCACATCAGCAGCTCTGGGGCCTCCTTCCGAGCCAGCAGTGATGGCAGCACTGTGTGGGAGGTCAAGAAAAAGCAAGGGGCCTGAGGGGAGACAAAAAACAGAGGGAACTGGGTAAATGGAAAGGGGCTCTGGTGGTGGGGAGCACAGGGAGAACCTCCAAAGGGCAGGAGGTAATGGGGATACAGATATGAAGCAGAAAGAGGGGGTCTTCCCTTCCCTTCCCTTCCCTTCCCTTCCCTTCCCTTCCCTTCCCTTCCCTTCCCTTCCCTTCCCGGAACCTTCCCTTCCCTTCCCTTCCCTTCCCTTCCCTTCCTTCCCTTCCCTTCCCTTCCCGGAACCTTCCCTTCCCTCCATGGTTAACTTTAAGTCTCTAGCCAAAAAGAAAGGAGTATTCTAAGACAAAGGATAAAACTCAAGGGAAACAAAGTTGAGACCATGTTGCTGCTGCATAGAAAGCTTCATTAGCCCTGTTGGCATAGCAGTCATGAGAGAAAAAAGCCCAAAACAGTAGGAGTGATGTGAAGGGACTGACTGCCAGGGGAGGATGTCATGCATTTGCCATCTCTTGATGTCTTCAAGCCCAGCCAAAGGCCTGTCTGAAGCTATCTTAGTCAGAAAAGTTACTGATTTTAGAGTAACAGGGAAATTTTCATGACTGTAGGTACTGGAGGTCAGGCAGCCCAATCCCTTCCTGCTCACCCCAGGAATCTGCAGGCAGGAAATGCAAAGGAGGATCACAAGAACATGATGCTATTTATGCTCTTGGATAGGAGTTCACAGCAGCACTGATTCATCTGGCTACATCGGCATTCCACAGCATTACTCAGCCTCTCAGATGGGCAAACACTCGAGAGTAGATCTGTCTGGAAGAGGCCAGGTCTGCTGACCTTATATAATTTCTTCTTTTTTTCAGATGTTCAGCAGCTGTCCCCAGTCTCCACGGTATGACACAGCCAGGTGGTCCTAACCTTGCTGAAGATCTGGGGCATTTGCACCATCACTGCAGTCTCAGCTGCTGTAGCTCTGTTCCTCCTCAGGAATTAGGCTTGGGGCTGTGCTAGAATAAAATCAGATGAAGATGGAGAGATAGATCTGTAGAAACGTTTGTTTGGTGCCCAGGAGCAGCCCAAAAGGCAAACTGACTGTTAACAATTATCAGGAAAATAATGGAGAGCAGATCACAGTTCTGCCAATGAACAGATTCATAGTGAAAGCTGCATTGTGATTTCTATATGCAGCTCTGTCTGCCTCTCTCAAGAAAAAGATTTGGAAGTGTTTCAGAGAAGACCAACAAGGATGATCAAATACAAAGAATATTTTCCATGTGAGTAAAAAGTGGATAGTCTTTTTAGACTGGAAAAAATAGACTGAAGGGGACTATAGTACCAAGTTTAGCAAATAGACGTTGCCTGCAGTATGATTTCTCAATGTAAGAACCAGCAGCACCCCATAAATTAGCAGGTAATAACAAAAAAGCAAAAACCATATCTTTTTTGAATGTTGTGCTGTGTTAGACTGCTTTACACCGCGTGTGGTGTACCCCCAAAGCTCATATGTATTCAAAAATAAATAAAGCATTTTAATGGGAGAAAAATATCCACTCACATTGATGGAGTGCAAGACCCCATTTCTGCTTCCAGAGCCCATGGGCTGCGGTGGCTGGGGCTGGCAGAGTGTTCCCAGAAGCACCGCGGGATCTGTGGCCTCTCTACCCCAGCATGGATGCACCAACCAGACTCCAGGAATCAGTCACCAAATTGCACTGTCTTCTCCTGGAACAAGCTACCAGTGGAGAAATAGAAAACAGTTTTTTTGTAGCTATACTGAAACTTCACAGTTGATTTTAAGCCTCTTAGACAGTATAATACTGACTGCAAGTTCCTGCTGAGGGCTATCGACTCCAGCCTGTGCCAAGCTGCAGGGAACACCCTGTGCCATGCCTGCGTGTGATGGAGCGTGTCTCTGCACCAACAGCGTGACTGACTCAGATCAGACACCAGCTTCCTGGGATTCCCCACCAGCATCCTTTCAGACTGCCATCCAGCAGCAGAGATCTGTGCATCCACGAGGTGACAGGCACCAGAAGACAGCATCATCTTCAAACCACATGGAGGGATTAGTGCAGGCTGGAAGCAGCCCCCCACTGCCCTCTGTCCAGGGTGGGACACGCTGCCTGGTGGGCTGTGGGGAAGGAGGGGGCTTGCACTGCAGAGGTGGCTTTCCCAGGTTGTGTGCTTGTAAGCAGACACCGTGGCAAACAAACTGCATGTTCTTGTAGTGTAACTCCTAATCTGGTTCTTTTGAAGCACCTGCTGTTGTGCTGCTGTGGTGCTAAGGAATGTCTGCATGATGGAATGCAAGGCTATGCCTTAAGTACTTCAAATTAATTGAGAGCAGTAGTGTTTCGTGCCGTGGGACCACATCGAGGCCCCTGACTATGTACAGTCCTGGGGTAAGAGCTGCAGGCAGCATGGACTGTGTGGGCAGGACGGGCAGGATGGCCAGGTTGGCCAGTACAGGCCATGCAGACAGGGCACCAGAGCAGCAGCTGACGAAGGCCAGCTGTGTGGTGCTGTTCCGTCATTACTTCAGGCAGCGTGTCTGCTTTGTCACACACTTCCTATTCTGTGACACACCGCTCTCAGCAGTGATTCAGCAGGCACAGATTCTCCATCTTTTTATCAAGGCTATTCCCCATCACCATTATTTTTGCATACCTTCTACTGCAAGAAAGAAGAGGCCAATACTGAGCTGCAGTGAATGTTCAGCCAGCATAGTAACCAGCCAAATTCCATATTAACAGCATGGTTTAAATACCCAGCCTGCTGCTACATGGTGATCAATAACGCAGTGGAAGGGAGTGGAAGGGGCCCCTGCTCCAGTTGGGTAATGCTCCCCTATTTCTGGAGTTTGTAAGCACAATATCAAAATTACAAAGCACTTTCTATTTCTTGCTATCATTTTGAATTAAAGACTTTCTATTGAAGACACTCACTTCAAAAACCAGCCAGGCACTTTCTAATATCAAGCAAAATGCCTGAAGAATAAATTGCTCCTATCAGAAATAAAGCATTTTAGTTCTGCCAGAAGCAGAGAGATCTGTGTTTGTAAGTCCCTCCAAAGGCAACTCCATCTTTCCTGTTTTCCTCTCATTTTCTTTTGATGCACGAAGCCTGCACATTGCAGTGCTGTGATTGGATTCAGCTTTGGAGCAGTGTAATTGTAAATATTCATTGGAATCCAAGCTAGTTTTCCCAAGTCTCTCTTAAAAGCTTTGCAGTTATACAAACAGCCATGGCTCTGCATTAGCCTCACAGCCTGGAGGCTGCCTATTCCTCCCCAGCCCCAAAGTCTGCTCTGTCAGAGGCTGCATGGAGAGAAATCAGCCTTGCCAACCATTTTAATCAATGCTCTATTATTTTCTTTATTCCCTCTTTAATGACTGTGCTGTAGAGCTGGCTCCCAGGTAGGGGTATCCAGTGGGGCTCCTCACTGGTGTCTACACAAATAACATGGCTCACCTTGGCTCACAGTTGCCCTGACTGTCCTGGCCATGTATGTCAGTCCCTGTCTCTGTGCTGATGTTGACAGGGTGTCTGTGAACGGCTCTGAGTCCTGGTGTAGGGTACACAGGACGTGGTACATGGCACAGGGTGTACGGCTGTGACCATTCCTCCCTCCTCTGTGAGTGCTCCCCGGCTGCTCTGCTGCAGCGGGGCAAGGCTAAGGGCAGCAGACTCCTACAACCCCTGAGGAGCTGAGGCAAGCTCTGTCCATCAGCCAGACCCTGCCCTTGCCTGTGCCAGCCCTGCCCAGCCCAACTGCAAGCAGATCATGCTTTCCAGGTGGTCTCTGACTGCAGCCATGTCCTGCACAGCTCATTTGCAGAGCAGCACATGTAAGAAACTGCACACAGCTATTCTGCTGAGAAGGAAAATTGAATCCAAAAGTTCTGATAGCATATCTACACTCCTATCTCTGCCTCATTCCACTCATGTGTTCCCCACCATGGGCGGGACTCTGGCCAAAGCCTGTGGCACAGCAGGACTTGGAATGCAGATGGTGGTATTGGAGCCTTCATCACCCAGTGACCTCCTCCAGGCTCTGCTAGCTCCTTTCAGCATGTGTTACAGCCTCCTGGGGAACCTGGGGCCAGGCAGCTTGGCAGTAAAAGGGGAAACACTGAAGGAGGCTGTGGTGGGGCTCTGGGAAAGGCAGAGCTGCATTACGAGGTAGGAGCAGGGATGGATTTAGGAAATGAGCAATGCTGATGTGAACATCAAGAGGCTGACTGTCTGTCTTCCAGTTCTGAGACAGGGGAACCTAGAAGTACCCTGCGTATCGTGTATCTGTCCTTAAAGCTCTCCTGTTAGGCAGGATCCTTGGGCCCTGGCAGCCTGCTCACCTGCTCTGCTCTCCTTCCCTTTAGAAAACTGTTCCTAACCCAAATGTTTCCTGATGGAGGCTCTGGCCCATAGTTCTTGAGTGTTCCTTCATGGACATGGAGAGCAGATGGCTTTTTTTCCTTTTTTCCAGGAGTTTCTTACATACAGCTGGTATTGTAATCTCCCTCAGTCATACAGAAGTAAAAACCAAAAACCCAAACCCCAGCAAAGTAGCCAGATGAGAAATCACAAAAGAAATCACCCTGTCTAGTAGAAGTCCCTGCCACACAGAGCAGTAGCTATGAGAGCAGATGCCCTGTGAAAGCAGATGAAGTAATGAGGCCTTCATAAAGATAACAGGTTCCAATGTCAAAACAGCTCATGGAGAGAAATTCCATGCTCCTGTAGATCCATATGTCCTGGCAGCAGCCACCAAAGTGTCCTCTTCATCTCTTTTCCTAGCTCAAGGCCAGCTGCATTCAGAATGTGGTGAAGGAAACATCCCTGGGGAAAATCCAGCCCCCAGCTGAAGGGAAGGAACGTGGAAAACAACATGGTCATGGAGAAGGGCTGGACATTGAAACATGCCCGACAGCAGGAGCAGAGGGAGCCTGTCCCTGGGGTCCCTGGGGGAATTCATGCTCTCTTCTCCAGATACAACACGTCACCTTTTCCCACCTGTGGTGTGACGCTGTGACCCCTCAGCAGCTGCCAGGGGAGGGGCTGTACCAGTGAACACACAGCCTGGAGCCCCATCAGGGTCTCTGGGGTAAAAACACACTCGTCCTTTTGCTGCACAGCCCTGGTGCAGAGGAGTCTTCATGGCATGAGCTGGAAGCACAGTCCTTCCCTTCCAACTCCATTTTGCAAAACAGCCAGAGCACTGTTCTTCAGTGCTCCTGCTTGGATGATTTATCCAGGTCACAGGGAGGACAACTGGCTAACTGAGGTTAACAGCTTTCTCAGTTTCATTTCAAAAAGACATTAGCATGGGGGCTGCATTAAATGATGACATGCCAAATCTTAATTCATTCACTAGGAGAGCTCATGATCAGGTGGGGGACTAAGCTGACAAGCAGGGCTGTGCTGCCAGTCCTTCTGTAAAGGGCAGGACCATAACTCATGCTCCCAGTGCTAAATTACACCTGGCACTCCTTGCGCAGGAATCCTGCTGCCTGCTGCAGGGACCCAGGACCACCAGCCTCAGGAGGTCCAGGGCCCCCCAACAGGAAATGAATCAGCAGCTGAGACTGGCTCAGAAAAATAGATTGGAGTCCTTCTATCTTGAAGAAGGGTGTTGGGAAGAAAACATGACAAAGATCTATAAATCAGAAGTGTCAAAGGAAGGTGATTAAGGAGTGACTGTTGTGGCCTTTTCCAAGAAAACAGTGGAATTTGTCAGGGGACAGGCTCAAAACAAGCCAAAGGAGGTGTCTTCTTATCCAAGCATGGTCAAACAGGGGAACTCACCGCTACAGGACTTTGCAGAAGCTGGATGAGATCTGAGTTACAAAATCAGTTTGACAAGTTATGGATGAAAATTCCTCAAGGGCTGTTAAACACAAAGGCTTCCCCTTGGGCTCAGGAAGCCCCTTCACTACAGAAGGTGTGTGAGCGTTTTGGTGAATTTCACAAGCTTCCCCTGTTCTTCCCAGGGGGAAAGAGCTCTTTCCTAGACAAGGCCATAAGCTGCTGCCAGACACAGAGCCAGGTGGAACACTGTTCTGCCACAGAATAGTGTTATATTTTTATATAACAAGGCTTGATGCTTAACTGGGAGGTTTGTAAGAGAAAGTTGAGAGTTAGGCTGTTTTATCTGCCACTTTCACACTGAAACCAACAGCAAGCCTCAGCTGAATTTGGTATCAGTGGGTGGAGAGATGGAAGGGAAGGGAAGGGAAGGGAAGGGAAGGGAAGGGAAGGGAAGGGAAGGGAAGGGAAGGGAAGGGAAGGGAAGGGAAGGGAAGGGAAGGGAAGGGAAGGGAAGGGAAGGGAAGGGAAGGGAAGGGAAGGGAAGGGAAGGGAAGGGAAGGGAAGGGAAGGGAAGGGAAGGGAAGGGAAGGGAAGTAGGAAAAAGCAGAGTATCATTCCCACCCTGCCATGCTGTCCTTGCACAAATCAACACACAATCATCCATATGCATATGCAGAACAAAACAAAGGCACATGCTGATCCTCTCCCACATTCATCCATCTGCCACCATCCACAAACACAGACAAAGGCACACACATCCTGCTCCCACCTTCACTGTGGGCAGTTGGAATGCGGGCTTGCCACACACAGCTCAGCCCACATGCTGGGCTGACTCCTCACACACAGAACTATGGATGATGTGGGAGTAAATAGAACAACATCTTGTAGCTTTCCTTCAAATGCAATAAATGTAATCAGTGCATTGTGTTCATACACATTGCAATGTACGTATCACTAGATAGATGAACATATTCGTAGGAATATATTTATCATCACCACATCAAATTAAACAAAATGTCTGCACTTTGACTAATGAGGGGGACACCCTCCCAACTCTATTTTAAATGCTGTCCTCTGAGCTGCTGCTTAGACCAACCAGCAGTGCTGAGCATCCAATATGCTGGTACCTGGTGCTCCAATGTCAAAAGTACCTGGTTTATTCTACCAGAACCCCAAGCATATTTCACTAGCAAGTTGTTAAAATAGACACATTTTTTAATGGCTTGTGTGGTGCTGAAGGGGATGGCAAGTGGAGACCAGGTTAAGCAAGTAATGCTGCAGTGTGCAGCAGCAGGAGTTCCCCAGCTTTTCCAGGATCAGCTCTCCTCATCCCTGTCTGCCATGTGGATCCAAAGGAGACCTTGTGGCTGGAGTCCACTGAGGAATGCTGGTGCCTGAGCAGACCCCAGGCAGACAGCCTGATGGCTGCAGAGGTGGGAGCGATGCGCTTTCCCCAGCCAGGCTCACACACAGGGGAGCACACTGAGCAAGGGGTCTCACTTCTACAGCTTCTGAAATACAGGGCTTGGTGGCAGGGCAGGGGCAAACAGAGCCAGCATGGGGTAGACCAGCAGAGGCTGCCCAGCAGGCCTGCAGCAGGAACAAGGGAGCTCCCACCCTGATGTCCAGGAGCAAGCTGAGGGTTTTGTCCACAGCAGCGTGGCTGAACAGGTCTGAGCAATCCTAATCTCCTGGCTCACAGCATAATAAATGTCACCACTAGCCAGGACAGCTCTGCCCTGAGGCAGTGTTTTTGTGGCCATCCTCTTCTTGTCTCTCCAAGGTCAGCAGCAGAGCAACACCCACAACATCTGTGCATGACAGCCATCACACCCCCACAGCAACTGAAATCCCACCACCCATTTACAGCCAGCAGAGCTGTAGCCATCTCCCTGCTGCCTCCCATCTTCCCCTCCTCACTGGGAGGTGACAAACTCTACTGTCACATCTTCAGCCCTTCCTTATGCTGCCATGTAAACAAGAGCAGCAGATTATTATTACTGCTGTGAATGCATCAAATAGAGTTCCCTTCTCAGCCTGGACTGCTGAGCTAGAGTGGACTGGTATCTTCTCCTACCTGCTCCAAGCTCCCTTCCGTAGCTGGTGGCTGGCCCCCAGGTCCTGGCTGAGCTGCTGCTCTGGCTGCATTTCTGCTCCAGGTCTGCCTGCCTCTCCCTCTGCTTGGTCTGCAGTTGATAGATCCTCTGCTCTTGAGCATCCAGCTATTGACCCGCCCAGGGAAAGAAAGAAAAAATGGAAAAAAAAATCAATTAATACTAAACGGCTTAACAAAACCCCGAACAGCACAGACCTGATGCTGCTGGGGGTGGGGATTGGCAGGAGGAGACACCCCCCCACACATTAGCTGCAAAAATCTGATGTTCTGGGGACAGGAAGCCAATATGGTAGGTGTGATTTGACATGCTTGCCCGCAGCAGGCAGACATGTCCAGCTCGGGAAAGCAGAAACCCTGCTGACTGGGGCACCTGCCTCTGCTCACAGGAGGGGTGTCAGACTCCCGCAGTGAGGGAAGCAAAGAACAGCTGAGCAAGACCAAAATTATTCTAACAGTAACCAAACACCCAGCTCCTGTTGCAGCTGCGTGTTGAGCTCTTCGGGCATTTTCCCTGTGTCTGCTGTCCTCAGAGCAGAGCAGAAGGGGCTCAGGCACCCCACAGCCTGTCCATCTGTCTGAACAGAAGCAGCTCTAAGGGTTCAGCGGATTCATTTCTTGGTATTCCAGCTCTAAGGTGTTTGCACAGGGCGGAAGCAGGGAAGAATCATAATTGTCAACCAAGGAGCCTTAGCATGACAAGACTCAAGTGCTGACCCCCGTGTGGAGCCACTCTCCCGGCTACCTTGGCCATTTACTCCTCAGGGATGCTGCTCATCTTTTGATGGGCCAGAGAAGCCATGGTCAGCAGGCACTGTATGGCTCCTGCCCTGATAAGGATGGGGAGGCGAGAGAAAATGCTGCCCACACAGCTTAGGAGTTGGTCTGCTTGGTGGTTTAAATTCAGCATAAGAACTCGTCTGCATTGCTGGCTGGGGATTGCCCTGTCATAACCAAGGGTCCTGCATGCAGGTGAGAACGGCATCCTTCTGCTGCTGCTCAGACATACCCAGAAGCAGCCCTGTGTCCTGGAGAAAGGGGTCTCCAGAGCTTCTTGCAACACTGCCTGGCCCCTTCCACCTTGGCTCAAGCTGGCAGCCCTCCTGCCCTCAGGCAGGCCCTGCTGCATGGGGGGTTCTCCCAAGAGCAATGTTTCCCAGGAGCTTCTCCCTCGCGGCATGTGTCCATCTGTCCTTCCAGCACTGCCGCTGCCCTTGGACCTCCTGGGCCCACTTGTGCTCCACACTGCTGCCAGGAGCAGCTGAGTGCTGCCAGCAACACTGCCAACATCCAGCAACACTGGCAGCAACAGAGGGGCCTCATCAATGTTCACAGACTTGCTAAACCTACAGAGGATTTCAATATTAATTAATGCTAACTGATTAGTAAAACATATTTATTGAAGACTGTCACCCCGATGTCAACATTCAATAAATGTACTAATAATCAATTAGCATGTAATTAACACAAAATCATGTTAATGTCTACATTAAAGATGTGTTTCAGCACACACAGGCAGTGCACAGCCCATGGTGCCAGGTCCTGGCTTCCACTGATGGGGTGGTGGGGCTGGGTGGTGCCAGGTCACAGAGGGGGCACTGGGAGGTCCTTGGCAGAAGGGTGAGCACCCACCAGCAGCAGGAGACTGGATAGATTCCAAAATCATAGGCTCACAAAGCTCTGTCAACAGGGATAATGAGAAATACATTAGAGATGGAGGGGAGCTGATGTCTCCCTCTCATCATCCCCCTGCCAGGGAGGTGAGTGGGTTTGGCAGGCAGGGTGATTCTAGGATTTTCAGTGCAATGAAGCTGCCTGCCAGCTCTTGGGCACCAGGAGTGCCTGTGACAACAGGGCATGTCACACGGCTCCATGGAGCAGCATCTGCCTGTGGGTTATGGTCGCCAAGGGGTGCATCCTGCCCAAAGCAGCGCTGCCTGCCCTAGCTTCCCTCCTTCCCATGCCTTTCAGACAAGCCCACCTTTCTTCTGTCCCAGTGCAGCCCCACGCAGCGACGTGCTTGCAGCAGGAAAGAAGGTGGCATGTTTAGGGTGAGCATCCCCCACCCCCACCCTTTCTCCTCTCATTTAAGTGGAATCAATTGTGCCATTTCTGCTTTGCTTTTCAAAAGCAATTACTTTCATGTCATTTTTACAGACATGCACGGAGAGCGAGAGAGTGAGGGCTTGATTATGCCCCCTCCCATCCCCATCGCATGGCTTCCGCAGTGGTGGTGAAGTATTAAATTAAATGAGGTATCTATGGAGCGCCGATGGTTTCAGGTCAGAGGCGCTGTGGAAAGCTGTATGCTGCACTGCTCCTGTATATGTAAATGGATATATTAAAACCACTGATGTCAACTTGCAGCACTCATCTCTTCTGCTCTCGGGTGATCAAAGCTGATTGCAGAGGCAATTACTGCGAAGGAAAAGAAAATCACGGCCTCCTGCTCATCCCTAAGCTACTGGAGTTTAATTGCTTAGTGTAGCTGAAGCTGCCTCTCCATCTCCCTGGTATGCACACACACATGTGGGAGCATCTCACGCCGAGACAGGCAGGAAGGGGCATTTTTGGGGATGGGTGGGGAGAAGCACCCGAAGCAGGGGAAGACCACAACATGAGAAATAATGATGCTTAAAAATGAATTAGACCACTACAGCAGGCAGGGCTGTATCTTAGCAAGCCACTGGATCGATAGCACAGGGAAGCAGGGCAGCATAAATACATGCCTGTGAGACAGCCTCTCCTGTTCTGTGGTCTCTGGTCCAGGATTTACAGTAAGGCTGCTTCAGTCTTTTACACGATGCGGCTAATCAGACTCCCAAATTCTGGTGACACAGGTGAGAATCATGACCCCTGTTTTACAGCTGAAATCACGTGAAGGGAAGATGTCGGTGCTGTCCTGAGGAGTCCCAGCTCCTCACCCTGGTCTTACCTTTGTGTGGGATTCTGCAGGTGCACCACGAAGGTAGAGGACACTTTTTAGGCAGGGAACACTGTAATGAAAACACAGCACCTGGCCAAGTTGCCACACACCCGCCCAGGTTGCCCATGTGTACCATGGGGTCACCTCATTGCTGGGCAGGCTTTGGCTGTGGAGCCTGACCTGTTCTGAAGCAGGGCTGAGCATGTGCTCTTTGTATGCACACCTGTACCTGGCCTGAAGCAGGGCTGAGCAAAGGGTAAGATCTGCCACTGACATGTAACAAGGGAGCAGAGGGGCAATAAAGAAGGTGGGGAGGGGGGCAAACAAAAGACCTGCCTTCCCACCTGAAGGAAGCCACAGCCACCCCTGTGGCACCGCAGGGGCGTTGGCACCACACTCACACGAGGCAGGAGAGACCCCAAGGACGTCCTGTGTGCTGTAACTCCATTCTCTCTGATGGCTGTGGCTCTCCTCCCAGCCTTGGCCAGGATGAGCGCTCCTGGGAAACCATCCTCACCTGACACCTGGGGAATAGGACAGATCCAGAGAAACCCAGGTGCTGCAGTGCACAGCCAGAGCAGCCACCAGCAGCAATTCCTCAAAGGCAGAGGAACAAAAACACCTAATGGTGAGAACAGTTCTACCATCTCACAGCCACATTTGGGATTGATGAGTCTGGCCCCCAACAGAAGGTTACTGCTTCTGAATTGTTGACCCTTGAGGGTTTTGGTTTTGTGCTTTTCTCCTGAACCACTGGAAAGGGAAGGATAGGGTTGTTGGTTTTTTGGGTTTTTTTTAATTGCAACCAAAGCCCAAGATTCTGTTCTTCCTGGTTGATTTTAAAACAGGAGCTTCAAAAAATCAACAGAAAATCAGGAAACCCAGAAATGAGCCTTGTGATCTGCTCTGGCTGCAGGAGTGCCAGAAGCCCTCAGTAGTGCTGCCTGGCCCCTGCCCATGGGTGGGCTCTGCCACGCAGCCTCCTCCCTGCCCTGTGAATCCAGATTTTCAACTCAAGGGTGCAATTCCTTTTTTATGAGCTGCCTGTCTCTTTTTGTTTAGCTGAGAGTGCTTGGAGCCCTTCCCCCACCTCCTTTTCCACTGCTGCTCTGGTTTTATTCAATTCAACACTTGAGGGAACTGCAGATGAAATGTCTCTGAATCTAAATTGCCAGCGATAGATCTAACAGCCTCTTTCCCTCTCCCCTCCCCGAACTCCCCTCAGACAGAAAGCTCCAGCACATTGTCTCCAGCTGCAGAAGGGCAGCAGCAGGATGGGAACACGGCAGGCAGGGCAGGGGTGCACAGCCCTCTCCTGCCCAGGGAAGGGACTGGAGCCCCTCACTGCCTGTGTGCCCAAGCACGGCCAGGCTTGGTGCGGGCTCGTGATGCTGGGTGGGCAAACGGTGTAGGAAAGGCTAGGAAAGGCTAAACTTTTTCTTTCCATAGGGAAAACCCTTGACCTTAGTGCATACAAAAGTAGTCAAAAGGAAAAATAAGGCAAAGAGAAAGGAGGAATCAAAGCTGGGAGACACGGAGGAATTAGGAGCCCAAAGGAGTCTGTACACAGAGAAGAGGCTCTTGAGCAGTCCTGTGGAGCAGCTCCCTCCACAGGGCTGGGATTCATGGCATTATCTTCATGCTGGGGAAATTTAATTATTTTGTCCTTTGGCTGCAGAGAAAAATAATAAAATATTGTCAGAATATTAGTGAAACAATAAATATTTTTTTCTGAGTTTGGAGACAGAAGGTGAAGCATTAAGTGTAATGAGAAATGAAATACTTCACTGGACTCTAAAGCCTGGTAATACTGAAACCTAAAGACAATGGCTTAAAAATATCAACTTTGCAATGTAAATATTATTCTATGGAAAAGACCAATTAGTGTGTTAATTCACAACTGTAAATGGTGCCCATTTCCACTCAGAGACTAAAAACCACAACTGACCTCTGTCTTGCTCCCATAGTCCTTAAGTCCCATTCACTCCTCATACACAGGTGGTGTAGAAAAAAATTCTCTCCCAATGGAAGATGTTGAGAACAAAGCAAATAAATGAGGTATAAAAATAAACATACCAAGAAGCATCATGCTGACTGCGTTATAGATTTTCATACTAAGTTAAAAGAAAATCTGACTTTGGGTATCTGTTAGGAGAACAGAATCCTGCTGTAGAATCTGTGGCCTGTCCAGGGTCTGGAACCATGCAGGTTTCCACAGAAATCTGGCTTATTATTTGCAGTGAGAGCTTCCTCATCACAAGAGGTTTTCTGCTGTGGATCCAGCATTTTTACACCTGTCATGAGGAATAATCAGACAGCCTGGCTTGGTTTGAAGCACTGGAAAGGGCACTGCTGGGAAAATGTGTGTTTTCACTCCCTCTGTGTGAGAAGGAGCGGAAAAGGGATCATATGGCAACATCTGAACACCACCAAGACAGTCCCTCTGGCAGAGCTCTGGATTGCATCAGTGGAAAAGTTGGGCTTTTCTGATGAAACAAGAAATCTGCTCCTAGGCAGCTCAGATAATATAAATCTTCCCTGTCTGACATTCCTGTGTCCTGCTTTGCCGGGCGAAGGGTGCAAACATGTTCCTCCCACCGCTCATTTCCCCTCGCTGCAGCATCCCTCATCTCTGGCTGGAGTATCAGGTGATGACACACGAAACACAACTTACTGGGCACACACTGAAGTGACAAGCACAGGGCCTGGTTCTCAGGAGCAATGGATCTGTGCAGCTTCTGTGAGCATCACATGGATGCTGGATGCTGAGGAAGGGGAAGCAGAAGCTGTAAAATGACTACACTCATCACTCAGAGGCACATGCTCCCACGAGAGGGAGGGGAAGCCCAGAAAAAAAAGATGAATGCTGGACTGAATAGACAGAGGAGCACAGACAAACACAGGAGTAAGCAAAGACCTTAAAAATTTAGCAGCTTACTCTGAGGCCCTGGTGGCTACAGTGATGTTACTGCCAAGCTGCAAACCAGAGCAGTTTATGATGGAAGATCATTGACACAGAAATCAAGCTGGTCGCTCAGTGTCTGCGTGATGAACAGCACCGAAAAGGGCCTCCACACACCAGCTGATTTCACCTCTTTACCACTGCCATGAGACAGTCCTGGTGCTCACAACTGTGCCTCTGCTGCAGCTGCTTTGAGCACCTACCTGCTTCCACTGACTGACCATGGCTGCAGGCAAGTGTGGAAATACTGAATAACAACCAAGAACTTCACAGGAAAAACCCTCAAGGAAATTCTTGAGATTTCTTGAGGACACAATTTCCCCAAGGAAACACCTGAGATGCAAATATGAGAACTTGATACACATGGCTGTATCACCCTGCTGTTTGCTTTAAAGTCAGTTTATATATGTTCACTGGAGACCAAGGACATGCAAAAAAACCCCACAGTGAAGGCTGTGGCTTTTGAAGCTGCTGCCAATGACTCTGTGGTTGCTTTAGGGACAGTTGAGGCACATCTGTCAGTAGTGAGAGCCCTATCGTCTCCGGATAAAGAAATACACAGTACTTATAAACACTGCAATAGAAACCTTTTCTGTGAACATGTTGCAGCCATGACGCAAGCCCCACTTCACCCATTTTCATGGCTGAGGCTTTAGCAAGGAAGCAAACCTCAGCTCCAGTCTCCTTTTCAGGCTGTATGAGCTGTCTACCCCAAACCACCCACCACAGCCCAGACACCCCTGATTCTGCAGCTCAGCATGAGCCCTGATGAAAGCAGCTCTTTGGAGGGGACAGGAATTCCCAGCACATGCTGTCACTTACTGAACACCCCTCTGAATCCTGCATTTAAGAGAGGTCACTTGTCTGGAGCAAGGCCTGCAGATGAGAGGATGCAGCTTGAGCTGAAGCATGCGGATGGTCCCTGTAGACTGTAAGAGCAGACACAGGCAAAGGGCTCCAGGGCCGTGCAGTGCAGCACAGAGGAGACACCAATCTCACTTGGGCTGAAACCTGCACTGCCAAACAGCAGGACCGAGCCGAGTTCTGGCAGGGAACAGCAGCACGGTGCCCTCGCTGCCCTGCACAGGCAGGTGCAGCTGCAGGAGCCTGGCACTGGAGTGGCAGGCACTGCAGGGCCCCACTGGAGTGGCAGTCCCGTGGGCAGATTGAGGGCTGGCAGTGGAGCCCCTCTCCCTCTGAAGAGCTCCCAGTGGCAGCGAGGTTCTGGCAGAACCTCATCAGCCATTGCTGGCAGGTTTCAAGGTGAGATGGAAAAGTATCACACAGCTAAAAGTAAAAGATAGGAGGAAGACTTTAAGCTCACTCTACAATCATGCTAGGTTTGTCAGAATGAAAGTCAGAGCCAAATCCTGCTGCCTCACAACTTCCCACTCCGAAAAGTGCTCAGGCACAGACATTTTCCATTGGCTGCCCCTTGCAGGCACAAGGGAGAGACTCCAGCATCGTGTCAGCGCAGCAGCACCTCCAACAAATGCTGCAGCAGTACTGGAAGGCTGTCATGATGCAAAGCAACAAGGTCACACGATATGTCCAAGAGCCCTTGGAAAGGCAAAGGCTCTCGAGATATTGCAGAGGGAAGCTCAGAATTGCTCTCAGTTCATTAGGCTTTGCCTGAGGGGTTTTCTTCCAATATTAACTACAAACAGGCTTAAGGTTTCGTGCATGCAATGCAGAAAGGTGAAGGGGAAGGTTTACCAAAAGCCATTTGTAAATATGCTAAGGCAATTCATATCTGTTTTTAAAACTCATCAAATATCCTGTGTACTAAGTCACCTTAAACAAGAACGTTGAAAAAGATCTGTCAATACCACAGCATCTTTTTCTGCATAGAAATTTTACATCAATGCTGGCTAAGAGTCTGTGCATAAATTACCCATCGCAGAACACACAGTGCAATTTCCTTCCCTCCAGGCACTGACACTGTGTTCCCCTGCAGCCCGCCTGTTCCTCCGAGCTTTATGACCCCGGTGAGATGAGCTCTCGCTGTTTTTTTCCTCGTTACATTCTGATATTTCAAAGCATGGCCTGTTCTCACTCCCATCTCCCTGCTTCACATTATTAATGAATTGGAAAGCAGACATCATTAGTTTTTGGAGACCATTTCTTTTAAAATTTACAGAACCCTTCATCTGAATCCCCAGAGCCAGTCTGCTGTTCTCATCTTGGAATCTTATTAGCATCATATCTCCTGGATCCTGCCATGCAAACTGCATTGCTATGCACTTTCCAGCACTTGACCCTTTTGCGGACGGAATTAATTTTCTCTTTGAAGCTGGAGCAGCATGCTGTTGTGCTTGTTAAAGGAATAAAACTCACGGTGGAAGAGAGGAAATAAGCAGAGGTTATTCTCAGTTAAATATAGGCCACAATGAGTTTTATATAGGCAGGCTGAGAGAGATTGGCCAAAAGAAATAATAGATTGATGACGCTTTATTACCAGAAACACTTCCCAAAATAGCAGGCAAATAAACTGATGGATAATGCCCACTGGGAATTTCTGGGTTTATAGCTTCTCCTGTTCAGCAGCATCACCCTTCTTTGCAACAATCTGAATCTGCCACCTGTTTCTGTATCCAAAATACCCCCAGAGTGAATTAATGGTGACTTTTGGTGGAATTAATCTGAAAAATGCAAAGAACCAGAATTTGCTCCTTGCTCCCGGCAATGGGAAGGTGCCCAACTTCCTATGAAGTGCCTAAATTAAAGCCCTGGTACAAAGAGGTCTTTCTCTAAAAAGAGTGTAATATCTAGCACCCCAAAAGCATCTATCTATGTGCTACTATCTCCTTAAAAGGCACAATGTCCCTAACACCTGAAGTAAAGGAGTACTAGAAAATGTAAAGTGTTTGTTGCTCAGTCTGGGCTATTTCTTATTGCACAGGACTCCTGGAACTGAAAAACGTCCCTCCCTCATCTGCAGTGTTTTTACAATTTTGCTTCTGCTGTCTGGTTTCAGCAGCAATCTTTACTATGACTGCTCTAGAGGAAATTCCTTAGATGAAGACTTCATGCCTTTCCAAAAACTCATCAGGACTATGTTAAGAAAAACTGCTGAAATTTATTTAAGCAACTGCTTGCAAAAAATACAAAGCCAGAGAGCCCAGAATAGCAGAGCAAGTCTTACACCTTCACTATCAGTAATGGGACCCGGCTGTAGTCAGGAACTGGAACAGATCTTGCATGGTTCACACAACTGGCTGTGGGCTGGGTCACCAGTTTAAATCGATAGCTGACTGGATTGCTCTTTTCTTGTGGCTGGGCAGTGGTCCAAGTGAAAGGAGGAAAGAGGAATCCAGCTCATCCCAATCTACCAAGGAAGCCACAACCCTGGAGTCCTACCCATGTCACAGAATCCAAAGGAAGAGTGAAATCTCCTGCGCCAGGCAGGACTGGAAGCAGTTCATTCCTCTCCGCACACACCTGCCCTGTCTATCAGAGCCAGCCCAGAGCTCAGCCCTGGAAATGGCCTTTGCCTTTGAGGGCTGGTTTTACCTCATTTAGCTCACAAACAGCCAAATCTTGACAGCACCATCCAGGCACTTCTTCCAACACTCCAGAGGCCATGTCAGAGGCATACCCAGCACCCTAATCACCTCTTCCTCCCCTTCCTATCTTGCCATGACCCATTACATTGGTCTGCCTGGGAAAGAAAAGATCCCGGTGGTAGGACAGTGCCTCATGGTGTATAGCAAACCCAAATGTATTTTCAGGCTACTGTGCTAGTAACAATGGGTGAGCGAGTACCATGTCCATGACCTTATCCTTTAACCTGTCCTCCACAGCGTGAGAACTGGTACTCACTCTTTTCTCCTCGTCCCCTTCTGGAAGCGTGGCAGTTGGTGCAGAGCTATTCAGCAAACGGTGTTACAGCAGCAGCACGAGTGCCAGAGACAGACTGGCAAGAGCTTATGAATAGCACAGTGGATGATCTATAGCCAAAGCCATGGGCAAGTGCTAGCCATTAGTCTGGGAGCTGGTAATGCACTCCCTGAGTCCATTACTCACCAATCCATCAGGCAGCCTGCTACAGACACAGAGATTCCAGCACTTCTAAATCTGTAAAGCGATGGCTGGCAGCCTGCACTACATGCCCTAGGTTACAAGGGCATGGAGGAAGACAATTCATTTTATGTCATAGCCAGTATTTCTTCTTCTCCTTTTCTGTGTGTACTTAAGAAATGGACCTTCTATTATCTGCAGATTGATAGCCAAGAGAATGCTCTGGTGTCTCTGATCACATTTACTACTGAGAAAGCTTTCAAAGGACGATGAACCTCGCAGTTCTCATTAGGTGGACTAAGTATGGAAACATGCACAAGTGCAGATGGACAATTTATGAACAGTGCTTACAGTAGAACTATTTTAGAAATACACTACAATTACAGGACATTATTGGAACATTGGATATGACAGAATCAAGGTTGCCAGCATAATCTGGGATCTTCTGCATAAGCATTTGCTATGGGCCCTGATGCACATCTCACAGTATCCTGTACTTATTAATTCATATATGCACAGAAAAGGCATCAGTCAGTGCTTCCTACCACAGCTCAGTGTGTGACTCCAGCTCCAACTTGCATTTAGTGCCCACTTTTCAAACCTCTCACAGAACTTTGCTATTAATCTGCTTGTGAAATTTCTATGACATTCATCACTCTCATTCTCCAAGGGCAGTCCCTAATCTCAACACCCTTGCAAGAAAAAGTTTTATCAACTGCACTTTCCAAGTGCCAAGTAGAGACAGAGAGAGACTCAAGCACAAGACTTGTCCTCTAATTTTAGGTGCTTCTTTCAAGGTGTTTAGTTCTAATTTGTGATGCACTTAACAACTTTATAGCACTTTGTATGTTTCAAGCAAAACTGTGAGTGCTCAGCAATTCTGCAAAGAAATACACTCCTGCTCCAGCTGTGGAAGACAGGGCATCTGCAGGGATCCTGGCTGTGTGCTGCCTCCAGGAACTCAAGCACCACCCTGTGTCTGTCACTAAAGGCAGCTCCCCAGCGAGGCAGCTCTGGAGCCACTGCTTGCCCTCCACCAACACTTTCAGGTTCCACAAGGAGGGGTGAGGAATCCCTCACAGGACAACCACCAGCCCCGTTTGCCCCATGCTGATCCATTTCCATTGCAGGATCTGTGCACACAGCAGGTCACCAAAGAACAGGCACTCACCCCTGAGGCTGGGCTGAATCACAACAGCATGGCAGGTTCTGTACTTTGGGAATGGAGGGCAAGAAATGGCAAGCAATCAAAAAGAAAACCTTTCCATAGAAAATGTCAATACTACTTTTATGTAACAATATAAGTCAATATTTACATGCAAATTAAACACAGGAACTTCACATGTTACTTTATAAATAGGAAATTAATTTTGAATACCTGGTTCTAGGCACCTCTTTAACTTTCCCTTGCCACAGCCAAAGTCTGTGATGATGAACACACCAAACCCTCCCTCTTCTCCAACCTGATGCTGTTTTCTCCATCCACAGCTGCCTTGACATCTGTTTTAACTTTGTATTCAAGAGTCTGAGCATAAATAGGAAATGCCACTCATGTCCAACACAGGTGGATTCATGTTGCAGTAAGCGCCCGAAATTTCTCATTTCATGCATTTTGAACACCCAGATTTGTAATTCAAAACCACTGACATGTTTTGGTTTGTTTTCCTTTTTGGGAGCCAGTCTGGCCCTGGAAGAAACAGGCAGCCAGAAGCATGAGGCATGGCCAACACAACCCATGGGAGCTGCCACTCCTGCCCTGGCCAGAACGAGCACTGGGAAGCAGGGAAATGGAAGAACGAATGACAAATGGAAAAACCATGCAAAGAAAAGCATATGAGCCTGGCAGAACTAAAATCAAAGCTCTGTCATCCCAAGGAACATCACCATCCCAAAGAAGGAGGAAGAGGCACACAGCGATGAAATGGGAGCAGTAGGAATTCATTTGCCTTGGAGGCATCCCTACACATGAACTCACACAGGCACAGAGGAAACCTCACTCTGCTATTCCTGCAGGGAAGCCTCACCCTCAGGCTAACCCTAAAGCAAGCATTAACCTACTTATTGTGCCCTGGGGCAGTCTGTAGGGTGAGGAAGCTGCTTGTTTGGGAGGAAGGGGAGCAGATGTCACCTCAGTACAGTATCTGGGTACAATATCCTATGGTCACCTGAGAGCAGCAACATGAACCTCTTGTCATTTTGGCAGAGTTGGGCTAAGGCAGGGCACCCTACCATCCTTGTTTTGAGCCATCTCCTTCCATGAATAGACAAAGTGTAACTTCATTAGAACAGAAGTGTCACCATTTTAGGAGCCCTTTTCTGGGGCAGCTTTGGAAACTTCAGCTTCTTCCTTCTGCCATTAAAGCTCTCTGAGCAGTGAGGGACCAGGCTGAGTCACCTGTGCCTGGTCTGTTCTGCTTATCTCACAGGATGGGAGAGGGACAAGGGACATGGCCACCCACCCAGCTTGCAAAACCCTCCCAAATCTCAGCTGCTCTCAAAGAGCCAAGCACCGCCTGCCAAAGTGGGGGAGTGCCAAGACGTCCCTTCTCTGGGCATATGCTCCTGAGGTTTGAGCAGCCTTTGTCCCTTCAGAAGATTTGTCCTGCATCACCTGCTTCTCTGGCTCACCACCAAACCCTGAAAACCTGCTGTTATCCCAGATCTTCAGGGTCAAACACCAGTGCTTCCATTCAAGTATATGATCACAGCAGCAGGAGAAACTGCTGCAGTTTTTAGCACGGGTCATCATGGTGCTACCTTTGAGACACACGTCTGTAGTACTGGAGCAGAGTCCCAATCCTGGGTCTGGGGACAGCACAGTGACAGTGGCAAGAACAGAGTAAACAGAATCACTGAGCTAGCAAAGTGAGTGGGCACCACTAGGTTGGGCAAAACATGAGAAAGGGTGACAGAGTGTCTGTGGGAGCAGGAGCCACAGGCACTGTGTGAGCAGGCAGACAGAGCAGGCAGCAGCTGGCAGTGAGGGGACTGGCAGTGCTGAGTGACTGCAGTGATGATCTGCAGCATACTGCTGGCCTTGGCTGGAGGGCTTTCACCTGTACTGTGACAGCTACAGCCAGTGATGTTCTGTAGTGATGTTCTCTGTCTTGTACTGGAATTCACGCTTAAGAAAGGAACACATGGTTCTAAGGAAGAGAAGCACCAGATCTCTCCAGGTAGGAGCCTAATCCTACAAAATCTGCTCCTTCAGCTACTGAAGAAAAGTCTAAGTGGCTGAATTCCACTGAGCCAAGATATTTAACCATATAATTTCCAATCAGAGCCATCTTTACAAACACAGATCAGCTGCAGTGACCACTGTGAAGAGAGTACCAGAGCCGCAAACAGGCCAGTCTGCTGCTCGGGACCTTAACATCAGGATGAAACTTAACAAGGATCCTGATTTCTGCCTGGGAATTCAGCAGCCTGCCCTATTTTGCTGAAGCTGTCCACACAGCACCACTTTGTTCCCCAAGTGTGCAGCAATCCTGGTAAAATCTGCCTGCAGCATCTTTGATGCTTTTGAGAAATTCTTTTGATACAGAATTGTGCTCTGTTGCCTCATCTCACTGAATCTTTGCCTCCATCAAACCCAGGACCAGTGGTCTGGCTGCCATCCTGCCACCCTAATTTTATCTACAGTGGGAAATGGAAGCTGTACATTTACACTGTGATAGTTTTAATTTTATTTATTTTCTCTGTCCTGCAAGTGATCAGCTTGCTTCTTTTTAAAGCCTGCAGTCAGCTTTAATCTACTTAGCTGGGAATTATGAGAGATTTGTTAAAGATTTAAAGATTTTACACGCTTTGCTTAGAACTGTTTTTAACTATAACCATCAGGCAAAAAGCCCCATGCAGGCAAGCTGTTCCTAATGCTGGGCACACCCGTCAGGTGTGCCAGGGCTGGTGATGTGATGCTAATGGCTGATGCTTTTTTGGCACACTGGTGCCCTCATGGACCTGCTCAGACAGTGCTCAGAGTCTGTCTGTAGGTCACCCTTCTTCTGGAAGAGTGAGTAAGGGAGGGAAAGAGCTGCCAGCTCAGAATGTGGGTCATTGCATTGGGATCAGCAGCTGTTTGGCGTGGATAGGAGTGGAAAATTGGGATTTATCCATCCAGCCGAGACTGGCATTGCCTGGTGGTGCATGCCTTACCCAGGAGAGGTGGGAGGGAAACTGCAGTTTCCTGGGGGCTCTCTGTAACTGTATCCTACTGCTCAAAACAGCATTGGTGCTGGAAGAATGGAAGCAGGAGGTGGAGGGACTCTAAGCTGAATGGGAACCCTTGCTGGAAATGATAAAAACAGGTAATGCCAGTAGGCACATGGCTAAACTGTGCTCTGCTGGGGAGCCCCAGGCACAGAGGAGCCGCAGATCACAAGACCCTGTCTCTGTGTTTCAGACAATTTATCTCATTGAGGGACAGAGAGCAAATCCTGCCCGCAAAGGAAGCCAAGGATGGAGCTGCAGGGAATTCTTCCAATGCCACAGGTGAGGAACCACAGGAGAACACTGGAAGAGAGCAACAGGAATCTGTCAGGTATGCTCTGTTCAGCTGGCGACTGAGACCGGTGCCTGCGCAGGCCAGAACACGGTGGGGCAGCTCCAGACACAGCAGTGGGCTCTCCCCAAACAAAGAGTGGGTACCCCCTGACACCTGCAAATTGCCCCACAGGAAGAGCTCTTCCTCCCAGCCATGGGCCAGCCTTGGTGCTGGGCAGCTCTGACCATCCCTGGTCCCCATCTGGGGAACCACACCAGTCCAGTGTAGGGTCTGCTGGTGCTACACCGAAGACCCCAACAGGAAGCAGATATCCTTCTCTCCTTTCCAGCCTGCAGGAGCCTTTGTGACAAGTGAAACACGGTGGTTTGCCTTGAGGTTAAAAAGATCTCTGACTCCTGACATTGCAGGACGGATCCACTGATCATGGAGCTGTGGGAAATTCCCCAGGGCCACCATCCCACTTCCTCCCACTGCTCTCAGCCCTTCCTGCTCTCCACAAAGCCCCCTACCTCCAGGGGGACACACCAGTTGTTCCCTTGTCTTGCACCTTCTCCAGGTCAGACTCAGCTACCTTTCTGTGCCAGCAAGGACCAGCATGGGGACAGTCACCCCTTGGTGCTGGGGTGACAGCCACCCCTTGGTGCTGGGGCAGGCACCAACCCTGAGCAGCAACAAGCATAAGATGCTTCAGAGTCTGGCTGTGCTGCTGCCTCTCACTGGCGTGTCACACAGACTACATGATGGTTTGCCTTGTACCTGATGTGGAGGGTCTCTTCATATTCCCACACCAGAAATCTGCAGCCACAGGTAAAAGCCCAGTCTATGAACTCACTGCTTTGTCCTGGGGATGCCCAGTGTGGCTCTCACTGTCACAGCCTGTGCCTGCATCCACTAAGCAAACCACACACATAGCCACAGTATTTTGAAAATGATGGAGAGTGTAAGATTCTTCACTGTGGAGGCATCTAACACCAAAAATGATTTGGAACTAGGGAGACAAACATTTGGGTTTTACAAGTGAAACGCAGACTCTTGAGAACAGCAAATCACACTTTCTTGCCCAAAAGCCCTTTAGGGGACTTCAGAGAGCTGAGGAAGGCTGACGCTGAACTGTCCTGAGCCCTGGGCTCTCCCATCCCGCTGCTTCTCGTCAGATGCTGCCCAGAGCAGCAGGCTGTGACCCACACAGCTTTCCACGGGCCTGCACATTATTATCTATCCTCTCCCTGTGCAGACAGCTCAAAACAGTGGCTTGCCCAGGTGCAACATCCCAAATGCACCTTCTTGGTGCTCCCCAGATCACCAGACATGCAAAGAAGAGGGAGAAAAGAAAAGGTCTTAATACCTGCGTGAATGTCCGGATATTCCAGAGACCTTTCCAGGGCTGACAGCGAACGCTGTGGCGCGGGACAGGACACTCAGGGTCCCTCGCTGGCAATGCCAGCCCTGCGCTGAGCCTGCAGCTCTCCCCAAGGTCCCGGGGCTCAGATCCGAGCAGGGACTGGAGCTGGCGCAGAGCAAACCAGCAGGAATCCCACTGTGCGGGTCGTGAGGGGCTCCAAGCAGCTCCTCCACGCACATCGTGCCTGTGAGCTCACTCACCTGGAGAGTGCAGGGGCTCTGCAGCTGGTGACAGCCCCGAGGGACATGGGCTGAGCCACCTGTGGGACTGCCTGTCCATGCAGCCCGGTGCCCTGGCCCTAGCCCTGCGTCCTCAGAGAAGTTCGAGGGGAGCAGGTGGGAGCTTGGTGGAGGGAGTAATGGGAAATAAATAAAGCAAGAGGACAGGGTGGGAAGGGGGGCTCCGTTCTCATTCCCAGACGTTTGCACTCCCAGACTCAAGCGGACTTTGCAAAGCAAGCGTGGACCCTCCTGGCAGGGCAGCCAGCAGCTGCCTCTCCACGCTGCAGTTTTTATAAATTCTGGGAAACACTTTTAGACAGACACTGGCACTCATAAATTATACAACTCATTTGCATATTCCAGTCATGAGACATTATGCAAATGTGACCTGATTTGCATAATGGATTCCTCTTGTCGCTTCACTTGCTTCATGCTTTTAAAAAACAAAATGAAATAAAATGAAAGCGCAGGAAGGTGAAAGCAGCGAGTTCCCAGCGCTGCTGCGCCTCCTCCTGCCACACTGTTACCCTCACCAGCGGCACACTGGGGCAAGGGAGAGAGAAGAACCTAAGCCCGGGCGGGTTATTTCGCTCGTAATTACAACAAAGTAACTTTCCCTTGGTTTCGATGCTTCACCCCGGGCGGCACACGGGAGCCGCTGGAGGAGCTGAGTTGCGGCGGGCAGGAGCGGGCGCGGCGCCGGGGCCTGGGAGGCCGCCGTGCGCTGCCAGCGCTGCCCGGGCCGGGAGCCGAGCGCCCCGAGAGCCTCGGGGGCGGCCGGGGCTCCGGGCTGCCCGCCGCAGCTTCCACGGCGCACGGTGCGAGAGACAGGTGCACGGCGAGGCGAGGGGAGGGGTTGTGCCGGTCTGCGGCTCGGCAGAGCGGCGGTGTGTCGCAGGGACGAGGCAGGAGCGCAGCCCCGGCGCCGCCGGGCCCGGCCCGCCCTGGCAGGGCCCCCGCGCCGCGCCGGGCTCGCCGTGCCAGGCGGCTGCGGCCGCACCCTCTGGGAAAACTTAACTGTAATTCTTCAGCTTTTAAAATCAATTAACCCGTGTGTTAATTAACATCAAGTCGACGGGAGGAGGAGGAGGAGGGGAGAGCGGGAGGGAGGAGGGAGGAAAAGAGCTGCAAGGGCGGATGGCAGCGGAGTTGGCACAGTGCCATCCATTCAGTGGCAACGCCACAGCTCCCTGCGATCGCGGCAGCGGGTATATGTTACGGGGGCCCTGAGCGCGGGCCAGACACTGCCGTAGAGCCAAGGGAGATTATCCAGACCCCCAGGAGCAAGCGGCAGGCAGCGACCGGAGGCACGAGTGCCAGGATTACAGACCAGGCTCCTCCGCCGAGAGCCCTTCCTCGGACGCGCACCATGGGGATGGGGCTCCCCCGCCAGCGCCGCACAACTCGGACTTCCAGCACTTTTCCCCCCTTTAGACATCATTCTGCCGCAGTGGAGCCAGCACAACGGATGCTTTCACACCCTGCGAGACAAAGGCCGTCGTCTCCGCCATGACACCGCTCCGTTCCAAGCCGAGGCCGGCATCTTGGAGTCTTTAAAAATAAATGGAAAAGGGAAATGCGAACAATAAACACGGCAATCGAAAAAACCTCATCAACAAACCCCTTGTGCCCGCTCTCCATGCCAGGGGCAACATGGGCATCTGTCGCAGCAGAAGGCGTTTGTGTGGGGCTTGCTTTTTTTTTTTTTTTGGCTTTTTTTCCCCCCGCAAGCTGTTGGCGTGTTTTGCCATTCAGGTTCGTTTACAATTAATGCCAAAAAAACCCCAACCACACCCAGCCCAGTCAACAACAAACAAAAGGGAGTAGTCGACATGGAGGGAGAAATGCCCAGAGAAGCTGCAAGAATGCGAACTCCGGCCGGTGCCATTTGCCATTTGGACAACCTCAGGGAAAGGTGCCAAATCTGCAGCTCAGGAGGGACCCCGAGGAGGGAACGCGAAGGTCTCCGAACAGCCGAGGGAAGGAAGGGAGGAAGGAATGCCGCTCTTACAGGGCAGGATCAGCCTGCACACAGCCTCTGCTGGGAGGAGAGGGAATGTTTGATGGTGTAGCGAGATGCCTGTGTGTGCACACGCACACGGAACAGTGCGTACAGACACACAGACACACAGGCACACACCGCCTGGCTCGGTGCACAGGAGCTGTGTGAGTGGGGTGAGGAGATGTGTGTGTGCCTCTGTGTACACACGCGCGCGTCCGTGTGGGGGTATGGATTTGTGTGCACGCGTGTAACACACGCAGGGAGATGTGTGTTTGTGTGCCTCAGTGCGAGAGAACGACAGGGACTGAGAAGAGACACACACACACACACTCACCCACCGTCAGTATACATCCCACTTTTTGACCAAGGTGTACACGGAAGACAAAATAAAAATCATACTGGAGCAGCAAGCAGGCAGCAGAGATTTATCTACATTCACTGCTATCACCAGGGAGATGAATGGGGCCGATCTGAAGCCCTTCACGAGATCCACTATGGGAGTGAAGGAGGAGGAGGGATGCCACACAGACATGCACAAACTTGAAGACAGAGAGATTTGGAAGGTGCTACTTGTGAAACCCAGGTGGCACTCGGAGGGCGAGCAAGGGAAGGAGGCGTGCGGGCGCTCCACGGGGTCCGGAGGGCGCAGGGGCTTCTGGACAAGGGCATCAGGGGACAGCTGGCTACTCACGTTGTCTGCGCTGCTGAGGATCCTGCAAGGTGTTCTCTTGGCACTGGGCGCTGAGCCAGGGAAGGGCACTGGAGACAAAAGGGAGAGACAAAAAATAAAGTCATACAATGGGAATATTAATTGCCTCTCTTGCGGATTTTACAAAACTCACAAAATGTTTTCTTTTTGCCTGGTGTTTTGTTGTTTTTTGTTTTGTTTTTTTTTGTGGATTGGTGCACTTCCCTTCTGCATGGAAAATACTAGCATGGGATCTACAGCCCAGCTACAGGGCTCGGGATTAACAGTGCTGGCATCTTTTGGGCATATTTTTTCTTTTAATGAATGAGCTTTTGCTGTTAATGAGGAATAATCGTTTGGCTAATGAGCTTTGAAACATTAAGAGAAAAGAGGGTTTTTTCCCGTTAATTGCCCTGGTGCGACCGCATGGATGGATTACAAAAGACAGCAGTAGGAACGCAGTACAAAGAGGGGAAATGTCTCCTGGAGTGGGATAAATGCAGAGATGGGTGATACATCCCTGCACCTCTCCTTCCTTCGCTCCCTCTTACTCCCTCTCTGCCAACTGCTATGGGTTTCCATAACTCCGCAATCAAAGTGGATGCTCGGGGAAGATTATTATAGTCAAACAGTGAAGCGTCGGCGGCTAATGTCTCCAGTGTTTAATCATCATACAGTAGAATGGTTTTATGCATATTTCATTTGCATATCATTAAACCACGCTAGCGCGGGACATTCAGAGCTGGAGAGGTACAAAGTTGGGGGGAGAGAGCGGGAGAGCGAGAACGAGACAGAGGGAGGAAGGTCCCTGTGATGCCTATCTTCAAAAGCCAGGGACTTGTTCCATGATCTGTCTTCTACTTTTACTAAAATCATGATGACTTGGAAACCTTTGAAGTTGGATATAACCTTGGATTCTTCTAATTCCAGCAGTGATGTATTAGAAAGGGGGAAATGATGCTGCGCTAGACATTTAAAGGAATATAAGCTCCAGTGGAATGGAAATAGGAGCTCTTTGGGGAACGAACTAGCAGAGCCAGCCACATCTTCAACATCACACTGCTGTGTTCATACTGGTGAAGGATACCAAAGTAATACAAAAGAAATGAAGACAGCATATACATTAAGATGGGGATTATATTTACTCTTTCCTTTTTTTTTTCCTTTTTAAGGGCACAAAGCAGGATGGAACCAGCGGTAATTTACACGCTAATTAGCAAACTGTTGAATCTTTTTGTGTTTGTTTTTCTTCTCTATTTTGGAGAGGGGCGTTTTCACCACTGAAGTGATTAATCAATTATTTGGGAGCACAGATCCTTCTCCACTGGCATTGATCAGGAAGAGAAGGTGGTGGCTGTGGGGGGAGGAATACAGTGGGCTCTTTGTAGATCTTATACATGCACAACATATTAATTGGGGTCTTTATAAAGCTCCCTCAATGGACTGTTTCTTTCCTGGAGACCAGCAGCTGGTTAGGCACCGTTGGCGACTCTTCAAACATGCCTTTGGCTGGGGGCAGTCCTGCTGCTGTTTGTTGTTGTGCTTTATTTTCTCTCTCCACAGCGGGGGCTGCGGCTGCCCGCGCTGCTGTACAGGAGATGGACAGACAGAACTAGTACCAAGACAATCTCTTGAGCTGGATGGGGAACTTTGCTTCCAAATGAAATGCTGTTTTATATTTAAATTACCTTCCTTTTCCTCCCCACTTCTCTTCTCCTCCAAGTCTTTGTGTCGGTTATGAATATTCAGATGAGCTGTGATGTGATTACACTGTACAATTACTTGTGTCCGTGATAGAGGCAAAGGCACTGAGGAAAGACAGAGCCAGATGAGCTTGGAGCTCGTTTGGGGTTTGTTTTCTGTATTTTCCCCCATCTCCTGGCACTGCGGCACATGCAGATGTCGCTGTTGTTCTTCATAAAGCCCTAATGATATGCAAAAGCATAACGACCCCATTTGGGTTCAGAGCATCAACGAAATATTATTGGGGGGGAAATCCTGACTGAAGGAATGTCCACATAAATTATTTTTATTCAAATCAAGAGGTGGCAGTGAGGCAGAGGAAGTCACATGAATACATGCATAATGTGAGCACACAGAAAGGTTATTGCCAAGGAGAAGAGGGTTTTGCACTGTGCCTGGGACAAACAGGCTCATTTGGGGAAATCGTTCAGCCCACCATGTGATTTGCTTATTTATCATCACTCATCCTCAGCCAGGGCACCTGGCGTGCTCGCTGCTGGAGACCTGGAGTGCTGGGAGCTGCCTGGATGATTCCTAGTTATTCAGAAGCACCAAGAAGTGTGCTGTGAAAGGGGGACAGGAGAAAAGGAACCAGAGGGAGAAGCTTCAAGTGCTGCAGCTCAGTGACAAAGGAGGGGCCTGATGACAGCTCAGCGATGGAGTGCCAACAGGCCATCCAGGCGCCGGCTGATGCCAGGCTGGCATGCACACTTTCCAGGGGACAGAGCTGACACAGTGGCTGCTGGGTCCCCACCACAGGTCAGTGGGACACGGGGTCTTGGGGCAGAGCAGCTCTGGCCACTGTGCCACTGGGAAGCCTGCTGGGGACAGGGAGTCCAGAGCTGGTCAGATCCACCCTCACCCATTTTCCTCAGAGTAGGGAATGCTACCTGGAGGTAATGAGAACAAAAACGTGTGGGGAACAGGACCCTTTGTTGCTGTGTTCAGCTGCTTGTCTGGACTGGGACCTGCACCCATTACCATCAGCAAGGAGTGAACAAAGAGAGGCAGAGTGAGCCAGCAGTCAACAGCAACGCTGTTGTGACATCAGCTGTGTGACATCAGCTCAGGGATCTGTGTTTGCCCTCATATGTTTGCCCTGCACTGATCCTGGACAGCTCTGCAGCCTCCTCACACCCTTGGTGGTGGGCAGGAATTGGGCTGCAGAAAGATGGGGTCCCAGGGAGAGAGTACTGTTTTCCTCTCCACTCAAAAAGCTGCAGATGGGGCCCACTGTGAGAGAATCCTCCTCTGCCCCCATGCTCTGGGCATGCACTGACCGTACCTGTGTCTCCAGAAAGGCTCCTGAGCAGTCCCTTGGTGGTCAGAGCAGGGTGGCCCCTCTGTGTCTAAGAGTGTGCTGCTTGTCACAGGCACAGCAGTGGTGTGAGGGAGCCCAAAGGAGGCTGTGACCCCCAGGCACACTGTAACCAGGGGGCCTTAGGCAGGCCAGCCTCAAAGGAGCACTGAGAGCCCAGACAGGAGGGTTACACTCTAGTCTGTGCCTAAGGACCAATGTGCAGAGGATGCTGTGGACAAGATAGCAGCTGCTGCCCCATGCTGTTCAGGCTCATGACCACAGGCCCATCCAGCTGTCACCTCTCTCCATTCCCTTCCCACATCTCAATAGATGTGTCCCTTCTGCACGCCCCCTTCTGCAAGGGCACCCAGGAGACTGAGAAAAGGCAACAAGCTGCCAGGTCTGATCAAAACCAGGACGCCAGGACGGCCTCTGGGCAGCACTTCCAAACCTGGGCTTGCCACTACAAACTGCCTGCAAAAATTCTGGACATCAAGGATAACCCAATGGCAACCTGCCCCAGCAGCTGTGTGTGAAGGTCCTGCCCATGCCCACGCAGCCTCTCAGGGGCTCAGCTAACGCTTGTTGCCACCCTGGTGAGAAGGAATCTGCAGTCAAAGCAGCCCAGACCAAGGGAGCAGCCCAAAGCTGTCTGTGAGGAACAGAGCACCACGATCAGATGGAATGGTCTCAGCAGATCATAGAATCATATCATGGTTTGGGTTGGAAGGGTCCTTAATGAAAATCTAGTTCCACCCCATCGACCGCCCAGCCAATGGCTTCCTGACCCCAGCACTGTGGCCCTGCTGCTCTGGACACTGCAGAACACCAGCCCCCGTGGTGCACCTGGCTCTGCCTCATCTTCCTGGTCTCCAGCCTGAAAGCAGCTCAGCACCAAGGTGTCCAGACCAAACAGAGCCTGGGAATATGGAACAGCTGAAACCAACAGAAAGTGACTCTACAGAAAGGCCATGCCCCCACCACGCCCTTGTCATCACTCCAGGAGCTGAACCCTTCCCCACCTGGTTTTTGCAGGGCAGGGTGCCCAATCCTTAATGGTGCTTTGGCATGCCATGAGCCTTAGGGAAGAGACTGATGGGCAAAGCCTGAGCAGAAACCTGCCCCAAGATGCAGGGTAAGGCAAGGACTCACTGACAGGCTGGGAGGCACAAACGTGGTGCAGTGTCACCTCCCTTCCCGTGTCCACACTGATGGACAGCCCTCCCTGCCAGCTCCACAGGCCTGTCCCCTCTGTCCATAGATCCTGGTGCAGCCAGGGGCAGCCCATCACCCTAGCAATGGCTGGCTGGCAGCCTCAGAGGGTTTTTTGACCCAGACATGGAGCAGGCTGCAAGGCAGATTGATGGCTCTAGCCATGGCCTCACCTGGCTGGCACTTCTCCTGCAGTCCTCAAGGTTCCTGCTCCCGTTGCATGTCGGGCAGGATCTGGCACTCCAAGAGGGGCCCAAAGGCTGGGGACTGGACAGGGGAGTCCAGCAGCCTGCTGCTTGCTCCTCAGGTAGAGGAACCCCCAGGGAAGATGGAACAAAGCGTAGGACCAAACCCAGTCAGAGTCACTCTTCCCACAGGTGCTCCCAAAGAGGAGCAGGAAGGAGACTGTGCTCCGTGCTGGGAAAATGAGCATGGAGCTGAGTGGGTGAGGCAGAAGTGGGGGTGCAGCACACAGGGAGAGTCAGGATGCTGACCCATGACACCCCCAGGGAGCAGCTGGCACCCCGCTCTGCACAGTGCTCAACATGCTCAAGTGGTTCCTGCCACTTCCTGACATGCACAGGAGGAAATACTACCAGAAATGTCACCCCCAGGGTCCAAGACACTCAGATTGCAGCCATTTGGAATGGTCAATTGACCATTTGGAAGTGTCCCCATGGAGACTTTAGGAAAGGCCAGCTCCCAGAGCGCTGTAGGAGCCATTGTGTTGTTTGTCAATTACCAAATACCCTGAAGAAATTGCTAGTTAGGAAAAGGAAATTCAGGCATGTATAGAATATATTGCTATTCAAAACACCAAAAGAATTGTTTTGCAAATAGTAGCACTGCTGAAGAGGGGAGAGAAGTACATCAGTCATTTGATATTACATATAAGCAGTTTATTAAAGAATTAAATATTTATGGACTATAAAGCAAGCAGGGCAATGAGTTGCAAACAGCTTGCTGAGAAGTATGTTATAAACATAGAGTCTGTCAGGGACTAATAAAGTATGGAGAACACAAATGTTTTATAAAATCACCAGGCCAGTGATGAATCTCCACAGCTGTGGTGCTACAGAACCCAGGAAGGTTCTTGTTGCACCATGACCCCAGAGCCAGCACAGGAGGGATGGAGTCAGATGGGGCTGTGTGACTGCAGACAGCCAAGCACTAATGGGAGTGCACATGATTCAGTGCTTGGAGAAATTCAATTTTTCATGTTATTCTAAACACAGATCTATTAATAGGAAGTTCAGGAATTTTCAGAGTTCAAGGCACTCCCCTCTTTAGCTTTTTATTGCAGCTAATCTTCCATTTACAACAAAATTAAAGTTTGTGATTCAGATTAAGGTCCCCTCCCAGCAAAGCCCTTGCCTCCCCTCCCCGTCCCTGTAGAGACAGCCCCAGGCACCACTGCCCAGCAGTCCTCTGGAGCATCCAGACTCATGTTTGGAGAGCAGCAGCTCTCTCCATCACAGACACAGCACATCTGCAAGGAACAACTAAGATTTTCAGAGACTGTACAAGAGGAACAGCTGGGGGTGGCAGACCCCAAGGACAGGAATACCTTTTTGTTGGCAACACTGGGAGAAACAGCAGCTGATGGTAGCAATGGGCATTTTTTCCTGCATGAAACAGACAGGTTTCATTTTCCAACAGACATCTGTCACAGCAATCGTGAGGAGATTAGTAGTGGAGATGAAAGACTCTCCAGACCACTTTATATTTTTGTGCAGTCAAGCCCAGGCCCAGGAGTGATTTTTAATATAGGGTGGACTAATGGCTTTGGTCACGTCCAGGCAGATTCCTAATAGCTGTCTCCACAATTTCAAGCCTGGTGAGGTGGATGAAACTCCCAAGGGGTTCAGGCATTCCTGGCTGTTTGGAATCCAGTCTCTTCACAAGCCATCAGGACTCAGAGCCACCTGAAGCTCCCAGTCCCCGTTGCTCAGGCTGGGAGCACCACCCTCCCGAGGCAGCACCAGAGCTGACACACAGCAGCTCTGCCCAGAGATGGGGAAGGAGCATGGCTGGTGCCTCCTTCCTGACTCAGGTAAGTCCTCATGAGGTGCCAACGCTAATTAACAGAAGAATAAGCAGGCTAAGAACTGTCTGGGGTTGGTGAAAACAGATTCCATTTAGCAGACAGAGAGAAACCTCCATTTGCCAGCTGCTCTTTCTGCATTCAGACAAGGTGGGAAATTTTCATCCTCTGAGATGTAATTAGGACAGACTTTTTTTTATATTATTAATTTGCAGTAATTATTCAAGCTTATTTGCCAGGGAGGGTATATCAGACTAAATTTTGGGTTAAATAGCAACCTTTGTTGTCCTGTGTGGAAATGATTATAGCAAGGTTCAGGTCTCAGCAGAATCAAAAGCTACAGAAGGTGTATGAAAAAACCCAGCCCTATCAAAGGCATAAACCCCATTAGTTCCAGATGGATTGCTTGAGTGGTTTCTCTCTCTCGAGCCCAGAGCCTGCTAGCTTCAGGGGTTTCTACAGGAAAGTGTGGTACCTCCCAGAGAGCATCATAACCAAATTCTGCTGTTTCTGTGCTGCTAGAGCTGCTGCTGTCAGCACAAGCTCCACCACTGACTAAGCCCTGCAAGGATCCCCAAGCACGATCCCAAAGCAGGACAATAGCCAGTGAGCTTCACTCTTCCTTTCTCCATATTCTGCCTTTCTCCAGCCCAGCTCTCACCTCTCCCCACACCAGCACACCACAACATTTTGCACCCTCAAATAGGTTTCTATATCCCAGTGATTTTACCAAATGTTATTCTATCCCTCTCCTTCCCTACAATCCTGAAATGATGGAGCACAGTGCCATATACTGGGGCGTACCAGTGGCCAGGGTCGTGCCTCCACTGCACTGATGAGCTCTCTGCAGGACACACAGCACAGCCCTTGGCCTGCCCCCATCACTGCTGTGCAGATTTTGGTGCCGTGCCCAGCTCCTTTCAGCTCAGGGCCATCAGGGCACATCAGTTCATGGCACAGCTCACTGACCCCACATTTGGCACATTTTTCGAGTCACTATTTACCCTATGGTCCTTTGCTCCTTCAGTGTCTTCCCTCATCTCCAGGCACCCTCCTGCACTCATACCTCCTGATGTCCCTCTTCATGACCAACTCCCTCCCTTCCACACAGGTGTTTTGGTGGGCTTTTGTGCTGCTAGAACTTGAAGTTCCTTCTCCCTTGTCTGTCACAGGGCCAGTTCAATATTGCCATCCATTTCTAATGTTGCCACCTTAGCCAGCCTCATTCCTAGAGCCACTTTGGACACAGCTGTGGCTCTCCCTGCTCCCCGGAGTGGATGCAGGACCCCACCCTACTTTCAGACCAGGCTGGACATGTTACTAACACATCCTTTGTACTCTCTCCTCCCAGTCCCATCCCACTCAAGGCCTGGCTGGCACCTGTTTGAACTGCTGCAAAGTCAGAGCTGGGGAGTGGAAGGGTGCACATGCAAGGGGATCCTTCGACGACAGAGCCTTGGACCCTCAGCATGACAGAAAAGGGTTGTGCAGGTCTTCCAACAGACAGTAACACAATCAACACCCCCAGTCTTGTTGGCTACAACAAAACAGTTTTATTACAGAAAAGCTTCCAAATTGAAAATGGTCAATGTGCTTTTAGGAGCCTGTGGAGATGGATCACTTACTGTTGTCATATCAGCCTCTTCTTCTGTTATCATAAATTTGTACCTAGGACCCAAAAGACAGGACAGACTAGAGCTGGAACACGGCCTCAGTACTTGTGCTGACTCATCTGTTCAGAAGTATGAGCAACCATTCTAGAAGCAATATCACATCAGCACCAAAAGCTTCCCCAAGCTGATTCCCAGCCTACATTTACCTTCATAAATAAATGTAGAGAATCAAATTGTTAGCTTCTTATCAAACACCACACAAGACTGGCCCAAAATAGCACTTTCCCCTAGCAAAGGGCTCCCACTGGTTCGTTGTTCATTCATTCCTGTAGGAATAATCCATTCTGTTTGTACGAGTGTGCTGGAATGGCTTGAGGGGTGAGATGGATTCCTAAAGTGCCCAGCCCTGTGTGATTCATAGTCAGTGCTCTAGAGAAGGAACAGGTCAGGTGCTAATCCTCTCTGTTTTGTCTGCCACAAAAAGCAGCATTTGACCCATCAAGGGTTTGCACAAAATTTCTGTGGCAGATGTGCAGCCACCTGGAGCAGGACACGAGCTGTGCACACGTGGAGAGCCCAGTCAGAGCAGGGGGTGCTGAGGTGCACACCACGTCACACATGCCATCAGCCTGCCCGCCTCTGGCACGAAATCCACCCATCTCCACTGATCACTGTTTAATTCAAAGGGTGTTTTAAAGGATGTGATTTTAATGAGCACACAGCTCAGACCAGGAATACTGTATTTCTTTCTCCTGAGTGATGAAGTGAGCACTTGGACTCTTTGCATTGATTTCTAATCTGCTATTTCATACTCTGAGAGTGAGCCCTGGAAACCACATTCTCTCAGCTGCTCTTTGAGGGTTTCTGTAAGTAAGAGCAGCTGAGGCTGGTCAGGCCAAGAGGGAGGACCCAAATATAAGAGTTCCAAACTTTACTCAGCCCATAGCTCTTCAGCCTGGCCAACCAGAGTAACAGTAATAACAAGAACAATAATAATCATAGTAGTAATGAGAGAAGATGTGCAGACTTTGATGCAAAGGAGCTCAAAGTGGAGCTCTGCTCCTGCGGGTGTAGGCAAGTTCCACCTTCCCAGGGCAGGCAAAATGTTGGGAAGACAGGAAGTTAAAAGCACGTGGATATACTAATGAGAAGGCAAAGGCACACACTGACCCACCTCAGCTCCACTCCTGAGCACACCTGGCTTTTGTCTCATTCCCCGTGTGCACCAGAGCCATGGCTGGGCAGGAGCCTGTTCTTGGCTCCTAAGAGTCTGACTCGCAGGAAAGCCCCCAACACAGTCACACTGCTTTTTCCAAACAGCACAGGGATTGCACTCCTTTCCCATTAAACCTGGGGCGGGATTCTGACAAGGAACACCCGTAATTAAAGTGACAAAAATCTTCTTTCCAGATGCAGAGGAGACCGTTATTATTAGTTCTATAAGGCAAAGGTTTATGTTTTTTTTTCATTGCAGTCACTTTTGTTTCAGAGGTCACGGAACACGCCCGCCTCTCCTTAAACACACAGCACTGGGGATTTAATTCCTGTGCATCCTGACAAACTGCATCCCACAGATGTTGATGCCTGCTGCCTGCAGGTCCTCTGACCAGGTCCCAGCCACCCTCACACCGCCCACTACTGTAATTTCTGTGGAGCCAGAAATATTCTTTAGACTCATCGGCTGCTGTGAAGCCAGAGCTGTAAAGTCAGATCTTTTCCTCCTTTAAATGTGACTGGCTATTTACTCCCTAACAATTCTGCTTCAGAGCTGATTTAGCATTTTTATTGGAATGTGAAAGCTCTTAAAAGAAGAAAAAAATCTAATCAGGCAGAAGAGATAGAAAACTTGCTGAATTTTTTCTCCCCCCTTTGCACCCCTCCAATCCTATCAAAAGCACATCTTCCATTCATTGCTTCCCCGTGTCATTATGACAAGCAGCTACAAATCAATAGCGGCAGCAGAGGCGGCCCCGGCCCGCGCCGTGATAAAGATTCACTCTCACCCCCGATTTGCTAATAGCACATAATAGCAGCCATCGGCGCCCCGCATTAAATCATACATCTCACTCGGCCTTTATTATGGGATTTTTAAAACTCCTCACCAAATTGGATTTTCTCGACGGTCTCTAATTTCCACATTTATCATTTAACATTAAACTCCTCTGTGGGGAGGGGGTTGGGAAGTGGGGAAGGAAAAGAGGAGCCATGCAGTTCTGTATTTTCCTCTTTCTTTTTTATGAAAACCCATAAATAATCCCAGGTATAGGTGCCATCAGCCCTGAAGTTTTATATATATAAAATACCAGAATTTAGGATAGAATAGCTTTGGGACTCAGCTTACCTTCATGCAGCCCTGATAAAAAAAGAGAAAATTAAAGAGAGAGCCATAAGGAAACAGATTTTAAATAACAAATCCAATAAACAAAATAGTCAACAAAGTAAGTGGGTATGAAAAGCACTAGGGAAAATGACTGTGAATTTCCTCATTTGAAAGTGTTAGTAGCAAGGAAAGATGGACCAAAAAAATTTTTAAAACCCCAACAAAACATACACAAATAAAACCTTATTGTCTCTTTTTAGTTCATAGAAAATTAATTTAGCAAATGAAGTGAAAACTTAACACTGGAGGTCCTTTGCTGAGGCAGAGATCAAGAATCCTGCAATCTGGGTGACCAGAGGACTGCATCAGAGGACAAGTGACCAGGGAACTCTCCCCAGTGCACCTCGGTATCAGACACTCATTCAGAGAGAAGCGTGGCTGTCCCTGCTCTCACACCAGCCAGAGCCTCTCAGCTCATGAGTATCAAGGCCCAGATCCTTCATCATCCTGGCCTGGAAAGAAGCATCCCAATCCCAGGCTACTGGAAGCACTACATTCAGACACGAGTTTGATTCTGGCATGAGCAAAGGCCATGACTCCTGAAGCAGGAGGTGATGGGGTAAAGGCATGGTGAATCAAGCTTTCAGTGTTCATGATTTCCAGCCATGAGACAGGAACTCAATCAGCCTCTGTCCAACACCCAGTTAGTACAAACTACTGAGCAGTTTAACCAGGACTCTGCTTAAAAGTGCAGGGAGATTTTTGTTCTGGTATATTTTGGTTTCAGTAAAGAGCTCTTAGAGATAAAATTCCTCAGTTCAGCTGCTGAGTCAACCACATCACAGGGCACACTCCAACAGCTCTGGGCCTTTTGCAGCTGCATCAACATTGCTCTGAATCCAGCTGAATGCAGGAGCAGCAACTCTAATTATCTTCCCTTAAACTTACAGCAAAAGTCACAACATTCCAGATCCTCTCTTTTGAACTGTTACCTGATCCCCTGAGCATTGACAGCAGTAGCAAAGGCTGGCAGGTGTAAATGCTGTTTGGAATCAGTGACCTCTCACAAAGCCAAAGACCATCCCAGCATGGTTTTTCCCTCCTTGGAATGGCTGGTAACTCTCAGGGAGTACAACTGCTCCAGCTATTGAACCTGAGCAGGGGCCATGTCTGTAATGAGTCACAGACTGAGCTCTGATGCCTTCACAGGAAGCAACGTGTGTCCCCCTGTCTACAGCCAGAACATGAACTTGGCCAATGAAAAACTGAATCACCATTTACTTACTAGAGACATCTGTTCAAAATTAGAACATCAACAATCTAGGAACACAGCAAGTGGGAAAGAATGTCATACTTTAGGGCATCCCACACAGTAAAGGACAAAGACTCCACAGACAAACATTTGCTGCACAGCAAGTTTAAGGATGTGCTGGGGTCCCATTTCCTGTTTTTCCCTACTTTTTCTGTGGCATTGCCAATTCAGTTTGAGGCTTCCTGCTACCACTTCCTACTTAGTTTCATACCTGCATTCGAGCACGGGAGCAGTCCCTAGGTGCTGGTGAATACACACTTTCCAATGCCTCCCACTGTTCCTTACAGCTCCAGAATCCAAAACGTCCTGTGGTTTATTGATCCACCTAACCACACTTTGCCACCAATCTTTGCATTCTTCCTTCTCATGCATCAGAGTGGAAAGTGTGTGACACATCACTTTCCAACTGACCTGAAGGGTTTTCTCACCATGTAGTCACAATTCTCTGACAGCCACTCCTTCTCCTTCAGTTGCATCTGACAGAAAAATATCCAGTATTACCAGAGTAATTCTGCAGTTCTTGAGCAGACCAAGTGTGCTGGTGATGAATGTGGGCAGGCCCTGGCACAGGTGCCCAGAGCAGCTGGGGCTGCCCCTGGATCCCTGGCAGTGCCCGAGGCCAGGCTGGACACTGGGGCTGGGAGCACCCTGGGATAGTGGAAGGTGTCCCTGCCCAGGGCAGAGGGAGCTAGGAACTAGGTCCTCTTTAAATGCCCCTTCCAACTTAACCCAGTCTGTGATTCTGTGACTTCAGAACATAGTTGCTTCCATCCTGCCCCAAAGAGACCTGCTTGTGGGGGGTGAATGTCTGAGAAAGCACAGTGAGTGCTGTGGGTGCCATGTTTAAACAGGCGTCAGCAAGGTCTGCAGGACACCCTGGAAAGAAAATGAATCAGAAAAGACTTCTCAAGAGCACTGCCACCCAAACATGGTTTCAGCCATGGTCAGGAAATCACATCCTGGGTTATCATGTTTGTGGTAAGAACATGGGATCTCATTTCTCTGTTATAATCACCCAGATGTGGATATTCATCTACAGGAGAAAATCAATCAGCAGGTGAAAACCAAAGTGTGGATGTGTTCCCTTCTAGCTGAAAGGGGCTGCTGCTACTGCACCAGGTCTAAGCTCTACCTGACCTGGCCTTGCGCAGTTTCCCCAGCTCCTGCTGGGAGGGATCTCTGATCACTGCAACCTTTTCTCTGCAGGAATTCCTTCCCCCATGAAACTTCCCAAACTGCAGTCTGTACAGCAGGTTGTCTGAAACTCATTTGTGCAAACACTTCACATTTAGAGATGAGGATGTGTACAACAGTATCTCATGCATGCTTTGAGATAATAAACCAGATCAAGCTTCTTAGTGATCTGTCTGTGTAAAAGACTATAATAATAAAAACCACCCAAAGGTTATGGCATTAATTAAATCCTTCGAAGCCCATGTAGGCTGTTTCCCTGGGACACTGAACCAGCAGCTCAGTACCAGCAGTTTTTGTTCAGACTTCAGGTATTAAAACGACAGAAAACATGCAACTGTTGCATGAACACATGGCTTTATTAGTTTACAACAGAAAAAGAAACAAAAAACCCAGAACTCAAAGTTTCAGAATTTGAACGGTCTCAAATCCAAAAGGCAAATGCACAAAAGAGCATAGGGTCAGCAGAATTGTAGGATGACAAAACCTCCATAAAGTTTATTTTTGCCCCAGCAAAAAAAAGGGCTTCATTAAAACAAATCAAACAGGAGCTGCACAACTGGCTTCTTGGCTAGCTTCTCCCAGCTTTGTGTCAGTGGGGCGAGGCCCAGAGCCAGCTTGCCAGGACCGTCCCTTTTGGAGCAAATGGACAAGATGACAGAACATACCAGCTGTTTGATGTTTCCCTTTTCCTGCCTTATTGAGAACATACTGAAAAGTTTCTCCTTGCACCTTATTAAGAGACAAACTGTGGCTCAAGCCCAGCATAGCCAGGTGTTCACATCCCACCAGCACTGACAGGATCTGCCCCAGGTGAGTTTGGCCCAGACGGAGAGGCTGGAAGGCTCATCAGCACAGAGCTCCTTCTCGCACAGGGAGCCTAGCACTGTGACACTTGGTGAATTCTGATCTCTTTCCATGAGGGATCTCCAGCACTGAATTAAGCCTGTGAGCACTCAGCCACAGAGAGGATAAAGGGGTGCTGAGATCCTGTATCCTCTCCTGTGGGACCAGGACAGGGTGGCACTCCGGCTGACACACCCGGGCTCCAGCCACGCCAGGATTTAGACACAGGGTGCTCTCAGCATCATGGCCTCAGCATTATAATTTGTTTCTTTCATTCTGCCAGTGCTCACACTTGTTGACCTTTCAATCACTGTTACCCTCTCTATCCTCCTCGTGGCTTTCAGGGAGGACGGCAGGTTTATTGCAGGGCAATTGGGAGTGTTCTCAGCAGAGTCATTTGTCCAGGGGTAGCTCCTGCATCACTGTTCCTGATCAAACAGGATCAGAGAGCCAGGACTCGGGTTAAGTGGCCTTCCTACTCCTGGAATGCTGAAGGCCAGGCAGAGGCACATTAGCAGAGCTGTGAACACAGCAGCTCTGTGCACGATGGGCTGCAGCTGGGGCAAACCTCAGTGCTGAACACAGTCACACAAAAATGTGAAAAGATAAAGCAGTGTTTGTGTTTTCTGAGGATGGTAGAAGGCAAGTGGTGTAAGGAGCAGTGCTAAACTGGGTGAGGGTCTGCCCAAGGGGGAGCTACAGCAGGGCAGGATTTTATACTGACAAACTTCCACCTTCCCAATACAAAGGAGGATTTTTCAGTACAATCCAGTGTTGAAGTCCTAGCACAGGAAGGCAGCAGTTCCATCCTTCAAACCAAAGTGCAGATGACCTCAAACAGCTTAAGACAGGTCTGATTTAAATACATCCACACCTGCTTCTGGCCAGTGCAAAACAGACCCCAGCTAGAAGAGTTTTGAGGTTTTTTGTTTTTAATTGTGTGAAGAGGTGCCAGGCACTAAAGCTGACCTGCATTTCCAGATGATACATTGCAAACAAACAGCCAAGGTCTCTTCCAAAACCTGTCTCAGTGTTAATGCTGTGCCCACAACAAGCCCTGCCCAGCAGGCAGTCACCCTTTCAGGCACCCAGAGAGCAGCAGGGCCTGTGCCCACGCGCTCCTGCAAGGTCCCAGGTCCTGCCAGAGGTGCCCAGGAGCTGCTCTCACTCTGCAGGAACACACAGACAGAAATGGGGACCTGCACCTTTAAAGTTCTTCAGCATTAAATCAGTGATGCAGAGCAGCAATAATATCAAGCTATTCTGCCAACATGAGTCCTGGAGATACAGACCCAAACCAGCAAAGCTGATTAGTAGTGTGGGAGCTCCTCGCATTCTCCTCCAAAACACAATTAAAAGAGTTTTATTCTGAGTAACAAGAGGGTTAGAGGGTCACAAGAGTTTCCATTTCAAAAGGCAGCAGGATACAAGCTAGCAGGAAGGGGAAAGCAAATTGCCCAGATTTTGTGCTAGAAATACATGGGTATTTAAGCTGCTGGGCTTCAATTTCTCGCCAAAATTTTATCCCATCTTTCCTAAGGAAAATAGGAAAATCAGTACAAAGACAAACCTTTTCAATATTGTGATTGCAATAACCCTGCTTCCACCTGCAGCAAGTAGAGCTTCTTTCACCTTGCTTTGACTTTGGGCTTCCCTACTGAGCCTTACAAAGAACCAATAAAATTCCTTTTAACTTCCTCCATTTTAAAGTTTATTATTATTAAAACAGAAAAAAAGAGATTTTAAAATTGTAGAGGAATCTCCAGCAAACAGTCTCTTATCCAGCACTGGCTTTAAGGAGCTGAAAATGCAGGCTCCCAAAAATACAGAAATATTGTCCAGTGTCTGGCAGTCTGCAGTTCACCTTGTTCCATGGTTCTTTCTGTGGTCTGGCTGCAGTCAGCTGCCTTCCTGCAGGCTCCATGGAAGATTGCTTTCAGGAGATCTTCTACCTACATATTTTAACTGAATCAATGTGCAGCATTTCTGAGAAATTAATGCTGCAGAGATGACAAGAACTGTCTAGATTTCCTTGGCTAGAGCCTAGAGGAGCAGAGCTGTTGGATTTCACAGAAACCAGCCAATACCAAATAATAATAAAAAAAAATCTTAAACATCAGTGAAAGCAGTGTGGAAGGTGACTTCACTTAAATCTGAATGGTGGACAGATCTTGCATTGTTGACCTGATTTGGGAATTCCAGAAGTTACTGGGCTTTCCTCAGACCAGTGTGACCTTGTCACCAGCTCACTGAGGACACGGGGAAGGGGAGATCTTTCCTCAAACACTGCCAAAGCAACAGGCTGCTCACTCATTCCAGGCTTTTCTGCCAACATAAAAGTAGCAGCAGAGAACTGATCTACTCCATAGGTTCTCTAGATACACCCAGAGAAATAAAACAACCCTTTTCTGAATAAATTAATTTCCAAATATGTGTTGTATTATGGGAACCCAAAGAAATAATATTTTTATATTTTTTTAAAAATTAAAATTCTAAGATGAAGATTTGTGGGGAAAAAGGTCAAACTGCATTGGAATCTTGCATTCAAGCTTTTCTGTTCATTCCTTCTCGTGACCCCACATGCCATGGAAAAGCTTTAGGAGCACAACTTGAAGGATGCTCATGTGATTTTATAGTCAGTAAAAATAGTTTTGTACATAATTAAGTCTTTTCTGCTTTATGAAAAGCCTTTTTTTTTTTTCATAAAGGAAATATAGCCTAGGTAATAGTGATCAGACCTGTCCATGAAAAAAAAACCAAGGGGACAAGTATTACAATAGCTGTAGAAAATCCTGCATTTCTCCAGACTAGGAACAATAGGACAATTCAGTGTCAGGCACTGCTGAGTTTTCTAATCAGATAAAACCTTATGCAGTTGTTACATCATTGCAATTCATTCATTTAGTAGCAGTAAGGTGAAACCTGGGAGATGTTTGCTCAGAAAAAAGAGGTTTTATTTTTCCTTTTTATGACAACATTAAAGAATTGTCTTTGTTCCTAAACTCCTCAATCTACCTACACATTCAAAACTACAAATGAATAATTCTATATACTTGCATAAATAATATTATATAGAAGCCATCTTATTGCTTTCTATATGTATATATTTCATGTACATTATTCTGTTGCAGAAACTTAAATTGAGTAATTTTTATACCACAGCATTATCTGATCCTCTGCTGTTTAGGATTAGCACTGCTAATATTCTAAAAGCCAAGCTGAAGTTGTTAGTGAGAGTACAGTGTCCTTGCACTTGGTTTATAAACAAGTGTTAATAAACACATCAATGCAGCATTAATTGCTCTCCTCAGTGTGCACAGAATCATACACTCTTGTTCCTGCTGCCAGGAACAGTTCACTCCCTGCGTTTGGATGCCTCAGGTCCAAATGCTCATCTGTTTTTTGAGAAAACAACAGAATTTTAGCTGGGCTTCAGAACTCCAGTTCTGGCCTGTGCCATGTCAGACACTGGTGGCAGTGAGACGCCAGCACTGAGCTGCTGCCAATGCTTCCACTGCAGCTCCCAGTAATCCTGGGGCCACTCACTCCACACCTGCTGACCCGGGGACACCCTGGGTCACCTCGGGCCTCCTGCCCCAGCCCCAGGACTTTTCCCCTCTCTGGCACACAACTGTCCCTGTCCCTGCCCCTGCTCTCTGCAGAGCCACCTCCCACTCCCGGAGCTAGCTTCTAGACGTTTCTGCAATGTGCTTCAGGGCAGTTTCTACTGCTCTGTAAAACCCTGGCTCAAGGAACATCTCGCATTCGCAGTGACCGGGGGATGCTGACTCAGAGAAAACCAGTAGTGTTTGCCACAGTGTAATCATGTATGGAGAATGCTGCTTGGCCCAAATACTATTTTTATATACATTAAATGTATTATTTTACATATATTGTTAAATATCACTTTGTGTAATTCTTTCTCAAAATGCAGAGCACATAAATCTATGTGCTGCTCTTTAAAGAAGTGGCCTCCTAAAGCAAAGTTCCATGTCAGAAACATCTGTGAGCCCGTATCCACACTACAAACTGTGGCATTCTCAGCTGAGGCTGCAAACCCCATCACTCTCAGCCACCAAACCCACACATTGTGCTGCTTCCCGGTGCCAGGGAGACCTGCCACTCGCAGTGCCAGAGCACAGCTGAGCTCCGGGGGCAGCCTTTGTTCCTGACTGCTCGGAATTCCTCAGCCGGAGGGAGATGACCCAGGGCTTTTGTACCTCGTGTCACAGAGCCTTCCCCTCCCTCCCATGCTCGGCCTGCAAGGATTGCTCTCCACACGCTTCCTTCCTTGGGAAAGAAGCAAAATGTCCACAAGAGACAGACTGGGCACGCTGCGCCTTGCTGAGGGCTTGGTTGCAGCATCTCTGCTCCCAGTCGAACCAACATCGAAGATCTCTAGACATTTCCATCTTTAATCATCCCAAATCAGCTTGTTTTTCAGCCCAGCCAGTTGAGACCCCCTCACCCAGAGGATGTCAGTAGGGCAACGTGCTGGTTTCCACCCAGAGAGCAGAGCCCGTGATAAATAACACTCGGAGCTCTGCGAGGATGAGTGTCCTCTACAGCTCACAGCCCACAGGCTTCATTATTGCATCGCCCATAATTCAATTCACCCTTCCTAAAAGGTCTCTTGTGCACCCAACCCCCACCTCTGGAAACACGTCCCACTAATAATTCCCGATTAATGCCGTCAATTACCAACTCTCCCCCAGCCCCTCTCCATCCCCTGATTGGGTTGGAATGGAAGGGAAGCAGCATCTAACTGGGGAGGAATAGAAGCAGGGTAAAATAGCAATAAAAAGTAATTACATAAAAATGCTAAACATATTACATCTGTTAGTTTGCTGAGCCCAGTGGGCTTGACAATTCCAGATTTTTGCCTTTGTCCGTGCTCAGACAGACAAGAATAAGAGAAACCGGGAAAGGATCTTTCAATAAGATTATTAAATCAGTGCATGAAAAATAAGTCGTCATTACATTGCAAAAGGGAGAGAGAAACTCGCTGAAATGTCTTTCTGCAGCTTTGCCTTTGTGATCTGCAAGGTGCTGTGCTCCTGCTTACACTCTGTTGCCCTGGCAACATACTCCTGTAAAATAAAGATTATTAAAGCGCATATGATTATTTGGCCGCACAGTGAATGAGGCAGCCGCTTCTGAAATTCCTTATCAGAGAAATTCAATTTTAGGCCAAATTGTGTTTTCACTGCCTCTCAGCTTCTCCCTCCCCCCCTGCAATACCAATAAAACCATCATCTCCCCAGCTGTACATGATATTTTGTCACTAACTCTTTCACGCCTTTCCTTTCCCATTCCGGGTTTTATTTTTACTCTGTCAAAGGAGAATGCTCTCCCCAATTTGTAAGCTTTTATACCTGACCGTTTTTTTTCTGGCAGCTTCAGCCTTGTCTCCCCCGCAGCAGCCAGCAGCCTCCTCGCCCACTGTGGCAGCAGGAAGGGACCTTCCCCTCCAGCCCAGGCCAGACCATCGCCACAGCCCAGCCGGGAGCCCTGGAGGTGCGGCATGAGCACGGAGGGACCCGGCACGCAGGGACCCTCCACACCGTGCGGAGCCTCGCCCGCCGCAGGGCTCACCCCGGGAGCCGCTGCCCAGAGCGGCGGCCCCGGGCACGGGCAGCGCTCTCTGCCCCGGCACGGACACCGGCACGGGGCTGTGCCCTCGGCTCTCTGCCCGGGCACGGACACCGGCACGGGGCTGTGCCCTCGGCTCTCTGCCCCGGCACCGACACCGGCACGGGGCTGTGCCCTCGGCTCTCTGCCCGGGCACGGACACCGGCACGGGGCTGTGCCCTGCGCTCCCTGCCCCGGCACCGACACCGGCATGGGGCTGTGCCCTGCGACCACACACGGCCGGCGCTCGGACACACACGGTGACACACACGGTGACACACACGGTGACACGCACGCTCACACACACGGTGACAAAACACAGTGACACACACGGTCACACACACGGTCACACACACACGGTCACACACACGGTGACACACACGGTCACACACACACGGTCACAGACACACAGTGACACGCTCACACACACGCTCACACACACGCTCACACACACACAGTGACACACACGGTGACACACACGCTCACACACACGGTGACACACACAGTAACACACATGGTCACACACAGTCACACTCACGGTCACACACACGGTGACACACACGGTCACACACACACGGTCACACACACACAGTGACACACACGCTCACACACACGGTGACACACACAGTGACACACACAGTGACACACATGGTCACACACAGTCACACTCACGGTCACACACACGGTGACACACACGGTGACACACACACGGTCACACACACACAGTGACACACACGGTCACACACACAGTGACACACGCGGTCACACACAGGGTCCCACACGGCGACACACGCGGGTCCCGGTCCCGGTCCCGGTCCCGGTGCGGGGGACCCCGGGCGGCGCCGCCGCGGCGCACCAGGGGGCGCTGCCGCCCCGCCGCCGCCGCGCGCCGCAGGGCGGGCCCGGAGCGCGCGGGGAGCCCGCCCGCGCGGGGCGGCTGAGGGGCGGCGGGGACAGCCCGAGGGGACACCGCTGAGGGGACCCCGGTGCGGGGACAGCCCGAGGGGACACCGCTGAGGGGACCCCGGTGCGGGGACAGCCCGAGGGGACACCGCTGAGGGGACCCCGGTGCGGGGACAGCCCGAGGGGACACCGCTGAGGGGACCCCGGTGCGGGGACAGCCCGAGGGGACACCGCTGAGGGGACAGCCCGAGGGGACAGCTCCTGTGCAGGGGTGGCAGCCCCGCTGCGGGGTACCTACATGGGGGCACCTCCGCGCCCACAGTGGGGCTGGCTCCGCTCCCGGCCCGGCCCGGGCAGCCGACCCCCTGCACATCCGGCGGCTTTAGTGGCTCTTCTTGCCCCCTTACACTCTAATCAAAAAACAACGGCCCAGTTTTGGCAGTCGGGCCCAGCTGGGAATTAAAAACACAACAGTGCATCACCGAGCCACAGCCCAGGCCAGTCCCAGGTGTCCCCCTGCCCGTGTCCTGCACGCTGGGGCTGAGGTCCGAGTTAAGGTAAATGAGCCCCGTTCACCAGGCACAGGCTATTCTGCTTCTTCAGGTATCATTAAAAAACTACATAGACTCCAGAAAGGAAATGAAATTGCTTCTTTTAATATTAAACTTGTAATTGTTCCTATTTTTCCTCAATATTTGATGACAGTGAACCAAAGCGACTGACAGCCTTTGTGCAACTCTTCGAGGGCGACCGCACTGCGGTGAGGAGGAGTGAAGATTTCTGGAGGCAGAATGGTGAAGATGAAAGCGAGCCTCAGAACTAACATGTGTGCTTTATTTTTTAAAGATGGAACAGAGAGGAGGCACAATTACCTCAGATTTAGAAGATCCTAGTTCAAGCCCTGACCTACTGAAGCTTTCCATACCTCAGCTTCTCCTCCCTATCTTAAAACCAGGTAATAGCTGTTGCCTACCTGGCAGATAATTGCAAGGATAAATATCTCGGAGGCTGGTTGGTGCAACAGAAAAAATGCTTAATATTGGCAACACAAGGTACCCCAGATCTGGCCTCCAGTTTGCTCATAGTCAGCAGAAGATAACTATGACTAATAACAGGAACAGAATTGGAAAGAGCACCAAAAGGGGATAAGGGATTGTAACAGAAATAAGTTCACCAAGGTAATACCTGGAAAATTTCCTTTTTATTGGGGTGGGGAGTGATCATCCACTATCCCCTTAATAAACACAGATATATTGCTGGAAAAACAAAACCAACAAAGCAACAGCCAAGTCTCAGAAGCAGCACTAGATAGATTTAGAAAATCCTCACGGACAGCATAATTCCCTGTACAAACCAGGGCAGCTTCCTGGGCTCATTAGAGAAGTCTAAGTGGTTCCTGAACTCTGTCCTCCCTGGCCAATCCCCCTGTGTTATCTCTTATGACCATTGCCTGAACTGAAACATCATTTTGGTTACTGAGATCACTTTTGGAGGGTGGTAGAAGCCTCAGTTTCCTCTACAAGAACAAAGAGGCTCAGTTACAATCAATGGTGATTTCAGACAGCCCCAAACAGCTCAAGTTCTTGTCCTTTCAGAATGCAAAATACACAAAGGTCCTAGTTCCTGAGCATTACTGATTTAAAATAGCTCCTACGAATGGGAAAACAAAAACAAAAACAAGCTCAAGAACAGTTACACTGATCAGAACAAAGGTCCACACATTTTTTGGTGCTAGATTACGTGTCTGGGAGCACTGGGAGCAAGACATCAGCAGTCATCATTTCTAGGAGCAAGAAAGTCTTCTGCAGACTGGGGAGCCCATACCATGGACATAAGAGAATTTAAAGGATTTTGGGAAAAGGAACAAGCAGTTGACTATAAATGCCTGAGTGCCTTTGTTCCTGGTGGCCGTGTTTTTAAAAGGACACAGGAAAATTGGAGACAGTGCAGAGTCATAAAAATTATTTGAGAACTGGAATGGCTGCCTAAGAATGAGACACTTAAGGAGCTCGATCTGTTTAGTTTATTAAAAAGATCAAGAGATGGTTTGATTACGATGTATAAGTACCTTCAAAGGGAGAAAATACCAGGTCCTAGAGGGCTCTTTAATCCAGCCAAGAAAGGCATAACAAGAACCAATTGCTGGAAGCTGAAGCCAGACCAGCTTAAATTGGAAATCAGGCACAGTTTTATAGTGAGAATGATTAGACATTAAAAACCCTGCCCTATCAAAGGAAGGAGGATTTTTCATCTTTTAATATCTCCAAATCAAGACAGGATGCCTTTCAGTAAAGTAAGCTTGAGTTTAAAAAAAGGCTCAATGCAAGGGTAATTGAGCAATATTTAATGACTTATCATAGGCAAGGAAAGCTCTAACATCTTAATTTGGAATGACAGCTCAAAGTTTGGCAGCACGTATCTTTGGCAAACAGGTATGCTGCCTGCACTGTGTGATGGAAACTGCTGAGACCTGACTGTGTTTTTTGCCTCAGAGAAAGATCAGATGGCAGGTGCCAATCAGAGATCTAGTACTGTAAAAACTGACACCATTTTTCCATAGTCAGCACCTCCACATCCTGCAAAGGCCTCCCCTGGGCAGAGCCATGGCTGTGGCACTATGAATGAATCTGCTGAAGCCCTGGGCCAGTACATGAAGCCATAATAAAGACCATAATTAATGTTCTGAATGATCAGACTGTGGCTGCAGCTACCAGCTACAGCTGAAAACGGGACACCAGCCCATTAGTGGAACCAGCCGTGTTTATGCCCTTTTCTGGGGACAGATGTTCCAGGACTTGTGGTTGCCTGGCTGTCCAAGCTAGGCCTGGGTGCTCCACGAGAGCAGATGGATACAGAGAACCAGGCTGGACCCAACAAAGAGACACAGCACCCAGGCAGAGAAGCAGGATAGATGACGTTATATGACTACGCAGCAGCTGTGGGTTTACATAAGGCTAAAATACCCCCCAGTGCACATGAGAAAGAGTCAAGCACCTACTCAACAACACAAGGAAGCACAGACTGTCCCAGCAGCATTGCCAAGGGTTCTTTCAGTACTTTTCATTACTTTGTGTCATATTCCCTCTTCAAAGATTATCATAAGTCTTTAGGATTCTCTTTGTGGAAGATCTTTGTGCCACAGCCATCATTCTCATCCCTCTCTAAACATGTAGATCAGCAGGCTCCAAACTTCTGGTTGTGCACCTGATTAGTAAAAAAATTTTGAGTGTGCACACCAATGTATGTGTATTTATCTATAAATTATCTCCACATACTACTGTATTATATACTTTATAACGCATACACAAAATTAGACATTTACAAAGGATAAGGATGAAATAAACACTGTTTTACTTTTTATAAATTTATTACTGCCAAAAAAAAAAAAATTCTTCACGTGCCCTAATAGATAGTCTTGTAAATCCTACTATGGAGACCACTGATCTAGATCCACAAGGCACCTTTCAAAGATGACCAACCTTCTAAATTCTTCTAAACAATTCTGTGCAGGTGCCTTAGATTCCCTGAAGGGGAAGTGACAAATTAGTGACAAAAAGTGAGCCTTCGTGACATGATACAAGGGAACCGCCAGCTTTAGCATTCATAAGGATTTAAAACTGGGCAAAAGCTGACCAGCCATTACTATGCAGAAGGTTTCCAGGAGCTGAACAGTGCCGCCATGATCTCAGGTAAGAATGTAAACAAAACCTGCTGTCACAACATGAGCGCTGACCCCAAAACCTGTGTTCACCAATTGTGGAGAGAGACTCAATAAACTCTGAAGCTCTTTGGTGCTGAGCATGATATAAGGCATGGAGCAGTGCCAGAGGTACACTTGGTGCTGGAGGCCACACCAGCCGTCTGCCCCAGCTCTGGCAGCGGCCGACTCCTGAGAGCAAGCTGCTGAAGGTGGAAACGAGTGGCACCCCTTCCAAGTCTATCACTTGGGCTCATCACCAGACAAGAGCCAGAGTTCTCTGGCACAGTGTCAGGCAACCAGAATCAACACTCCTGAGTTTCTGAAGTGAGCCCTGCAGTCTGGGAGCCCTCTGGGCAGGTACCTGGGAGACAGAGAGTAGAGTAAGATCAAAATGTTGTGTCCCCAGCTGTCTGTGGAGCCCTCTGGTTCTAGGGACACTCACGGGGTGAAGGAGCATGCTACTATGCTATCGTTTATGAAGACTCTTTGCCACAAGATTCATATGGAACTTCAGCTGAGAGAAGCCAAGGCAGGACCAAGGCACACGACTCGGTGATTGCCCACCTGCATTCACACACAAGGTCAGAACCTGCATCTCTGACATCGAGAGAGAACTTTGAAATGCATCTGCGTTATGCCGCAGTCTCACAAGTCTGCGATATTTGCTGGGCATGTGACAATTCCTGTTTCAGGGCTGAAGTGTTCTACACCTTCTAATCCAATTTCAGTTGACTCAGTCAATGGACTTTTCATAATTTCCTTCATATTCCCATCATGATGGGTCTCATAAATCTTGCTAATGGAGGATATTACCTGATATCTGAGATACATTTTCCTTCTTGCATTACGATCACAATACATTTAATTTGCATTCCTTAGGCCCTGTCCAAGGCAATTCTTCTCCATGGTTTCTGTTTATGCTCTTCATATGCTTGCGGACAAGTACAATACTCTTCATTTATTTTGCCAAGTTAAACACATCTAATTCTTTTCATATTTCTTCATAAATCATGACTTCCAGCCCTTAAACACAGTTTTACAAAGAAAAGTTATTTTAGAAATGGTGCTGCCTGTGATCCACATTTACTAATCTCCCAGCAACTGTTCCATCATTTTTCTAACTGCCTGTGCTTGGCACTAATTCAACCTTTTTTTCTTTTTCCTTCTTTTTTTTTCGGTCTGGGTCCTCTACTGAGCAGTAGGGGGAAAATCTTGAGCTTGTAGTGTCAGCCTTACATATTTTCACATCAGTCAGTTCCTTCTAAATTCACTTTTGCTGTCTTGCATGCAGAAATTAATACAAAAATTATTGAGAAATTTACATCCAATTTGATGAAATTCTGCAACACTGTCACTGTCACTCTTCTCAAATACAATATGATCCTTGATAAGAAGTTACTGATAAAAATCTATTTCTTTTAGGCACCTACTATGTATTAGATGTTTAAAAATACCTCTCCCCGTTAGTGCAAACCTTGCATTCTCTATGCAGTGCTGGTACCCTGATGCTTCCCAGGGCATTCACATTCCTGTGGCTAAGTAGACATTAGCTCTGTCAAAAATTCACCAGCAGAATAAATCCAGTCTGGTTGATTCAAATTTGCAGGAATAACACGCCTTAAACAAAAAGTTATTTTACTTCTTTAGGTACCCAGAGTCATCCACACTTAGTGAAAAGACCAGAACAACCATCCAGGCAGCTGTCTTGGAGCAGGAGGTGCCTCATGACAGACACACCTTCAAGCATAGGAGCTTTTTAGTGATTATGCTTCACGGATCATGAGCCAGAAAAATTCGCACAATATTTTACCATGTACTGAGCAATACTGACTTGAATGCCTTTTTTTGAAAGGAGAAAAAGGAAAAGGTGTTCCTCACATGGATTCTGCAATCCCTTGCTCAGCAGTTTATAATCTTCCAAATTCTTAATATTTTGGAAAAAAAATCTAATTAATTTCTTTTACATAAAGGACACATACATGGAAGTGGTCTTCTATTCATAGTCCTCCTTTCCAAGTGTTCTATAAACACCCCACATTGTGAAATGTTTCCATTACTCACAGATAGCCTTGTGCTGCTGTGTTTTCCCCTTTGTCAAGGCCCATTTATGAAATCAGTTCAGGGTTCATCCATTTTAGATTCCTAAGTGACTCTCCGTTTAGTAATGATTTCTTTATTCTCTCCACACCACATACACCATAAGCCATTTCTTATTTCGTTTCAGAATTTACTCAACCTTTTTGATTACTCTCCCTCTCTTTACATCGTAAATAGTCCTCAATATTCTGATTTTTGCCCTATTTCCTTTCATCATTTCAAGTAAAGGTGGCTTTGTACCATCAAATCTTTGAGCTACATCAATCACCTCTTCTGTCTTGTATCTTCCTTTATCAGATGAATTAGTTGTGATGTGCTTATGATATATTTAAATCCTTGTCTGTTTTTCTCTCTACTTGCATTAGTTTTCTTTTTAAATATTTCTTGCACCCATTTCTCTGACACTAGTTGCTTAGCTCCTTGAAATTTATCAGAATTTTTAACAGTCTGATATTTCCTGTTATGTGCAACTTACTCACTGTGAATTCAAGGATTTACCTTTTCAAAGCTGCCACAGAGCTGCTCTTTCTGTTCTCAGACCCCACTGAGCTCCAAACTGCAGCTCTGACAGGGAAATTCTCCCTTTTTTCATTCCCTTTCACAAATTTCCCAGCCAAGGAGATCAGTGATGTTCTACTCCTATGTTATTGTTCTGAGCAATTACTCCAAAGATCTTACTGATACAGACTTGAAAGAGTGAGAAAAACAAGAAAGACCCTTTAATTACCAAGGACAAAATGAGTGCCAGCACTTCAGCTGAGGATGAAAGGGACTGTTTCATGTTCCACCTCAAATTCCTCATCCAACATTGACGTTTTCACTAAATTCTGAGGAACTCAGGGCTGAGAAGAGTCGGCCCTGCTTCGATCAACTCAAACATGGTTTGTCTGTCTCCACGCAGTGAAGTGCGTGCCCTGTGCTTCCAGGGAGTCCTCAGGAATGTGCTATCATGTCTTATCAACACACAGCACTTATCGAGTGTTGATGCAAAAAGCCCCAAGGAACATGTGCAAACCGACTTCAGAAGAAGAAATCATGAGGAGGACCTGAGGGAGTTTATAAAGACACCAGGAGTAAAATTTGGTTATTAGAAACACTTTTGTAATGCTGAACACATCCCAGTGACCAGCAAAATCCCCCACGCACTTTGAAAGGGACAGAAGAGCATAAAGGCAATATAGCGCAGGCTCTGAAGAGGTCTCTTCCAGGAGACTGAGCGAGTCAGAAAACACTGTCAGGTGCATTGTACTGATACCTTCAGTTCAGTTTGTCAGCAATACAGTACCACAGCACGTCGGGATGCCAAGAGCGGGCGAGAGAAGGGTTTGTAAGATAAATGTATTTGCAGTGCCACACTCCCTTCTACTTGTGCTCAGGGTGGGGTTCTATTAACAAATGATTCAGATATTTTGAGTCACAGGCAGACAAATTGTCTATAAACTGATTAAAACCAAAACATTTTGAAAATTTAAATAAATTACAGAACTAAAAATAAACAGAAAGGTTGTTGTTATTTATTATGTCAAGTAACCAGCTCCCATCCTGCTTGCTGCTGAGTGTTGCTCAGGGAGGATGGCTGTAGGCTTTGGCAGGCTCCTCACTCATATAGGAGGACCCAAAAAACCAGTTATAGGTTCCTCAAGAAGATTCTGACTGCTCTTATAAGAATTAAAAAAAAAAGAAGAAAACTCTACCCGCTGAAGCTGAGAAGATGACACATGTAAATAAAGAGAACAAGACACTCCAAGAAGTGGTCTGTGTTATTTCTCACAGTAAAATCTGTGCATGGAGAGCAAAGCTATGATTAAAAAGTTGCAGCTTATTGTTTATTGCTTCAGTGATATCCAGAGGAAATCTGCTTAGTCTGCAACCCAGAGGAGGATTTTCCCTCCTTCAAGCTATAAAAATCTGAAACTAATTCTGTGTTCTCTGGCCACTCATAATACAGCCTCTACAATCTAAACATAATTAACAGCACTGCTGCTGCTGCTAATGAATAAGCTAGAACAGAATCTACCTCACTCTTATCTAATGGTAATATTCCAGGGAGAAAGGGAGAGAGACAGGCATGGATGACAAAGTAATATTTTGAGGTCAAAGCAGGCAATTGCAATCCCATTCTGTAACGCCATTACTTTCTGAGCAGTGATTACCAAAGGAGCCTCACCAGGTTAAAAAAAAATTTCCATCCACCTTTCAGACCTTCCTGGTTCTAAACTGACAAACAGATACTACCAACAGCTTCCCACTGGCTGGAGCCTTTCCCAGCTGCATCCACGAACAGATCATCACAGGCAGGCAACACCTAAAAAGGCCTTTGAAAATATTTCCTATTCATGCTCAGACCTTTTTTTTTCTAAATGCAATAGCAACCTCTCCTGTCCCACCAAAATTCGAAGCACAAAAAACCCGAAAGCAAAATATATTCCTCTACTCTTCTCCTGCAGACCAGCACAAGCTATTCTTAACGTCAGGTCAATAGCAATACAACAAGGAGAAAACTTTTCAATATTAATTTTTTAAGTTAGTCCAATTAAAGATAGCACCTTCAATCTCCCTTATGCTGCATTTTCCAAACATTTTAAAACATTCAGCACAAAATGCTGATCATGAAAGAAACTGAAAGCTAGCTGCTGAGCTCTGCCAGGAGGAAAACTTTGTCCCCAGGGAAGCAGCCAGCAATCGGACACGGGATCCAGCAAGTTACCCCAACCTCTGTCCTATTCCAAGGGCTTGCTTTAATCCAATTGTTTAGATACAGCTTGATATTATTATCCCAGATCTCATTACAACATTGCAAAGAGCAGACTGTTAGTCCTGAATTGAGAATAAAGAACGGGCTGCAAAATAGTCAGTTCTAATCATGGCTACATCAAAAAATCTCTGCTAGCAACAAGGCAGCTTTGCTTGGAGTGAGGGGCAGACAAAGATGACAGGAAAAACAAGGCTGATGTACTATCGAGGAACTACCAAAAAAGGAAAGTTCAAAGCTTGTCTCCCCTCAACTTCTTAGGCATATTTTGGAAACATCTACACTTTCACAGGAAAGACAGGGCAGGTGCCAATCCCTGGTCAGAGACTCACCTGTGCTAAGAAACAACTAACATGCCCTTCACCTCCAATGGGCTTTTACTTATGTCTTGTCCCCAGATTATCAAATTACATTTCTCACTCTTGAAGTTCTGTCCAGAGCGATCTTCCATCTCTCCAGTCTGAGGAACCAGCTCAGTATCGTGTCTTTCTGAATAATTTGAGTTGGAATCAAATTTGGCAGAGCAGCAGTGGATGACACCAAAATACGAGTGCAGTAGTACCTGTGTGCACTATTTCTTGAAGCTACCATTTCACAGGGTTATTTCTCACCATCTGACTCTCAGGCCACAGGAAGTGTGGCATAAAAATGTATTTATTATATTTGCCTTTACAACAAGCTTCATAAATTCTACTAGATCTTGTTCAAAAGTATTTCCTTTTCTTTTTGTAAAGGAACTGTCCTTTGTTGGTTCTTTCATTAGAATAGGCATAAACAGCAGTTTCACATTCCTCATGTGCCACAACCTGCTCTCCCTGTGGCACTGAAACGGGCATGGGCACCTCTCCCCATGCTCAGTGTTAGTGGGTGGAGTGTGTGAACAACTTCCAGTTCCACTCTGCAAAAACCTCTGATTAAAATGTGGAACTCTGAGGATGAGAAGAATAGAAGATAAATACACAAACACACAGAATAAACAGCGGGCGTAATTGTTTGCAAGGCTGCTACTGCTTTAACTATCTTGATTTTGAGGGCTGCTATTATGATAAACCTTGGTTGTAGTCCTCTGGAAAGTGACAACAGGCTCTCATGACATCCAACATGGAAACTGATGTTGATGCTTGGCATCCAAGCAGCTCCACCAACCCAGAGTGGTGGCCAGTAATCTTCAATTGCTGAAAGAGTGATTTAGCTCCCAGCACCATAGTTTGTCAATTATTTCCTCTTCCTGTTTAATATATCACTTTTTTTTTTTTTGTATTTGTTTAAATTCTAGGCAGCAAGAATGAGAAATCTTGTCATTTTCCTGAAGAGCCTCACATACTGAGCACCACTAAATATTTGGCAAGATAAATGACAGAGCTGCTCTAAAGGAATCATGTATTCCAGAAATAAAAAAGATACATCTGTTGTCTCTTTTGTCAATGTGAAAGGTGAGCCACATAAAACATGGGATAGCAAAATACTGAGGACTGACAGAAGACATGCCCATGTCAATTCAGGTGTAAGGTTATCCCATGTCCTTTCATTTCTGAGGATCTGACATGCTTCGTTTTTCAGAAAGATGTGCAGGAGACCAAAGTAAAGGTTATTAGATCTTGCTGGTCTGAAATCTAGGGGGAAAACAGATACCTCTTAGCTTTGCACACAGGTGTTGTTTGGTTTGACTCTGTCAGGGACTCAGACACAACCTGGGAGGCTCGGGTGCCTGTCAGTGTCCATCAGAACATTCAACCTTTGCAGCCGAGTTTATAGAGGTGTTCCACAGCACCACTTTTCACCCTGTGGCCAGTGAAAAGGCCATGACTTTCAAGTCACACCCTCCTTGGGACTACACTCAAAAAGAGCTGCACAGGACCCCACAGAGGCTCAGCAAAGTGATGGATCAGGAAAGCCAGAACCTGAAATTCTATGTCCAGAAGCAGCACGAACAGCTGGTTGAAGACTTTCATTAGCAGAGATCAAGCAGGGACACCTCCCTCACTGCTGAAATGGTGCTGCACACCAGAGTATCCCATTTGCCCTCCCAGGTGGGAAAAAAGTACTTTTTTTTCCTCAATAAAAGAACAAAGACCATTGATTTTTCTGTTTATGGAGGGCAGGCAAAACCAACTCAGGTAAAGTCCTCCTTCTCTAGTATTTGTTTGAGATACACTGTGTGGTTGGGTTCTTATAGCTGAAAAAATTGCACCTCAAGCTGTGAAGCAGAGAGTTCTCCAGCTCTCACCTGTGTCAGTGCAGTGGCTGCAGCAGGAGCAGATTCTGAGGGACAGAAACTTATTTTCTGGAGGAGAAGGAGGGTGGGCACCTGACACAACTGGCATTCAAGTGAAAGAAAGAGGTTGCAAGGCTTTAACCCATTACCTGATTTACATTATTATTTAAACTATTTTACATTTAAAGTAGAAAAAAGTATTATTTCAGCTCTTTCCTGGTTGCTCATTGTAGCACACTGACTGACCACTTTATCCCTTTGCAAAGGGTGGCACAGACACTTCATATATGTTTACTCCAGGATGAAATATTTTTGGTTCAGTTTGCATATGACTCACTAGTAGGCTCCCAGGTTTGCCTGGATTATTTGTTACATTTATTGAAAATGTACATACACTAAATTCACTAAAAAAGCAAGGATCCTGGCAGACTCCTGTTCAGTAAACAGGAATGCCAATATCCTCCATGCTAACAGCACTGACTGAAGTAGTTTACTTAAGAGGAGGAATTAACTCCAGGGCAGTTATTCTGTTGAATGTCAATAGACAGCAGCACTGAGAAAACTTCTTTTTTTTTTTTCCCTTGTTTTTTACTGTTGGTTTGGGGAAAGGAATCTTTGAAAGCAGAAGACAGCAAAGAATAAAAACAAACACACCAGTCATCAATGGATGAATTCTAATACCAATTATTAAAGATAATTCTAATAGTTGTCTTGCAGAATATGGACTTTTCACAGAACAAACAGAACAGGAATATACATCGCAGACCCAGCACCCTCTCCCCTATCCAGTGTCCAGCACAGGCAGGGGGATGGGGCACACTCCTCAGGCTGAGCAAATCTCCACTGAGACATTTTTCCAGCTAGTGTATTGTCTGTCAGGAAAAGGCAGTGGTGGGGAGGTGGGGGAGGACCCTCAAGCATTTCTCCCCGCAAATTCTCTCACTCATTTCATTTTGCAGATGTATCATGATGAAAATATCACCAAGCATCTTACCAAAATGGAAGAGTTGAGCCTCGAGAGGGGCTGAGTTGCAGAGGCATGATTGTGCTCATGGCCATCCCTGGTGGTAACACCCTCAGCACAGCAGAAAGATCTGTAAAGGACTGGAAAGTGCCCAGGGGTTCGCTGGCAGCCACGAGGGGAGGCAGAACAGGATCCCAGTGTGCATGCACACAAAAACAAATGTCCAAGCAGTAAAAATGTTCTGAACTACTTCAGCTATTACAGCGCTATCTACTAAGCTAGAGCTCCTGCATAGGGAACTCTGCACTTTAATGTGTATTTCTTTATTAACTTAATATTAATTTCCCGTTGAGTTTTAAACGGAACTAGGAAACACCAATTCTTTCCCATTAGTTCTTTGGTGAAGTATTTTGAATCCCCTGGTGTACTATTTAGTTCTTCCTGTTGATGTTTCTTTCCTCATCACTTCATCCCCCCAAGCTAGCCAGTATTCCCTTCCTTGCCATGCCCTGTTAATCAGTCAGTTATCACTGCTACCCGACATCTGTCTGTCCATGCTAAAGAAGGGAAGAAATGAGGGGGAGAAGCACGGGAGCAGCTGGGCAACATGGAAAGAGTCTTCAGATGAAGAGAAGGCTGATATAGAGTGAAAACCTTTCTCCATGTTCATAGAACACAAAAAAATTGAAGTATGAACTGTAGTTCATACATAGTGAAGGGAGATTTAGATTAAATAAAGGAAACGGCCCTCTCTCAAATAGAAAATGTAATTAAGCACTGGAATACATTTCTCTAGGCATATCAATCGCCTCCAGAGATGGAGGAACCTTTTATGGTCCTTCCCAGATGTAAATCCACAGATAAATCCTGGACATCCCTTTCCTTTACCATTCAGAGATGGTTCTTCACTATTATCTTGCAAGATAACCAAGTTTGATTTTTTCATTTAACAAATGCTGCAGAGTTACTAAATCTTTTGGTAAAAGAAATTACTTGTCTAAGGGACACCAGTGCTCCACAAGAGCTGACAGCTGGTCTGCAAGGGTTGCCAGGAACAGCGTGGGGAGAAGAAGCTTTGCCTGAGGGACTTGCAGAATAATCTCCTTGTGCCCTCCTAGTCTCCAGCCACTGGTGTCAGGAAGAATGGCAAACTTCACAAAACTGTTTTAAAGGAAACCATCAGAACCTAAGATTTACTTTTTATTTTAACTCTGAATCTTACCATATTCTTCAGCTGTGTAAAATGCTAAAGGGTAATTTTAAATTGGGGGAGAAAAAGACTCCTGTCTATTCACTTTGGTCTTGAGTTTTGAGTTGTATCAAGTGCTTTTCTACTTCTGGATATAACAAAGACCAAATAGGAATCTCTCATATTTGTATTTTTGTGCACTGACAATCTTTCAAGCAGCTCCAGTTGTTTTGGCAGCTTACAGCATGATTTATCTGTGCAGAGAATTCTCCTGTTCAATGGGACATAGAGAGGTTCTGCTGCAAATTCTTTTAGAGGAATTGCAGGATAAGCAATGGAGATCAGTATCTGATCTGATCACCACTGTGGTAGTTAAAACACAGAGAGAAAAACAGCACTGTTTTGCACTTTGAAACCTGTTTCTAATCAGCTGAGCTACTCCTATGGGGTCAAATAAAAATGATTAGCTTATTAAAAGCATAGTTTTGCTATTTAATAAGCAAAAATGATTGAAAATTCTGTTCCAGATCCTGATAATTTTAGTGTTTCTAGTTAAGCCTACAAAATTGCATTCATTATTAGTGTCTAGATTCATTAACAATTCAATTTATAGATATTAATGCTTATAATGCATGGTTCACTTGCCAAAACTTGAAGAGAAATTGTTTCAATTAGCTTTCATGGATCATGGATCCTACCGGCTGGGTATTTTTAGACAAAAGATACAAACACATCCCCAAGCAATGCTAATGCACAGCTGGGATCCGTATGGAAGGTCAGCTAATGGTTTAAAAGGAAAACCAGTAAATAAATTTTACATAGAACTGTGGGATAGGAACAGAATCAATCAAATATTTCCAGGTCACACCCCTCCCCTTAAAAACACCACAGTTCCCTGGGCTGGATTCTCAAAAATAAGCCATAAAATGCAAGCTAGTGACTGGGTTAAGGGATATTTGTCAGGCTGTGATGAAGCATGCCAGGTATGCATGGGCCCAAGGCAGACTGCTTCCTTCTCATTTTCATTCAAACTACATAATTAAAGTCAGCAACGATGCACCACTGCAGCCATTTGAGAGGATTGTAGCCGAGGAGAGAACTGTGCTCAACACTTCATCTTCTTTCTTTAGCTCTGTTACAGTCAGGGAGAACAACCCAAAACCTACACGAACAAATTTGTGCTACACCTGAATACTAGAACCCCTCAAGAGGACAGAAGGGAACACCGAGTAGCTGGCCAGGTGGCAGGGTCAGGGACAACGTTCCCACTGCTGTCCCAGTGAGAGCAGGAGGTCACCAGTGTCGCGCGGGTGCCACAGCAGGAGCCCAGGTGCCACGCAGCCCTGGGACAGCCCTGGGACAGCCCTGGGACCGGAGCGACACACAGCCAGCATCGCTGGGCTCCACAGCCTGCATCTCATCAAGATAAAAAAGTTACTGGGAATTGCTGGCCTTTGATATTGCCAGTATTGGATTACCGTTCCCTCCTCCTTGCTGAGCACTGGAAACAGCAGCTGGACAGGGCTGCGATTCAGTGCAGCTAACACGTGGATGGTATCCTGAGGTACGTGTGGTGTTTCTGAAGTCAGGACAAGTCCCCACAGACTGAGCTGAGCTGAGGTCCACACCTGCTCACAGCACCATGGCTTCTCTCCCATCTGCACATCTGTCTCCGAGACTCAAAGGAAATTGGTATTTCTGCAAACAGCTTCAGTTTGTGACTCTCTGCTGAGAACAAGGTACACTATAGCCAGAGATATTGAAGATGCTCAGTATTTATCCAAGCAGCCTAGCCAACCATTCTTCCAAAAAGCTGGTCTTTGTTTCAGAAGTGCCTATACAAATCAGTCAAGTGATTTCTTTTGAGTTAGCTGATTTTTGGAGAGCAGAGGTCTGCAGGGTGCTGACCACAGAGATATCTCACAGGCATCTCACTGCTGGGCTTGAGCATATAATTTATTTGTGGGGCAGTCGTCAGGCCCCCACTAAATTCTTTGCCAGTGACATGACAGCACGTGCTCAGCTGGAATTCCTCTGTAGAGAAAAGCAATTAAGAAAAAGATTTAGAGAAGTAACACCAGCCCTAAAGGTGGCTGGAGCCCAGTCTGCAGAGCAGCAGCATTAGCATGGACCCACTGCCACTTGAGGCAGTTTTGGAGCCAGCAAACTCAGAGGTATGTCTTGATTCAATGAAGGCAAAACCAAATGATTGAGCGCCCAGTTTTACTTTATCCTAAGTTTGGTACCAGAGAACAGATCAGTGCTCCATTCATGCTTATACTTTGGCGAAGCAGACAGGATGAGGAAGCCACATGGCCACTTACATTTACATCAGGTCTATTGCAGGCCTCAGAATTAATACAGAAAAGTCATCTGAACAAATGTTTTTATGGCATGATGCATCCTCAACTGCACTGAGCAATAAGGAACATAAGCTCACAGACCTCAACATGCAGTAGCCATGTTCCCAAATTCACTAATTCAAGACTACAGCTGGAACAGTATTTGAAAATAGTCAACCCATTTAATAAGAAAAAATGCCTCGGAAGCCTATCAGCAGTGCAGTGGCAATGGGAGCCTGGCTGCCAGCAGCTGTGGTCAGCCACCAGGTCATTAGCAGCACCACAGTAATGGTCAAAACCATCCTCGTTTGGTTTCCAAAGCCCAGAGCCCTGACTTCCTTTGCCATGGAGAAGACAGAACAGACAGATTCCAGTCATGAGAAAATGCTGTCCTTCACCTCTCCCCCTTCCCACCAACATGCTCCAGACCTTTCCTACCAGCCTCCGAACACGCTGGCTATGCTCTGACTGCACAGAGCCACACGACAGCCTGGGCTGGAAGGGAGCTCCCTTGAACAGACCTTTCATGGGAAAAGGAGCCCAGATAAACTTATCTCACCCTGTTCAGAAGCATCTTGAAACCTTCCAGTGGTGGAGACTCCACCACATCCCTGGGGGTGTAGAGGCTGTGCCTACTCCTAAGGACCCCCACATCTGAACTCTAATGATGGGCAGGCAAAGACTGAAATCTGGCACCCTGGTTTCCATATTTAGGGTATTGAACATCAGTGACACCACACTGGCAGCACCTGGAAATCAAGTAAACGGATAAATAGGCTCAGAAAGGAAAAGGACTCTCTACTGCTGTGCTTTGTTTTGGTTCAGCATTTTCACAGTGTTATAGGTTTTGCAGTCATATAGTCAGATCAATGCTAAAAACACAGGAAAAAAATTCCTCTAGGTTCTTTTTTTGACTTTTTTTCCTCCCACCACATGAGCAATTTAATAAAGTGAAGTTATTTTTGGCAAAGAGTACTTTTCACCAAGAACTGCTTAAATGCTTTTCTTGAGCTGTTTCCTTTTGTCTTTTCTAAATTCAGTGATTGGTTTTACAACCATCAAACTTCTGCAGCTTTAACTCTAAGGTTATATATTCCTCCCCTCTTTAACAAACTCCACTTCGTTATTATCAATAACTAAATTAATTTATGCCTTTTATTTTTTGCAGGAGCTGCCTGCACAGGACAGTGGTTAGCGGCAGGAGGTTGACATGGCGATAGGATGATGGAGAAGGAACAGTAGATATGGATTAGACATAGAGCGAATTAACAAGTGGGACACAGGCAAGACTGACAGAAGGAAATGTTAATGGGCACAAGCCAACAAACACCTCCCTTTATTTTCTGTACCACCAATTAAGTTTGCCCTCTTCTTCCCAGAAGCCTCCAGCTTTCCATTGAGCTGCCTGTTGTGACATCCTTGGACTGATCCTTGGGTCACTGACCCTTCTCCAGGGCCTGCAGCTCCAGGATGATGACAAGCGGGAGGAGGAATTGCAGTCGGGTGTGTTGTCAGCACGTGAAGCAGCAAGGCACACACAGCTGCAGCCACGGACTGGAGATGGCAGATCTTTGGCACAGCACCCAGGCTGCCCCACAGCTGGGAGCAGGAAGCAGGTTCATTCCTCCCTGGGCTGGTGCACAACAGGGCTCCAGATCATGAGACAACACAGTGATGACAATGAGCGGGAAAAAGAGGAGGAGGATTCCAGAAAAGGTTGCGAGAGTATCAGATAGGCTGTTATGAGACATGAAAGTTATTGTGCTGCCTGTAACTTTATATCTGTCCCTCAAGAGAATTCCTGTGCTGAGCTCAGTAGGTCCCATCCCCATATTTTAAGCATTCTGAAAAACAGAGTGGGATGCTCCAAATATCCTCACAGGAAAGGTCGATTTTGGTTTGGAAAAAAAAAAAAAAAAAAAAAGTTTGCAAGATTTACATCCTAGCAAAGCTTTGATTCTTACATGAACAGAAATTCCAAGTTTTATCTTGTCACAAAGACTGGAAGTTTGCTGCTTGCTGGGAAAAAAAGCCCCAGTAAAAAACCCAATCCCCTGCCCAAAAAAAACAAAACAAAGAAATCTCTAAACACAAGCCCCTCCCCCCCCCAAAAAAACTACCAAAAAACAACAAAACCCACCAAAAAAAAAAAAACCACTAAAAAATTTAAAAAAGAGAGAGACAGTTATTTGTGGCAGGAATGCCTGCCTGGTTTAACAGCCTCTGCCCTCCTCTCAGCAGCCCAGCCCAGCGCTGGAGGAGGCAGGCTCTGTGCTGCTATTTGAACTCAGCCAAAGGAAGCCACTTCCTCATTAAGACATACCCAAATATGGCAATAACATGGAGAGCCAAAAGTAGTAACAGATTTATTATTACCACTATGTGGAAATAATGTTTTTTCGCTGTTACTCAATCCAGTTAATTATCCATGCAAAGTAAAGTTATTCCTGGCAGCCACAGAGGCAGAGCTGACTTGGTAATGGCTGGGGATGGAATGGTTGTTATGCAGGAGGAGAAACTAAAT